>NC_080380.1:96348305-96660596 GCF_014773155.1 Arachis stenosperma | reverse complement strand
TGCAATGTATATCTTGGAATAAGAATAAAAGAGAATTGAATAGAAAGTAATAGTAATTGTATTGAAACTTGAGGTACAGCAGAGCTCCACACCCTTAATCTATGGTGTGCAGAAACTCCACCGTTGAAAATACATAAGTGAAAGGTTCAGGCATGGCCGAATGGCCAGCCCCCAAAACGTGATCACAAGATTCAAAATACAATCCAGGATATGAATATGATAGTAAAAAGTTCTATTTATAATAAACTAGCTCCTAGGATTTACATGAGTAAGTAATTGATGCATAAATCCGCTTCCGGGGCCCAATTGGTGTATGCTTGGGCTGAGCTTGATCTATCCACGAGCTGAGGCTTTTCTTGGAGTTGAACTCCAAGTTATAACGTGTTTTGGGCGTTCAACTCCGGATCTTGACGTGTTTCTGGCGTTTAACTCCAGACAGCAGCATGTACTTGGCGTTCAACGCCAAGTTACATCGTCAATTTCCGAATAAAGTATGGACTATTATATATTGCTGGAAAGCTCTGGATGTCTACTTTCCAACACCGTTAAGAGCGCGCCATTTGAAGTTCTGTAGCTCCAGAAAATCCAATTCGAGTGCAGGGAGGTCAGATTCCAACAGCATCAGCAGTCCTTTTGTCAGCCTTTTTCAGAGTTTTGCTCAAGTCCCTTAATTTCAGCCAGAAATTACCTAAAATCACAGAAAAACACACAAACTCATAGTAAAATCCAGAAATGTGAATTTAACAAAAAAACTAATGAAAACATCCCTAAAAGTAGCTTAAACTTACTAAAAACTACCTAAAAATAATGCCAAAAAGCGTATAAATTATCCGCTCATCATTATTCTCTCTCTATGATTGCAATCTTTGACTTGTTTAATTCTTTATATCTAATATTTGTTGTATGAATGCATTTACATGATTGAGGCATTGATTTTAATTTAGCTCACTTACCCAAATGGTCTTACCCTTTTTTCTTCCATTGTTAGCCAATTTTGAGCTTATTTAATCCCATTTGTTTCTTATTTTTAGTACATCATTATCCTTAAGTGAAAAATAATAAATGTCCTTAATTTGAATCTTTAATTAGCTTAGACTAGTGAGAGTGTGCATCATCTAAGTGTGGAGAAATTTGAAAAATATTAGTAGATGAAAAATAGGTATTTTGCATTTCTATTAAAAAAATTGGAAATTGGGTATATAGTCATGCATTGAATGTAAACCATATGCATCAATCTTCTTGTATATATTATATTATTGAAAAAAAAAGGAAAAAAAATAAAAAAGAGAACAAATGCCCCAAAAAAATCCAATAATAATAAATGCATATGTGATATGAATTGAAGAGAATGTATGAATATGTGAAAAAGTGAATAATGGGTAGTTAGGTTTTGCATTAGAGTTGAATAGATTATTATAGGTTAGGTGAGAGTTAAAGTTAATCGAAGATTCAAATTCTAGTCCACTTGACCATATAAAGTGATTCACTTAAGTGAATACGTGGATCGCGATTTCAGGTCCAATTTCGGCCTAATTCAACTCATTTCTGAAGCATTTAAAGGCAAAACTCAAAGGGGATCAACCAAATAGGGTAGAAAATAGTGTAGTGTAGTTTAGTATCATGTTTTAGGTATTATTCTAGAGAGAGAAGCTCCAACTTCTCTCTAGAATTTAGGGTTTTTAGCTTAATTTTTCCTTTAGTTTTAGGTTTTGATCTTATCTTAGTTTAGTTTTATTTACATTTTCATGTTCTAGTATCTTAATTTGCTTAGTTTTACTTGTTAGTTTTTTTATTTTGTTTATTTTAGTTTATAAACACTTGTTGAATTTCATTTTTCTTTAATACAATTTGAGATTTTTCATGTTTATTGTTGCTTATTTGGGTGATTATAATTGCTTTCTTGTTTTGGTAGTTATAGATTTCACTATTCTTGCATTTACTATGTTTTCATTTTATGCCTTTCAAGTGTTTAATAAAATGTCTTTTCTAGTTTTAGAGTAGAATTTTGTATTTTTGGCTTGGAATTGAAGACTTACGTAACCTTGAGTCGTTTATGTCCAATATTGATTGGTAATTTAAGGTTGTTAGTTGGTTTTATTTCCACTTACGCTAGTCTTTCACTAAGTCTAATTAGTAAGTTGGCTAGAACTTGTAGATTAAGATCAATTATGCCTATTTGACTTTCTCTCGTTGTTTGGAAATGACGAAGTGAGATTAACTCTTCTTAATCACCATGTTTGTGGTCAATGACTTAGATAAGAAACCTTAACTCTCAATCCTTGCCAATATGCCTTTTCAGCACTTGAATTTCTTTATTTGTTTTTATTTCTTATCATTTAATTTTTTGTCTTTTGCGTTCAAAACGCTTTTCTTATAACCAATGATGTGCATACCTTACTGCAATTCTTTTGAGAGATGACTCGAGACTTAAAACTCCTAGTTTTTATTAATTTGAATTGTGACAATCTTTTAAACTCTGACACAGGTCATCTGTTGGTTTGGAACCATACTATTAACGAAGTAATTCTTTTTGAAAAAATTCTGAACTGACGTTTAGCCCGTGTTCATTCTCCTCTACCACACTCTCGGCATCTACATCTGCCCACCACACCTATGCGTCTATTCTTGCCCACCATGCATTCACATATGGCCTCTTCCCCCACCACGCGTGTACTCTGCCTCTGCCAATCATTTGTCTTTTTCTCGTACAATTTTGGTCTGCCTGATTTACCACAACAACGAAGTCTCTAAATTTGTCATTTTTCCAACTGCAACACCGTCTCTTGTCATCTTTTCCTCCTCGTCGTCCTTTTGCACTACTTCTTAGATATGCAACAACGTTCTCTTTACCTCGATTATTGCTCTTTTATTTTGCTGCCTCTAACGAATTTAGTTTTTTTTTTCATTAATTATGGCTTGTTGATATTAAATTTAAGATGAATGTGGCATAATGAATTCTTACGGAAGAAAATAGGACAAAAAGAAGGCAGAAACGAGTTGACGAGTTGGCGGCACTACAGCAATGGAGATGTCATCAATGGTTAAAGTGATGCAGGGAGGAAATGAGAGATTATAAACAATCTAGACATTCTTTTTCCTTCTGTAAACTATAAATAGGAGCAAGGTCTAAATTAGGTTTTAAATATCTATTGACAATCTTAAATGTAAAAGAACATTATTATAAAAAAGTGAAGAAAATGATATTCGTTTGCATTTAAGGTTGTAAATCTATTTTTTGACATTTACTTATATACTTAACGTATAAAAATGTTTCTTAAATTACTTATAAGAGATTTCAAGTTATAATAATGTGTATCAAAAATAAAAACTAATTAGAAACAAACAAAAGTACTCATGTTTCTTTTATACATCATCATCATCATCATCATCATCATCATCATCATATCATCATCATCATCATCATCATCATCATCATCATCATCATCAAAATTAGACATGACTGAGTGTTTTTGATGCAAAAATCTTACATTTTTTTCACTATCTCATTTCTTTTTTAATTTAGACATAAGTCTGAAATTTTGTTATTCTCTCATGCAATTTTTTCTGTAGTATTAATTTTTTTATATAAACTTTTTTTTATTGATCTTATACAATTTTTTTTTTGGACAAAACAACGATGAATCTCTAGACTTCCAAGTCATTCAAACTCTGATATCATATGTTGAACAATATTTTTAAAAAAATTCACCTAAAAAACAATAAATAGTTATATATCTAATAAATAGTTATAGAATTTAGATCCTCTAAATTTTAGATTTTCACCTTAAAAAATAAAGTTAAATTTCTCACCATTGAATGTTTTCTCTCTCATGTTTTTTCTTGATCCCACCTATAAAATAAATGATGATAGATCATACTTTACCCTCTAAAATAAGTTTCAAAATTTAAAGAATTCAAATCTATAGTTATATATCAATAAATAGTAATATATCTAATATCCATAAACGCACACCATGCATAACCGATATAATCACTACAGTACCTTACAAATTCGAAAAAAAAAATAATTAATATCTCAAAATCCGACAATAATAAATTATAGCCAGTCTTTTATATCCCTCTATACATTTCACAAAAATAAAAAGAAAACTATAAAAAGTTACAAAAACAAAATGGCAACAACAATATATAAGTCAAGAGTATAATAGTATAATAACGTTAATGAAAGGCTAATAATATAATAATATTAAATAGTGACACTTTCAATTGCATATACTGCATAAAAATCATAAATTTATGATACACAAATTAACTTAGACATTCATAATAAAAATGATTAAATACACATCAATTTAGGATAATATATTAAAAACCAGGATCAACTTAGTATGTTGACGAAATAAGTACGTCTTCACAAGTCAGAGCCCAACTTTTCTCCAACGATAACCTTTTTTTTTTTGGATTACCAAAATCATACGTAAAATAGAAGAATTGAAGGATTCATTCACAGACCTAGCATAACCTTCTAGTAGGAATCCGTTAACGGGCTAAATACAGGTCTATATATCCAGTCCATTAGTTAAACCATCAGCTTTAGTTTAACTGGTTAAATTATATATCTCTTAATATGTTATATTTGGGTTCAAATTTTAGTGAGTGCACCAAATATTGAATATAAACTCTTAAATATTATGTGGGTGATGAATTCATATTTGACGATATATTTTGAATTAATTTGAGTGGACATATAAACCCACATTTATTCATCTAAATAGCATGTTTTTGAGATTTCTTCCTAAAATATGCTTAAAAGTGAAAACATGCTCTTTTGTGTTTAATTTAGTCAATTTTTATTCACTTTAATTCCATTTGATACCTTGATGTATGGTGGACGAAATTGTGATCGTCAACAATAGCTCCAAAGACTTGGTGCTCTCAAACATAAATCACACTTTGTCACAACTCCGCACAACTAACCAGCAAGTGTACTGGGTCGTTGGTGGACGAAATTGTGATCTATTGTCTTTGTACTTGTATGAAATTTAATAATTGGCTCTATTTGAATTCACAACTCCGTTCAACTAACCAGCAAGTGTACTGGGTCGTCCAAGTAATAAACCTTACGTGAGTAAGGGTCGATCCCACAGAGATTGTTGGTATGAAGCAAGCTATGGTCACCTTGTAAATCTCAGTTAGGCAGATTAAATTTATTTATGGTTTCGAAAATTAATAATAAAATAGAAAATAAAAGGGATAGAAATACTTATGTAAATCAATAGTGGGAATTTCAGATAGGTGTATGGAGATGCTGTGTTCCTCTTGAAACTCTACTTCACTACTCGCTCTTCCTTCAATCCTTCTTACTCCTTTCCATGGCAAGCTATGTATAGGGGTTCACCGTTCGACGATGGCTACTTTGTATCCTCTCTGGAAAATGGTCCTCTGCGCTGTCACTCGCATGGCTAATCGTCTGGAGGCATCACACTGGCCGAAGGCTACATCCCATCCTCGCAATGAAAACTACGCTCACGCGCTCTGTCACAGCACGGCTAATCACTGGTTGGTTCCCGCTCCTGCTGGAATAGAATCCCTTGATTCTTTTGCGTCTGTCACTAATGCCCAGCACTTGCGAGTCTGAAGCACGTCACAGTCATTCAATATCGGAATCCTACTCGGAATACCACAGACAAGGTTAGACTTTCCGGATTCCCAGAATCCTACTCGGAATACCACAGACAAGGTTAGACTTTCCGGATCCTCATGAATGCTGCCATCTATCTAGCTTATACCACGAAGATTCTGTTGGGGAATCTAAGAGATACACATTCAAGCTCAGTTGCATGTAGAACGGAAGTGGTTGTCAGGCACGCGTTCATAGGTGAGAATGATGATGAGCGTCACATAATCATCACATTCATCATGTTCTTGGGTGCGAATGAATATCTTGAAATAAGAATAAGAGAGAATTGAATAAAAAGTAATAGTAATTGTATTGAAACTTGGGGTACAGCAGAGCTCCACACCCTTAATCTATGGTGTGCAGAAACTCCACTGTTGAAAATACATAAGTAAAAGGCTCAGGCATGGCCGAATGGCCAGCCCCCTGAGTGATCAAGAGACCGAATAATCAAAGGCTAAACAGTCAAGAGATTAACCTGTCAAAAGATGTCTAATACAATAGTTAAATGTTCTATTTATAATAAACTAGCTCCTAGGGTTTACATGAGTAAGTAATTGATGCATAAATCCACTTCCGGGGCCCACTTGGTGTATGCTTGGGCTGAGCTTGATCAATCCACGAGCTGAGGCTTTTCTTGGAGTTGAACTCCGAGTTATGACGTGTTTTGGGCGTTCAACTCCGGATCATGACGTTTTTCTGGCGTTTAACTCCAGACAGCAGCATATACTTGGCGTTCAACGCCAAGTTACGTCGTCAATTTCCGAATGAAGTATGAACTATTATATATTGCTGGAAAGCTCTGGATGTCTACTTTCCAACGCCGTTGAGAGCGCGCCAATTGGAGTTCTGTAGCTCCAGAAAATCCATTTCGAATGCAGGGAGGTCAGATTCCAACAGCATCAGCAGTCCTTTTGTCAGCTTTTTTCAGAGTTTTACTCAAGTCCCTCAATTTCAGCCAGAAATTACCTGAAATCACAGAAAAACACACAAACTCATAGTAAAG
The DNA here is from genome assembly GCF_014773155.1 of Arachis stenosperma. NCBI lineage: Eukaryota > Viridiplantae > Streptophyta > Magnoliopsida > Fabales > Fabaceae > Arachis > Arachis stenosperma. Next base: position 96,653,952 of record NC_080380.1, on the reverse strand, counting down.
TCCAGAAATGTGAATTTAACATAAAAACTAATGAAAACATCCCTAAAAGTAGCTTGAACATACTAAAAACTACCTAAAAATAATGCCAAAAAGCGTATAAATTATCCGCTCATCACAACACCAAACTTAAATTGTTGCTTGTCCTCAAGCAACTGAAAATCAAATAGGATAAAAAGAAGAGAATATACTATAAATTCCAGAATATCGATGAATATTAATTATAATTAGATGAGCGGGACTTGTAGCTTTTTGCTTCTGAACAGTTTTGGCATCTCACTTTTTCCTTTGTAGTTTAGAGTGATTGGCGTCTCTTAGGAACTTAGAATTTCGGATAGTGTTATTGATTTTCCTAGTTAAGCATGTTGATTCTTGAACACAGCTACTTATGAGTCTTGGCTGTGGCCCTAAGCACTTTGTTTTCCAGTATTACCACCGGATACATAAATGCCACAGACACATAATTGGGTGAACCTTTTCAGATTGTGACTCAGCTTTGCTAAAGTCCCCAGTTAGAGGTGTCCGGAGCTCTTAAGCACACTCTTTTTGCTTTGGATCACGACTTTAACCACTCAGTCTCAAGCTTTTCACTTGGACCTTCATGACACAAGCACATGATTAGGGACAGCTTGATTTAGCTGCTTAGGCCTGGATTTAATTTCCTTGGGCCCTCCTATCCATTGATGCTCAAAGCCTTGGATCCTTTTTACCCTTGCCTTTTGGTTTTAAGGGCTATTGGCTTTTTCTGCTTGCTTTCTCTTTTTCTTTCTATTTTTTTTCGCCAAAAATATTTTTTTTTTCGCAAGCTTTCTTTTTCACTGCTTTTTCTTGCTTCAAGAATCAATTTCATGATTTTTCAGATCATCAATAACATTTCTCTTTGTTCATCATTCTTTCAAGAGCCAACAATTTTAACATTCATAAACAACAAGATCAAAAGACATATGCACTGTTCAAGCATATTCATTCAGAAAACAAAAGTATTGTCACCACATCAATATAATTAAATTAAATTCAAGGATAAATTTGAAATTCATGTACTTCTTGTTCTTTTGAATTAAAACATTTTTCATTTAAGAGAGGTGAAGGATTAATGGATTTTATTCATAGCTTTAAGGCATGGTTACATACTAATGATCATGAAATAAAGACACAAAACATAGATAAACACAACATTAAAAACCGAAAACAGAAAGAAATAAAGAACAAGGAATGAATCCACCTTAGTGGCGTCTTCTTCTTGAAGGTCCAACAATGTCCTTAAGCTCTTCTATGTCCCTTCCTTGCCTTTGTTGCTCCTCCCTCATTGCTCTTTGATCTTCTCTTATTTCTTGGAGAATGATGGAGTGCTCATGATGTTCCACCCTTAATTGTTCAACATTGTGGCTCAAACCTTCTAAGGAAGTGTTGAGTTGTTCCCAATAGTTGTTTGGAGGAAAGTGCATCCCTTGAGGCATCTCAGGGATTTCTTGATGATGAGCTTCCTCATGCATCTCTTGAGAACCGTGAGGGGTCTCTCTTGCTTGCTCCATCCTTTTCTTGGTGATGGGCTTATCCTCTTCAATGAGGATGTCTCCTTCTATGATAACTCCAGCTGAGTAACATAGATGGAAAAAAAGGTGAGGAAAAGCTAGCCTTGCCATGGGTGAGGGCTTGTCGGCTATTTTGTAGATTTCATTGGAGATGACCTCATGAACTTCTACTTCCTCTCCAATCATGATGCCATGAATCATGATGGCCCGATCCACAGTAACTTCAGATCGGTTGCTAGTAGGAATGATGGAGCGTTGAATGAACTCCAACCATCCTCTAGCTATAGGCTTGAGGTCCAGTCTTCTTAGTTGGACTGGCTTGCCTTTGGAGTCTCTCTTCCATTGAGCTCCTTCCACACAAATGTCCATAAGGACTTGGTCCAACCTTTGATCAAAGTTGACCCTTCTAGTGTAGGGGCGTTCATCTCCTTGCATCATGGGCAAGTGGAATGCCAACCTCACATTTTCCGGACTAAAATCCAAGTATTTCCCCCAAACCATTGTGAGATAATTCTTTGGACTCGGGTTCATACCTTGATCATGGTTCCTAGTGATCCATGCATTGGCATAGAACTCTTGAACCATTAAGATTCCGACTTGTTGCATGGGGTTGGTTAGGACTTCCCATCCTCTTCTTCGGACTTCATGTCGGATCTCCGGATACTCATTTTTCTTGAGCTTGAAAGGGACCTCAGGGATCACCTTCTTCTTTGCCACAACATCATAGAAGTGGTCTTGATGGCTCTTGGAGATGAATCTTTCCATCTCCCATGACTCGGAGGTGGAAGCTTTTGTCTTCCCTTTTCTTTTTCTAGCGGATACCCCGGCCTTAGGTGCCATTGATGGTGATGGAAAAACAAAAAGCTTATGCTTTTACCACACCAAACTTAAAATATTGCTCGTCCTCGAGCAATAGAATAAAGAAGAGAAGAAGAAGAAGAAGAAAATATGGAGGAGAGGGAGAGATGTGGGTTCGGCTAAGTAGGAGAAGAGGGGTTTGTGTTGGGTGAAAATGAAGTAGAATGGAAGGGTATTTATAGGGAGAGGGGGTAGTGTGTATTCGGCCATTTAGGGTGGGAATGGGTGGGAAATTGGTTTTGAATTTTTGAAGGTAGGTGGGGTTTATGGGGAAGAGTGGATGGATGTGAGTGGTGAATGGGTTGATTGGGAAGAGGAATTGAGGTGATTGGTGAAAAGTGTTGGGAAGTGTGATATGGGGAAGAGAAATCACAAAAATAGGATTAGGAGGTAAGGTGGGAATATGTTAGGTGGGGATCCTGTGGGGTCCACAGGTCCTGAGGTGTCAAGGAATTCCATCCCTGCACCAAATAGGCATGTAAAATGCCTTTGCACACCATTCTGGCGTTTAAACGCCCATTGGTGCACATTCTGGGCGTTCAACGCCCATGTAAAGCATGTTTCTGGCGTTGAACGCCAGTTTCATGCTTGTTACTGGCGTTCAGCGCCAGTTTTTCCTCTCTAGGCACATTCCTGGCATTCAGCGCCAGAATGTTGCTTCTTTCTGGCGTTCAGCGCCAGAATGATGCTCTGTTCTGGCGTTGAACGCCAGCCAGATGCATCTTACTGGCGTTGAACGCCAGCCTGTGCGTCCTCCAGGGTGCGAATTTTTTCTTCTGCTGTTTTTTATTCTGTTTTTAATTTTTATGATTTTTTCATGACTCCTCATGATCATGTACCTAATAAAACACAAAATAACATAAAATAGAATAAAACAAAATTAGATAAATAAAATTGGGTTGCCTCCCAACAAGCGCTTCTTTAGTGTCAATAGCTTGACAGTGGCTCTCATGGAGCCACAAGGTGATCAGGTCAATGTTGTATAGTTGCCAACACCAAACTTAGAGTTTGGATATGGGGTCTTAACACCAAACTTAGAGTTTGGTTGTGGCCTCACAACACCAAACTTAGAGTTTGACTGCGTGGGCTCTTCTTGACTCTGAACTGAGAGAAGCTCTTCATGCTTACTCTCTTTTGTCACAGAGGGATGGCCATGTGCCTTAAACACAAGGTAGTCCCCATTCAATTGAAGGACTAATTCACCTCTGTTGACATCTATCACAGCTCCTGCTGTGGCTAGGAAAAGTCTTCCAAGGATGATGCAATTATCCTCTTCCTTCCTAGTGTCTAAGATTATGAAATCAGCAGGGATGTAAAGGCCTTCAACCTTTACTAACACGTCCTCTACTATTCCATAAGCTTGTCTCAATGACTTGTTTGCCAGTTGTAATGAGAACAAGGCAGGTTGTACCTCAATGATCCCCAGCTTCTCCATTACAGAGAGTGGCATAAGATTTATCCCTGACCCCAGATCACACAGAGCTTTTTCAAAGATCATGGTGCCTATGGTACAAGGTATTAAGAATTTGCCAGGATCTTGTTTCTTTTGAGGTAGAATTTTCTGAATCCAAGTATCTAGTTCATTAATGAGCAGGGGAGGTTCACTTTCCCAAGTCTCATTACCAAATAGCTTGGCATTCAGCTTCATGATAGCTCCTAAATATTGAGCAACTTGCTCTCTAGTTACATCTTCATCCTCTTCTGAGGAAGAATAGTCTTCAGAGCTCATGAATGGCAGAAGGAGATTTAATGGAATCTCTATAGTCTCTATATGAGCCTCAGATTCATTTGGATCCTTAATAGGAAACTCCTTCTTGCTTGAGGAACGTCCCAGGAGGTCTTTCTCACTAGGATTTTCGTCCTCCTCCTCCCTTGTGCATTCGGCCATATTGATTATATCAATGGCCTTGCACTCTCCTTTTGGATTTTCTTCTGTATTGCTTGGGAGAATACTGGGGGGAGCTTCAATGACTTTCTTACTCAGCTGGCCCACTTGTGCCTCCAGATTTCTAATGGAGGATCTTGTTTCACTCATGAAACTGAAAGTGGCCTTTGACAGATCAGAGACTACATTGGCTAAATTAGAAGTGTTTTGTTCAGAATTCTCTGTCTGTTGCTCAGAAGATGATGGATATGGCTTGCTATTGCCCAGCCTATTACGTCCACCATTGTTAATGCCTTGTTGAGGCTTTTGTTGATCCTTCCATGTGAAATTTGGATGATTTCTCCATGATGGGTTATAGGTGTTTCCATAAGGTTCACCCATGTAATTAACCTCTGCCATGGCAGGGTTCTCAGGATCATAAGCTTCTTCAGAAGCTGCCTCTCTAGTACTGTTGGATGCATGTTGCCATCCATTCAGATTTTGGGAGATCATGTTGACTTGTTGAGTCAACACTTTGTTCTGAGCCAATATGGCATTCAGAGCATCAATTTCAAGAACTCCTTTCTTCTGAGGTATCCCATTATTCACGGAATTCCTCTCAGAAGTGTACATGAACTGGTTATTTGCAACCATGTCAATGAGTTCTTGAGCCTCTTCAGGCGTTTTCTTTAGGTGAATGGATCCACCTGCAGAATGGTCCAATGACATTTTCAAAAAAATTAATAACAAAAACTTGGTGGACGAAATTGTGATCTATTGTCTTTGTACTTGTATGAAATTTAATAATTGGCTCTATTTGAATTCACAACTCCGTTCAACTAACCAGCAAGTGTACTGGGTCGTCCAAGTAATAAACCTTACGTGAGTAAGGGTCGATCCCACAGAGATTATTGGTATGAAGCAAGCTATGGTCACCTTGTAAATCTCAGTTAGGCAGATTAAATTGATTTATGGTTTCGAAAATTAATAATAAAATAGAAAATAAAAGGGATAGAAATACTTATGTAAATCAATAGTGGGAATTTCAGATAGGTGTATGGAGATGCTGTGTTCCTCTTGAAACTCTACTTCACTACTCGCTCTTCCTTCAATCCTTCTTACTCCTTTCCATGGCAAGCTATGTATAGGGGTTCACCGTTCGACGATGGCTACTTTGTATCCTCCCTGGAAAATGGTCCTCTGCGCTGTCACTCGCATGGCTAATCGTCTGGAGGTATCACACTGGCCGAAGGCTACATCCCATCCTCGCAGTGAAAAATATGCTCACGCGCTCTGTCACAGCACGGCTAATCACTGGTTGGTTCCCGCTCCTGCTGGAATAGAATCCCTTAATTCTTTTGCGTCTGTCACTAACGCCCAGCACTTGCGAGTCTGAAGCACGTCACAGTCATTCAATACCGGAATCCTACTCGGAATACCACAGACAAGGTTAGACTTTCCGGATTCCCAGAATCCTACTCGGAATACCACAGACAAGGTTAGACTTTCCGGATCCTCATGAATGCCGCCATCTATCTAGCTTATACCACGAAGATTCTGTTGGAGAATCTAAGAGATACACATTCAAGCTCAGTTGCATGTAGAACGGAGGTGGTTGTCAGGCACGCGTTCATAGGTGAGAATGATGATGAGCGTCACATAATCATCACATTCATCATGTTCTTGGGTGCGAATGAATATCTTGAAATAAGAATAAGAGAGAATTGAATAAAAAGTAATAGTAATTGTATTGAAACTTGGGGTACAGCAGAGCTCCACACCCTTAATCTATGATGTGCAGAAACTCCACTGTTGAAAATACATAAGTAAAAGGTTCAGGCATGGCCGAATGGCCAGCCCCCTGAGTGATCAAGAGACCGAATAATCAAAGGCTAAACAGTCAAGAGATTAAACTGTCAAAAGATGTCTAATACAATAGTTAAATGTTCTATTTATAATAAACTAGCTCCTAGGGTTTACATGAGTAAGTAATTGATGCATAAATCCACTTCTGGGGCCCACTTGGTGTATGCTTGGGCTGAGCTTGATCAATCCACGAGCTGAGGCTTTTCTTGGAGTTGAACTCCGAGTTATGACGTGTTTTGGGCGTTCAACTCCGGATCATGACGTTTTTCTGGCGTTTAACTCCAGACAGCAGCATGTACTTGGCGTTCAACGCCAAGTTACGTCGTCAATTTCCGAATGAAGTATGGACTATTATATATTTCTGGAAAGCTCTGGATGTCTAATTTCCAACGCCATTGAGAGCGCGCCAATTGGAGTTCTGTAGCTCCAGAAAATCCATTTCGAATGCAGGGAGGTCAGATTCCAACAGCATCAGCAGTCCTTTTGTCAGCTTTTTTCAGAGTTTTGCCCAAGTCCCTCAATTTCAGCCAGAAATTACCTGAAATCACAGAAAAACACACAAACTCATAGTAAATTCCAGAAATGTGAATTTAACATAAAAACTAATGAAAACATCCCTAAAAGTAGCTTGAACTTACTAAAAACTACCTAAAAACAATGCCAAAAAGCGTATGTTTTGAATCTTCAATTCTTTGTATAATTGACTTGAAAGGACACAAATTAAAAATATTTTTGGATTTTTGATAATCAAAATGCAAAAGGAATCAATTAACAATGCATGCAAGACACCAAACTTAGCAGTTTGTGTACTACTGACACTAACAACATGAAAATGCATATGAGACACACAAAATACTTCAAGTCAATAGAATTCAAAGATCAAAACAAAGAAATATATGCATGGATTCGAAAAATATAACAAAAACATGCATTTGACACTAAACTTAAGATGAGACTCTAGACTCAAACAAGAAATATTTTTGGGATTTTATGGTTTTGCAAATTTTTTTTGTATTTTTCGAAAATTAAGTGAAAAAAAAGTATCAAAATTCTTAATGAGAATTCCAGGAATCAGTGCAATGCTAGTCTAAGGCTCCGGTCCAGGAATTAGACATGGCTTCACAGCCAGCCAAGCTTTCAAAGAAAGCTTCGGTCCAAAACACTAGACATGACCAAAGGTCAGCCAAGCCTTAGCAAATCACTGCTCCAAAAGCAAGATTGATACGAAATCAACAAGCTCTTGTGGTGATAAGTTGAAACCTCGGTCCAATCAGATTAGACATGGCTTCTCAGCCAGCCAGATCTCAACAAATCATCATGAAACTCTAGAATTCACCTTCAAGAATCTCAAAAAAAAAAAAAAAAATACCTAATCTAAGCAACAAGATGAACCGTCAGTTGTCCAGCCTAACAATCCGGGCAATAACACCAAAAATTTGATGTTGTTGCCGGATCTTGGCTCTGATGTTACCAAAAGCTTGCTCAAAACATGAACAATCCCCGGCAACGGCGCCAAAAACTTGGTCGGCGAAATTGTGAACTATACTTTTTCACAACTCTCATAATCCCTGGTAATGGCTCCAAAAACTTGGTGCGCTCAATACCATGGCATTACACAACTTCGCACAACTAACCAGCAAGTGCACTGGGTCGTCCAAGTAATAAAACCTTACGTGAGTAAGGGTCGATCCCACGGAGATTGTTAGTATTGAAGCAAGCTATGGTCATCTTGTAAATCTTAGTCAGGCAAACTCAGATATATATGGTGATGAACGAAAATAACATAGAAGATAAAGATAGTGATACTATGTATATCATTGGTGTATGAGCTTCAGACAAGTGTATGAAGATGCCTTCCCTTCCGTCTCTCTGCTTTCCTACAGCCTTCATCCAATCCTTTCTTACTCCTTTCCATGGCAAGCTCGTATAGGGTCTCACTGTTGTCAGCAGCTACCTCCCATCCTCTCAGTGAAAGCGATTGCATATGTCCTGTCACGGCATAGCGGAATTCATCTGTCGGTTCTCAATCAGGCGCGGAATAGAATCCAGTGATTCTTTTGCGTTATCACTAACGCCCCCGCCCTCAGGGTTTGAAGCACGTCACAGTCATTCAGTCATTGAATCCTACTCAGAACACCACAGACAAGGTTAGACCTTCCGGATTCTCTTGAATGCTGCCATCAGGTCCTGCCTATACCACGAAGACTCCGAAGAATCCAAGAGATATTCACTAAGCCTCGAATGCTTGTAGAACAAGAATGGTTGTCAATCACCTTGTTCATAGGTGAGAGTGGTGATGGGCGTCAATCATCACCATCATCATGTTGAAGAACAAGTGATATCTTGGTAAAAGAACAAGCGGAATTGAATGGAAGAACAATAGTAATTGCATTAATACTCGAGGTACAGCAGAGCTCCACACCCTTAATCTATGGTGTGTAGAAACTCCACCGTTGAAAATACATAAGAACAGGGTCTAGGCATGGCCGAATGGCCAGCCTCCCAGAGGTCTAAGATAGCATAAAACAAAGATAGCTACCAAAGTCTCGATAGCTACCAAAGTCTCGATACAAATACAATAGTAAAAGGTCCTACTTATAGATAACTAGTAGCCTAGGTGTACAAAGATGAGTAAATGACATAAAAATCCACTTCCGGGCCCACTTGGTGTGTGCTTGGGCTGAGCAATCAAGGAAATTCGTGTAGAGAACTTTTCTGGAGTTAAACGCCAGCTCCCATGCCAGTTTGGGCGTTTAACTCCAACTTTTATTCCTGTTCCGGCGTTTAACGCTGGAATTCCTGAGGCCGGATTGCTTTGCGGGTTTGGGCCATCAAATCTTGGACAAAGTATGGACTATTATATATTGCTGGAAAGCCCTGGATGTCTACTTTCCAACGCCGTTGAGAGCGCGCCAATTGGGCTTCTGTAGCTCCAGAAAATCCACTTCGAGTGCAGGGAGGTCAGAATCCAACAGCATCTGCAGTCCTTTTTGGTCTCTGAATCAGATTTTTGCTCAGGTCCCTCAATTTCAGCCAGAAAATACCTGAAATCACAGAAAAACACACAAACTCATAGTAAAGTCCAGAAAAGTGAATTTTAAATAAAAACTAATAAAAATGTACTAAAATCTAACTAAAAGATATCAAAAACATACTAAAAACAATGCCAAAAAGTATACAAATTATCCGCTCATCACAACACCAAACTTAAATTGTTGCTTGTCCTCAAGCAACTGAAAATCAAATAAGATCAAAGAAGAGAATATGCAATGAATTCCAAAAACATCTGTGAAGATCAGTATTAACTAGATGAGCGGGGCTTTTAACCTTCTGTCTCTGAACAGTTTTGGCATCTCAATCTATCCCTTGAAATTCAGAATGGTTGGCTTCTTTAGGAACTCAGAGTCCAGATAGTGTTAATGATTCTCCTAGTAAAGTATGATGATTCTTGAACATAGCTATTTATTGAGTCTTGGCTGTGGCCCAAAGCACTCTGTCTTCCAGTATTACCACCGGATACATACATGCCACAGACACATGATTGGGTGAACCTTTTCAGATTGTGACTCAGCTTTGCTAAAGTCCCCAATTAGAGGTGTCCAGGGTTCTTAAGCACACTCTTATTTGCCTTGGATCACAACTTTATTTCTTTTCTTTTTCTTTCTTTTCTTTCTTTTTTTTTCGATTTTTTTTTTTTTTTTCGGTTTTTTTTTTTTTTTTTTTTTTTTTTTTTTTTTTTTTTTTTTTTGAATAGCTTTTCTTGCTTCAAGAATCATTTTATTGATTTTTCAGATCCTCAGTAACATGTCTCCTTTTTCATCATTCTTTCAAGAGCCAACATTCATGAACCACAAATTCAAGATACATATGCACTGTTTACACATACATTCAGAGAACAAAAATATTGCCACCACATCAAAATAATTAAACTATTATAAAATTCAAAATTCATGCAATTCTTCCTTTTTCAATTAAGCACATTTTTATTCAAGAAAGGTGATGGATTCATAGGACATTCATAACTTTAAGGCATAGACACTAAGACACTAATGATCATAAGACACAAACATGGATAACATAAAGCATAAAAATTTCGAAAAACAAGGGAATAAAGAACAAGGAAATCAAGGAATGGGTCCACCTTAGTGATGGCGGCTCTTCCTTGCTTTTGAAGGTCCTATGGAGTGCTTGAGCTCCTCAATGTCTCTTCCTTGTCTTTGTTGCTCCTCCCTCATGATTCTTTGATCTTCTCTAATTTCATGGAGGAGAATGGAGTGTTCTTGATGCTCCACCCTTAGTTGTCCCATGTTGGAACTTAATTCTCCTAGGGAGGTGTTTAGTTGCTCCCAATAGTTTTGTGGAGGAAAGTTCATCCCTTGAGGAATCTCAGGGATTTCTTGATGAGAGGGGTCTCTTGTGTATTCCATCCTTTTCTTGGTGATGGGCTTGTCCTCATCAATGGGGATATCTCCTTCTATGTCAACTCCAACTCATTAACTTCTATTTCTTCTCCAATCATGATGCTATGGATCATGATGGCCCGGTCTATGGTAACTTCGGACCGGTTGCTAGTGGGAATGATTGAGCGTTGTATGAACTCTAACCATCCTCTAGCCACGGGCTTGAGGTCATGCCTTCTCAATTGGACCGGCTTTCCTCTTGAATCTTGCTTCCATTGTGCGCCCTCTTCACATATGACTGTGAGGACTTGGTCCAACCTTTGATCAAAGTTGACCCTTCTAGTGAAAGGATGCTCATCTCCTTGCATCATAGGCAAGTTGAACGCCACCCTCACACTCTCGGACTAAAATCCAAGTATTTCCCCCGAACCATAGTAAGATAATTCTTTGGATTCGGGTTCACACTTGGTCATGGTTCTTTGTGATCCATGCATTGGCATAGAACTCTTGAACCATCAAGATTCCGACTTGTTGAATGGGGTTGGTAAGTACTTCCCAACCTCTTCTTTGGATCTCATGGCGGATCTCCGGATATTCACCCTTTTGAGTAAAAAGGGGACTTCGGGGATCACCTTCTTCAAGGCCACAACTTCATAGAAGTGGTCTTGATGCACCCTTGAGAGGAATCTATCCATCTCCCATGACTCGGAGGTGGAAGCTTTTGCTTTCCCTTTCCTCTTTTTAGAGGTTTCTCCGGCCTTTGGTGCCATAATGGTTATGGAAAAACGAAAAAGCAACGCTTTTACCACACCAAACTTAAAATGTTTGCTCGTCCTCGAGCAAAAGAAGAAAGAAAGGAGTAGAAGAAGAAGAAATGAGGAAGAGGGGGAGGGTAGTGTGTTCGGCCAAAGGGGGAAGAAGTGGTCTTTAGGTTGTGTGAAAATGAAGGGTTGAAGAAGGGTATTTAAAGGAGAGAGGGGGGTAAAGGTTCGGCCATTTGAGGGTGGGTTTGGGAGGGAAAGTGGTTTGAATTTGAAGGGTGAGGTTGGTGGGGTTTTATGAAGGATGGATGTGAGTGGTGAAGAGAAAGATGGGATTTGATAGGTGAAGGGTTTTTGGGGAAGAGGTGTTGAGGTGATTGGTGAATGGGGGAAGAAGAGAGAGTGATGGTAGGGTCCTGTGGGGTCCACAGATCCTGTAGTGTCAAGGAAAAGTCATCCTTGCACCAAATGGCATCAAAATCCACGTTTTGACCCATTTCTGGCGTTAAACGCCGGGCTGGTGCCCATTCCTGGCGTTTAACGCCAGGTTATTGCCCTTTACTGGCGTTTAACGCCAGTCTGGTGCCCTTTTCTGGCGTTAAACGCCCAGAAAGGTGCCAGACTGGGCGTTAAACGCCCAACTGCTAGGCTGACTGGCGTTTGAACGCCAGCAGCATCTTCCTCCAGGGTGTGCTGTTTTTCTTCCTGTTTTTCATTTTGTTTTTGCTTTTTTCATTATTTTTGTGACTTCTTATGATCATCAACCTACAAAAAAGATAAAATAACAAAGAAAATAATTAATTATAAAACATTGGGTTGCCTCCCAACAAGCGCTTCTTTAGTGTCATTAGCTTGACAGAGGACTCCCATGGAGCCTCAGAAACACTCAGAACCGTGTTGAAACCTCCCAACACCAAACTTAGAGTTTGAATGTGGGGTTTCAACACCAAACTTAGAGTTTGGTTGTGGCCTCCCAACACCAAACTTAGAGTTTGACTGTGGGGGCTCTGTTTGGCTCTGTTTGAGAGAAGCTCTTCATGCTTCCTCTCCATGATGATAGAGGGATATCCTTGGGCCTTAAACACCATGGATTCTTCATTCACTTGAATGATCAACTCTCCTCTATCAACATCAATCACAGCCTTTGCTGTGGCTAGGAATGGTCTGCCAAGGATGATGGATTCATCCATGCACTTCCCAGTCTCTAGGACTATGAAATCAGTAGGAATGTAATGGTCTTCAATCTTCACCAAAACATTCTCTATAAGTCCATGAGCTTGTTTCTTGAATTGTCTGCCATCTCTAATGAGATTCTTGCAGCTTGCACCTCAAGGATCCCTAATTTCTCCATTACAGAGAGGGGCATGAGGTTTACACTTGACCCTAAGTCACACAAGGCCTTCTTGAAGGTCATGGTGCCTATGGTACAAGGTATAGAAAACTTCCCAGGATCCTGCCTCTTTTGAGGTAGTTTCTGCCTAGACAAGTCATCCAGTTCTTTGGTGAGCAAGGGAGGTTCATCCTCCCAAGTCTCATTTCCAAATAACTTGTCATTTAGTTTCATGATTGCTCCAAGGTATTTAGCAACTTGCTCTTCAGTAACATACTCATCCTCTTCAGAGGAAGAATACTCATCAGAGCTCATGAATGGCAGAAGTAAGTCCAATGGAATCTCTATGGTCTCATTTTGAGCCTCAGATTCCCATGGTTCCTCATTGGGGAACTCACTGGAGGCCAGTGCACGCCCATTGAGGTCTTCCTCAGTGGCGTTCACTGCCTCTCCTTCCTCCCAGAATTCGGCCATGTCTATGGCTTTGCACTCTCCTTTTGGATTTTCTTCAGTGTTACTTGGGAGAGTGCTTGGAGGAAGTTCAGTAATTTTCTTGCTCAGCTGACCCACTTGTCCTTCCAAATTCCTAATGGAAGATCTAGTTTCAGTCATGAAACTTTGAGTGGTTTTGATCAGATCAGAGACCATGGTTGCTAAGTCAGAATTATTCTGCTTAGAGCTCTCTGTCTGTTGCTGAGAAGATGATGGAAAAGGCTTGCCATTGCTAAACTGTTTCTTCCACCATTATTGTTATTGAAACCTTGTTGAGGTCTCTCTTGATTCTTCCATGAGAGATTTGGGTGATTTCTCCATGAAGAATTATAGGTGTTTCCATAGGGTTCTCCTAGGTAATTCACCTCTTCCATGGAAGGGTTCTCAGGATCATAAGCTTCTTCCTTAGATGAAGCATCCTTAGTACTGTTTGGTGCATTTTGCATTCCAGACAGACTTTGAGAAATCAAATTGACTTGTTGAGTCAATATCTTATTCTGAGCCAATATGGCATTCAGAGTGTCAATCTCAAGAACTCCTTTCTTCTGACTAGTCCCATTGTTCACAGGATTTCTTTCAGAAGTGTACATGAATTGGTTATTTGCAACCATTTCAATCAGTTCTTGAGCTTCAGTAGGCGTCTTCTTCAGATGAAGAGATCCTCCTGCAGAGCTATCCAAGGACATCTTAGATAGTTCAGAGAGACCATCATAGAAAATACCTATGATGCTCCATTCAGAAAGCATGTCAGAAGGACATTTTCTGATTAATTGTTTGTATCTTTCCCAAGCTTCATAGAGGGATTCTCCATCCTTTTGTCTAAAGGTTTGGACTTCCACTCTAAGCTTACTCCATCTTTGTGGTGGAAAGAATTTTGCCAAGAAGGCATTGACTAGCTTTTCCCAAGAGTCCAGGCTTTCTTTAGGTTGAGAATCCAACCATATTCTAGCCCTGTCTCTTACAGCAAAAGGGAATAGCATCAGTCTATAGACTTCAGGGTTAACCCCATTAGTCTTGACTGTGTCACAGATTTGCAAGAATTCAGCTAAAAACTGATGAGGATCTTCCATTGGAAGTCCATGGAACTTGCAATTCTGTTGCATTAGAGAAACTAATTGAGGCTTAAGCTCAAAGTGTTTGCTCCAATGGCAGGGATAGAGATGCTTCTCCCATAAAAATCAGGAGTAGGTGCAGTAAAGTCACCCAGCACCTTCCTTGCATTGTTTGCATTGTTGTTGTTTTCTGCTGCCATGTTTTCTTCCTTGAAGAATTCGGTCAGGTCCTCTAAAGAGAGTTGTGCTTTGGCTTCTCTTAGCTTTCTCTTCAAAGTCCTTTCGGGTTCAGGATCAGCTTCAACAAGAATGCCTTTGTCCTTGCTCCTGCTCATATGAAAGAGAAGGGAACAAGAAAATGTGGAATCCTCTATGTCACAGTATAGAGATTCCTTTAAGTGTCAGAGGACAAGAGAAATAGAAAGAAGAAGGAGAAGATAAATTCGAACTTTAGTTAGATAAGGTTCGAATTGTGCATTGAGAAGGAGTGGCACTCCATAAATAGAAGGATGTGAGAAGGAGGGAAGAAGATTTTCGAAAATTAATTAAAATACTTTGAAAACATTTTTGAAAAACATCAATTGATTTTCGAAAATCTAAGTGGAAAAGAAACCAAGTGATTTTTGAAAAAGATTTTGAAATTAGAAATTAAAAAGATTTGATTGAAAACTGTTTTGAAAAAGATGTGGTTAAAAAGATTTAATTGAAAAGTTATGAGTTTAAAAAAAATGTGATTGAGAAGATATGATTTGAAAACATTTTTAAAAGATATGATTTGAAAACCATTTGAAAAGATATGATTTTAAAAATGAATGACTTGCCTAACAAGAAAAGATATGATTTGAAACATTCAAACCTTTCTCAACAGAAAAGGTAACAATCTTGTGATGTTCAATCAAATCATTAATTGTTAGTAAGTATCTTTTAAAAAGGAAAGAAATTGATTTTGAAAACATTTGATTGAAAAGATTTGATTTGAAAAAGATTTGATTTTGAAAAATTTGAAAAAAATTGATTTTGAAAACAAAATCTTCCCCCTGCACCATCCTGGCGTTAAACGCCCAGAATGGTATACATTCTGGCGTTTAACGCCCAAAATGCACCCTTTTTGGGCGTTAAACGCCCAACCAGGTACCCTGGCTGGCGTTTAAACGCCAGTCTGCCTTCTTCACTGGGCATTTTTGAATGCTCAGCTTTTTCTGTATAATTCCTCTGCAGTATGTTTTGAATCTTCAATTCTTTGTATCATTGACTTGAAAGGACACAAATTAAAAATATTTTTGGATTTTTGATAATCAAAATGCAAAAGGAATCAATTAACAATGCATGCAAGACACCAAACTTAGCAGTTTGTGTACTACTGACACTAACAACATGAAAATGCATATGAGACACACAAAATACTTCAAGTCAATAGAATTCAAAGATCAAAACAAAGAAATATATGCATGGATTCGAAAAATATAACAAAAACATGCATTTGACACTAAACTTAAGATGAGACTCTAGACTCAAACAAGAAATATTTTTGGGATTTTATGGTTTTGCAAATTTTTTTTGTATTTTTCGAAAATTAAGTGAAAAAAAAAGTATCAAAATTCTTAATGAGAATTCCAGGAATCAGTGCAATGCTAGTCTAAGGCTCCGGTCCAGGAATTAGACATGGCTTCACAGCCAGCCAAGCTTTCAAAGAAAGCTTCGGTCCAAAACACTAGACATGACCAAAGGTCAGCCAAGCCTTAGCAAATCACTGCTCCAAAAGCAAGATTGATACGAAATCAACAAGCTCTTGTGGTGATAAGTTGAAACCTCGGTCCAATCAGATTAGACATGGCTTCTCAGCCAGCCAGATCTCAACAAATCATCATGAAACTCTAGAATTCACCTTCAAGAATCTCAAAAAAAAAAAAAAAAATACCTAATCTAAGCAACAAGATGAACCGTCAGTTGTCCAGCCTAAACAATCCCGGGCAATAACACCAAAAATTTGATGTTGTTGCCGGATCTTGGCTCTGATGTTACCAAAAGCTTGCTCAAAACATGAACAATCCCCGGCAACGGCGCCAAAAACTTGGTCGGCGAAATTGTGAACTATACTTTTTCACAACTCTCATAATCCCTGGTAATGGCTCCAAAAACTTGGTGCGCTCAATACCATGGCATTACACAACTTCGCACAACTAACCAGCAAGTGCACTGGGTCGTCCAAGTAATAAAACCTTACGTGAGTAAGGGTCGATCCCACGGAGATTATTAGTATTGAAGCAAGCTATGGTCATCTTGTAAATCTTAGTCAGGCAAACTCAGATATATATGGTGATGAACGAAAATAACATAGAAGATAAAGATAGTGATACTTATGTATATCATTGGTGTATGAGCTTCAGACAAGTGTATGAAGATGCCTTCCCTTCCGTCTCTCTGCTTTCCTACAGCCTTCATCCAATCCTTTCTTACTCCTTTCCATGGCAAGCTCGTATAGGGTCTCACTGTTGTCAGCAGCTACCTCCCATCCTCTCAGTGAAAGCGATTGCATATGTCCTGTCACGGCATAGCGGAATTCATCTGTCGGTTCTCAATCAGGCGCGGAATAGAATCCAGTGATTCTTTTGCGTTATCACTAACGCCCCCGCCCTCAGGGTTTGAAGCACGTCACAGTCATTCAGTCATTGAATCCTACTCAGAACACCACAGACAAGGTTAGACCTTCCGGATTCTCTTGAATGCTGCCATCAGGTCCTGCCTATACCACGAAGACTCCGAAGAATCCAAGAGATATTCACTAAGCCTCGAATGCTTGTAGAACAAGAATGGTTGTCAATCACCTTGTTCATAGGTGAGAGTGGTGATGGGCGTCAATCATCACCATCATCATGTTGAAGAACAAGTGATATCTTGGTAAAAGAACAAGCGGAATTGAATGGAAGAACAATAGTAATTGCATTAATACTCGAGGTACAGCAGAGCTCCACACCCTTAATCTATGGTGTGTAGAAACTCCACCGTTGAAAATACATAAGAACAGGGTCTAGGCATGGCCGAATGGCCAGCCTCCCAGAGGTCTAAGATAGCATAAAACAAAGATAGCTACCAAAGTCTCGATAGCTACCAAAGTCTCGATACAAATACAATAGTAAAAGGTCCTACTTATAGATAACTAGTAGCCTAGGTGTACAAAGATGAGTAAATGACATAAAAATCCACTTCCGGGCCCACTTGGTGTGTGCTTGGGCTGAGCAATCAAGGAAATTCGTGTAGAGAACTTTTCTGGAGTTAAACGCCAGCTCCCATGCCAGTTTGGGCGTTTAACTCCAACTTTTATTCCTGTTCCGGCGTTTAACGCTGGAATTCCTGAGGCCGGATTGCTTTGCGGGTTTGGGCCATCAAATCTTGGACAAAGTATGGACTATTATATATTGCTGGAAAGCCCTGGATGTCTACTTTCCAACGCCGTTGAGAGCGCGCCAATTGGGCTTCTGTAGCTCCAGAAAATCCACTTCGAGTGCAGGGAGGTCAGAATCCAACAGCATCTGCAGTCCTTTTTGGTCTCTGAATCAGATTTTTGCTCAGGTCCCTCAATTTCAGCCAGAAAATACCTGAAATCACAGAAAAACACACAAACTCATAGTAAAGTCCAGAAAAGTGAATTTTAAATAAAAACTAATAAAAATGTACTAAAATCTAACTAAAAGATATCAAAAACATACTAAAAACAATGCCAAAAAGTATACAAATTATCCGCTCATCAGCGCGCCATTTGGAGTTCTGTAGCTCCAGAAAATTCATTTTGAGTGCAGAAAGGTCAGATTCCAACAACATCAGCAGTCCTTTGTCAGCCTCCTATCAGAATTTTGCTCAGGTCCCTCAATTTCAGCCAGAAAATACCTGAAATCACAGAAAAATACACAAACTCATAGTAAAGTCTAGAAATGTGAATTTAGCATAAAAACTAATAAAAACATCCCTAAAAGTAACCAGATCATACTAAAAACTACCTAAAAATAATGCCAAAAAGCGTATAAATTATCCGCTCATCAATGTATTTGTTGAGTGATTTCAGGTTTTCAAGGCAAGTATTAAGAAAAAGAGCATGCAAAAAGGAAGAAATCATGAAGGAAATGGGATTTGTAAAGCTGCCAGTCCTGACCTCATTAATTACAACTTACTGGCAGCGATTTCTGGGCCCCAAAACTCAATCCAACTCATTTTCTGAAGCTATTTGAGGCCAAAGTGAAGAAGAATGAAAGGGGAGCAATTAGGGTTAGATTTTAGTCATGTAGTTCATTTTCTAGAGAGAGAAGCTCCCCCCTTTCTCTAGAATTAGGATTCTTTAGTTTAATTTCTTGTAGTTTCTAATTTTAATTCTTGCTTTCATTTACTTTTCCTTGTCATTTATTGTTATTGCATCTTTGTTCTTCATTTCTATTGTATTTCCATTAATTTGTCATTTTTATGTTTTATGATACTCATGTTAATTTAATTTTAATTAATGCAATTTATGTTTTTGATGTTCATTTAATGCTTCCTTTAGTTGTTGTTATTATTTTCTTGCTTTTGGTAGTTAGATTTTATTTTATATGCAATTTAATATTATTTTATTTTCATGCACACCAAGTGTTTGATAAAATGCTTGGCTTAGTTTTTGCTTAGTTTCCTCCACTCTTGGCTTGAAATTGATGACTTTAGTGACCCTTGAGTCATTGATGTCCATTCTTGTTTTATACATTAGAGTAGTTAGTTGATTTGGTCTCCATTAACTCTATGTGACCCTAAGTGTTGACATAGGACTTATGGATTGAAATCAACTATGCCTACTCGACTTATCCTCGATGTAGGGTTGACTAAGTAGGATTAACTCTTCATAATCATCATGTGTTTGTGGTCAATGGCTAGGATAGGTAACCTTAGCTCTTAATTACTTGCCAAGAGGTTTTCTTGCATTTGAAGTTTTCTTTTCTTGTATTTAATTGCTTTGACTTTTAATTGTTTTGATATTTAATTTCTTGCATGTTTAGTTTTCATACTCTTAGTTGAGAAATTAGGTGCTTGGGTAGAATTGAGTTGTGGATGTCCATTCCGCATTGTGTGAGGATTGTTAATTGGTTTAGTTTTCCTTGACTCTAAGTGACCCACTAGTGTTGACTTAGGACTTAGGGATTGGAATCAATTATGCCCTTTTGACTAATTATCAAGTATGATTGACTAGTTGGGATTAATTTCACACAATTGCCATGTTTGTGATCCACAACTAGGATAGGAATTCTTAATTCTCCAATTCTCACCAAGAGTCTTCTTGCATATTCATTTAATTTCTTACTATTTGCATTGCTTGTATATCTTGTCATCCAATCCCCATTTCCTTCCATAATCAATAAATGTACATTTTATTGCAACTTCTAAAGAAGACAACCCCAAATTTAATTACTCTCAGTTATTGTGTTTTGAATTATGATATTTGATTGTGAGAATTCATTGTTAATTTAAATTATGCTACTAATAAATTAATTCTTGTTCTAATTGATTTTAAATTATACAAAAATTCTCACTTATCAGTGAATGAATATGTAGTGTGAGTATGTTGTGATACCTATTCCAATGCACTTGACCCAAAAAAAAAAAAAAAAAAAAGCCATTCCACATCTTACAATAAGCTCTGCAAACTACTCCCCAACTATCAGCATAGTTCGTCGTGTCTGTATGTCATTCACTCTAGGAAAATATCTTTAAATAAGCATATGTATGCTAAAATTTCCTAAAATTATTTTTGCTATTGACCGATAAAAGTCGATCAAATCCAACAAAAACTAATCAAAGTCAGTAAAAATCAATGTAAGCAAATCCCATATCACATTAGCATTTGCTGACATCAGTATTTGTGGGTTCAACTGTTCAAGTATAGCACCTCAATGAATTAAGCATTAGAACTTTAGAAGCCTACCACCAAACTAGTTTGTCTTTCACTGAATGCATTGTTTATATATATATATATATATATATATATTACGTAAATTTAATTAAATTATATTTATAAATTTTTGAAAAAGATATAAATATCTTTTTTATTAAACACAACATATTACTTCATCTATTATTATATTTTTAAACTTTTTTTATAAATACTTGAAGTGCAAAAGTTTAATTTAATACAAAAATACAAAAACAAAATAAAAAACAATTATTATGAAAGAAGAAAAAAATTATATAATTTTATATAATTATTTAATTATGACTAAATTAGCCAATTCAATTCATGATCCCACGGTTAAAACAATTATCCAATGATCAATAGTCTTACATGTTTGATTTAGTTTAGTTTTGATAACTATTAAAATAAAAAATAATAATTAAAAAAACAGTGGTCATGAATAATGTTAATTGATTATATCTCTTAGATATAAAAGTTAATAAGATGACAATATATCATTTTAGCATTCATACTTTATTTTATATGCATATTTACATATAAAAATATTTTAACATCAATAGTAAATAAAAATTGAGACATTTTTAGTCATGAATAATTAAATTTTTAAATGTTTCACTTGAACATTGACCATTTCTGGGTTAGAATAAAATTATGTATTCCAACATTGGATTTCATTCTTGCAGCCCTTTAAAAATTGTATCTTAACAAAGAAGATTATTCAAATATATATAAGCATATTAGATGTTTGTCATGAACCAAGTAAATTATTTAAGATCTTAATAGCATATATGGATATAAAGAAAGAGTAACTAACTTTCTGGTTTCTAACTTTGGTAAGATTCTGTTATATCTAGAGCTAGAATTAGTTGCTTTTAGTCTTTTAGAATCTTAAAACTTGTGTATAAATAAGATTTTTAAATATATATTCCTCAATCAATCAAGATAGTTAACATTCTTTTTTCTTCTCTGCTATAGTTTTCTATTTACCAAGCTTTGTATAGTTATTTATTTCACATGGTATCACATAGTTCAAAAGATTTATGAAATCAGAAATCATCAACAATAATCCATCATCTGCTGTTGCTACTTAAGCATCACCTACATTATTTGCATCGATTATAAAGCCTCTTTTAATTTTACTACAAAAAAAAAAAAAACTCAACAAAGATAACTTCTTCACCGGGTGCCATTCAACTATTCTTACAATTTCACACCAAGAACTTTAAAATCACTTATAGAAAGAGAAGATTCCAACTAGATATACATCCGTTGTTGATGAACAAGCACAATGCAAAACAAAGGCATATAAAGAATGGAGGCTTGATGACTACAATGTCTTTTCTTGGATTTTCTCATCAATGGATCCCTCTTTTAATTATAGAGTTCTTGGATGGCTCTTCGCTCATGAAATTTAGAGCCATCTTCACACTCACTTTGTAACACAGACTAAAGCTTGTATTAGACAACTTTAATTCCAACTAAAATTAATAAAGAGGATTGGTCCAACATCTTATTATATCCTTTAAATCAAGAAAGTGGTGGATGCCCTTGCTACTATTGGAGCTCATTTGACTGATGTAAAATACACTAATATCATTTTAGATGGTTAAAAAGAAGACTATCAATCATTTATGACATATGTCACTGCAAAATATCCACCTTATTTCATTACCGACCTTAAAATTCTCTTAGTAGCCCAAGAAGACATTGTAGAGAGGTTAAAAAATTCGAATTCTCAATGATACAGGCCAATTTTACTCAACCCAACCTTCTAATCAGAGTAATTTTTATTTGGTTATCCCAAAAATACGCAGACACCTAATAGAGGTACTTATAGTCGAAGAGGGCGTGGAGAAAGATCAAATCGTAAAGGTAGAGGTGCTTGGAGTGGAACTCAAATCAGCGAAAATATCAAATTTGTGGCAAGTTGGGACATGTTGCTAGTTATTGTTATTTTAGGTTTGATAAACAATATCAACATACACAGCAAAATTCACCTAACATTTCCATGCACAATGCACTCCCTCCACCTCCCTCATTCCATAATCCCATCAAGGCAATTATTGCTACACCTACTACAATTAGGGATAGCAAAGCAAGTCGGCCCGCCCCATCCTGCCCCACTCCGCCTAGGTTCGCGCCACAAACGGGATGGGCCAGCCCGCTAATTAAAATGGGTTCAAAATGCTAGTCCGCCCCACTTTATGGCAGATTGGCGGGTCGGCGAGCTAGCCTGCTTGATTCTTTTTTTTTAAAAAAAATAAATTCATTAAAATTAATAGAAAATAATAATTAAAAAATCAAATACAAATAAAAAATTGTCAAATTATAATATAAATTTTTAATATCCTTTTTTAATTTTTAACTTTAATAAAATTATGTAAAATAATATTTGAAAATAGAACCATCTTTATTTTAAAAAATAAGTCATATAATTTGAGCATATATATAAAATTGTAAAATAAAATAAATAAACTTAATAACTAAAAGAAGAAAAAAAACAAAACATAAAAAATATTTAAAAATTCTATAATTATTAATTTTGTATCAGTAATTACTCTTTAATTTAATAAAAAATAAAATAAAATCCATTGGCCCGATGGCCGACCTGCCAAAATTCGTAAATTTGGCGGTGCGGGTTTAGGAGATTTCTTTTATTTGGCGGGTTCCAAATCCTAATCCGGCCCAACTTTTTTAGCGAGTTCAGGGGGTCGGCCCAACAGGTCTGACTCGTTTTGCCACCCCTAACTACAATTACTTATCCCTCTTTGGTTGCTGATTTTAGAGTTTCACATCACTGCACTCTATATCAGTCAAATCTGCAACAAGCACAAGAATATCTTGGAAAAGATTAGGTTTATATTAGTAATTCATATTTTATCATAAACCAATAGAAAGAAGATATTATTTGTATGATTTACTACATGTTCCCTCAATTGCACATAACCTTGTTAGTGTATCAAAATCTGCTAGAGATAATAATGTATATTTTTCATTTTGGCCTAATGTTTGTTTTGTGAAATCTCAGGCTACTAAGGAAGTGCTTCTCTAAGGCACAACAATTAATGGAATGCATCGCTTTAAAAAAGTGTCAATTCCTAAAAAGTCTCTATTCAATTTAATACCCATGCTTTCGTTGCCCAAACTTTGTCATTAGATGTTTACCACCTTATCCAGCTTTACCAATCATAAAATTTATTGTAACTAATTGCTCTTTACCTTTGAATAATAAAATACTTTTGATTTTAGTGTATGTGAATATTGCTGCTTAGAAAAATCTCATAGGTTACCTTACTCTCTATCTAATACTATTTATTATTACCTTTTATCATTGATTGTTTATGATATTTGGGGACCAGCCCTAGTCACTACACACACAAGTGTTAGATATTATACTTCATTCATTGATATGTATTCAAGGCACATTACAATATATTTCCTAACAAACAAGTCACAGGTCTTTAGTGTGTTTAAATTATACAAAACTTGCATAGAAAAACATTTAGGATGCTCTATTAATGTACTTCATAGACTTACTTGTTCTTATACCCCTCAACAGAATGGATTAGCAGAAAGAAAAAATAGATATATAATTAAGACTGCTTTAGCTTTATTATCTACTACTATTGTTTCTTTAACTCTATCAAGTGAGGCTACTGCAACTTCAGTATATTTGATATATCACATGCCTTCATTGTTACAGATTATCACCTTTTAAATCATTATATTATCATAAATCCAATTATGCTTTATTGAGAATCTTTGGATGCTTAAGTTTCTCTCACACTAGACCAAACACTGTAAAAATTAGAGTATAGATCCAAACCTTATTTATTCTTAGGTTATGCTTTGAATAAAAAAGGACATAGATGTCTCACTAAAAGTAGAAAAATAAGTGTATCTAGGGATGTAATTTTTTATGAAAATAAATTTTTATCTCTTTCTTTCTTTTCTAATGATACTAATGAAACTAGCACTAGCAATGCTAATGTTATAGATTTTTTTTTACCTCAAATTGCAGCTATTCATCCCTCCTCTATTGATTCATCAATTTTCGAATCCAATGCAGCATCACAATCAAGTTTCAAACACAATTGGTAATACAAATTACAGTGAGAAAAATGAATAAGTACATATAATGTAGATAGCTTCACAATCCAATGAAATAACATCCTCTGCTCATGATCTAATACCAAGTTTTTCTATTGAAATTGATTTGCCTTTTTCACCAAAACCTCCACATATAATTATTTCTTCAAAAAACATCCATCCAATATGAACAAGGTCCAAGATAGGTAATAGAACTTCAAAGGCTCTTCAGATAGCAAAATTCTGAGTCTCTTCTAATTTTGATTTTTTGTCTAAAAATGTTCAAAGTGCTCTAAACAATCCCTTATAGAGAGATGCTATAATCATAGAATATAAAGCTTTACTATATTGCAATACATGGTTCTTAGTTGATTTATCTAAAAATGAAAAAATAGTTAGTTGTAAGTGAATTTTTGTTGTTAAAAAGAATGTAAAAAGAAAGATCATTAGACATAAACCCATGTTGGTTGCAAAAGGTTATATTCAAATTGCTGGAATCAATTTTAATTAGGTTTTCTCACCTGTTATCAAACCAATTACAATTAGGATGATTTTAACCATTGCTTTATCAAAAGGTTGGAGAATCTAACAATATAATTTTCTCAACACATTTTTAAATGGTCTGTATGAAATTGTATTTATGTCTCAGCTTATAAGTTTCAACCAGTCTAATTCTAAGCTTGTATATATACAAACTTAACAAAACCATTTATGACCTTAAACAAATCCCAAGGGCCTGGTACTTAACTATCACTACTACCCTTTAATCTTTTGGTTTTACAGTGATTGAATCTGACTCCTCCCTGGTTAATAGATATACATTTAATTCTACCATTTATATTCTTATTTATGTTGATGATATGCTTGTTATTGGAGATAATGAAACTGAAATAAAAATTGTTTTTAGCCAACTTCATTCTACTTTCTTATTGAAGGACTTAGGTAAGCTTAATTTTTTTCTTAAGCAAAGAAGCTGTAAAACATTCAACTTCCTTAATTTTTTTGAACCAAACTAAATATATACATAATCTTTTAACATGTGCTGGTATGAATGAATCCAAACCATGTATGACTCCAATATTAAGCTCACTTAGATTGATTGCAAATCACTACAAGAAAAAAGGCCTATGGCCACGCTTTTTTCTTGCCACGCTTCAAAAGCATGGCCAAAAGTGGTCTATGGCCACGCTTTTATGAGGGTGGCGATAGATTAGAGATTTGGCCACTTTTTTTTGCCACGCTTCAAACGCGTGGCGAAAAGGATCAACAGCCACGCTTTTGTAAGGGTGGCAATTGATTAGAGAAAAGGCTACATTTTTTTCTGCTACGCTTCAAAAGCATGGCCATAGAGAGAAACAAGGACGTTTTAAAAGCGTGGCCATAGGGTTTCATTACGGCCACGCTTACAAAACGTGGCTATATGCTGGTACACTTTTGCCACGCTTCAAAAGCGTGGCCGTAGAGAGCAACAATAACGTTTTAAAAGCGTGGCAAGAGGGGCCAAACCGATTGACCCAAACCCGGCTCCCAACCCGGCCCAAACCCGGCCCCCAACCCGGTCCCCAACCCTAATCTCTCTTTCCCCTTCGAAACCACTAACCCTAATGTCTCTTTCACCTTCGAAACTACTCGCCTGTATCGGAAGAGCTCCTCCCTTCGCCCTTCGCCCTTTGCCCTTCGCCCGTCGCCCTTCGCCTTCGCCTTTGTCACTGATGGAAACCACTTCTTCTTCATCTTGGTAATCTTCATACCCTTCTTCTCTTTCTTGTTCTTCTTCGAATCAGTGAGGATCTCTCTGTTCACCTTCAAGCTCCAGTAAACATGGGCGACGGCAAGCTCCTCCCTTTTCTTCTCCTCCAAGCCCTCGAATTCCATAGGTATGATCGATTTTCCTCTTTTTATTTTCTCGATTTTTCCGTTGTTTTTACTTTTAGGGCTTTCCCTTTTCATTTTCATTTTCCCCTGATTCGTTCTCTCTGATTGCATGTTCCTTTTCATTTTCATTTTCATGTCCCTGGTTAAATGATAATGCTGAAGACGCGTTGCTTGCGATGCTGTGGACGTACGTGATTTTTTTCTGGAATGAGAAAGCCACAAAAGTGCACTCTATTCACTATATTCTCCTATGATTTTCGATATCTTATGTTGACTGTTAATATATGTTGTTCGCGGGTAATAATGGATTCCATGGACTTTTTCCTACTATGATGAATGCTGATGATGATGAATGAAATGTCTCAGCCACGTGAGACACAAGGCTTCTGTAATTTACTCGTGTTGGTGTCAGAAAGAGTAAAATATATCTTCTTCCTTGTGCAGTTATGAATGATTGAAGTCAAAACCATATTTTATGCTGATAAATCGAATTATAGAAGTTGACTAGAACCAAACATTAATCTCATTATTTAAGTACATTAAATTGATGTTTTTAATTTTAATTTTAAACTAGTTTTTTTTATTTTAATTTTATTTGGTGGATCGATGTTTTTTAAGTTAAGAGTATTACTTAATTTGTATGGACGATGATGAATGAGCATTATTTCATCATCACTTTGTTTGTGTGTCTTGAATAATACAATGGTGGCTTGGGAGCCTAAAATAGTTGCATTGTTAAGACCAGCATCTTAGCATTTTTTTTATTTCTTTTTAATTCTCCGCTTGATGCTTGTTAAGTGATTATATGTGCCAGTGTGTGTGTGCATCTGTGAGATGATATGGTTGAAGCTCCCGTGCTCATTTAAAGGGACTAACGTCACTCATTTCTATTAAATATAAATGTTATCTAACATGGTTCAAACTTTCTGTCCCGTTTTAAGGACTATTTAACGTCACTTATTAGTGTCAATTGTATTTTGTTTTGGATTCTTCTCTCCACTTTGCATAAAAACTCGCTTCTGATGAAAGATGCTGAAGTCACATAAAAAGTGTGTTTTCTTGCTGTTTTGGTATTCCATTAATTCTCACTGTTTTTTGCCTTTTTCCTAAACAGTATTTTCACCTCTAATGGCCTTCTTTATTATTAGCTTTCCCCTAAAGAGGTTTTAAGTTACTGACTTTATATGATGTCATTTCTATTGGTGGACTGTGACTTTGTGAATGAATTTTAAGATAATCATACAATCGTCTTACTTATCAATACTTGATATAATGTCGTTTATTTGAACTAATTAGTTACCTTTATTCTTTTTCAGCATGGCACTCTCGGGGCACTTGTCCAAGATTCTGTTAAGAGCCATTACTAGACCCTGTTTTACTATTTTTCCTTCCCTTCCCCTGCTCAAATTCTCTGCTTTCCAGGTTCCCCTTTCATCTCATTTGATTTTATTTCTGTTTGATTAATCTGGTTTAGCTCATTCTGTTTAGCTTGTTTAGTTCAACTAATTTAGTTTAGTTGAATTAGGTGGTTAGAGAATCTGGACTGGTTAGTGGATGTAGGTTTTGTTTTGTTTACTGCTGCTATTCGGAATGAATTTGTCTTTCCTCTGAAAGTTGCCCTGGATGAACTTGTTTATTGTGCTGTTTTGGTGTTGAATTCTGGACTTGTGATTGCTGTTTGTTGTATTTTTTTTCATTGTCCAAAATAGATGCTGTGGAAGTGTTACTGTTTCATTAATTTTTCTTGGTTTGTTGTTGCTGAGTTCTTCTCTGCTTGTTGCTTGGTCCATATTATATGAACTGCAATGATTTCAGTTTGTGGAACTGGTTAAGTCATATGAATTCTGTTTGGTGCTTGCTTGAACCTGGAAAACATGCTATTTACTGATGCTGTTTATTAAGTGTTGCTGCTTCGTGCCATGTGTTAGCAACTCGTTTCCTTGTTGCGATTCTTTGTGCTTATTATGCATTCATGCTCATTACATCCTTAATCATTGGCTGCTGCTGATTTCTCAATTTGCATTTCCTCTTCTGCTCACTTTCTATGCATGCATATATGATGTTCATTCTTGGATTCTTTTGGGGGGGGGGTGTTTGCCTAAATTTGCTTGGCATTGGAAAATTGTTGTGTGATCATGCAATTGCACTTGGATTCTTTTGCAACAATTATTCATGGATCTTATTTTTTATTTTCTTTTCACTATTAAGTAAATAATTAAATTAATTTCACATTGGGAATGCTATTAAATACTATTAAATGAATTAGGTCATTTAAGGACATTCTACTCTTTTGCTATTTTTAATTAGCTGTTTGGGTTTCAATGTAGCTTATTACAGTGTTAGATGTTTGGAGCCACTTGAGGAGAGATAATTGTTTCATTTTATCTCATGATCGAACATGTGAATAATTACTAATAAAATTTATTTGTTAAAAAATGATTTATTTATACTAAAAAATATTAAACATATTTATATTTTAATATTTACTTAAGTCTTAGTCTATTTTTGTTCAGGCTTTCGATAGTATCTATCCACTACTACTGCCACTTCTTTGTTCTGCTGCTCCTGTGGTAATATAATAATCTGCGGCTGCCGAGTAGCTGTTCGCTGACGCTGCTACCTCTCTAATTCTACTTCTGCTGTGCTACCACTTTGTTGAGGTTGTGGAACGGATTAAGACAGTAATTAAGGTTGGTTTATGCATTTAAATACATCTATTAATTTGTTATTGATGTCATGCGTGCAACTTGGTGCTTTCCTGAGGCACTCATCACTTTAGGCACTTCTTTAAGCATTGCTAAAATTCAATTTTCTCTGTTATTTTATGTCTAATGCCTTTAAAGTATTTTCGAGGCTTGCACAATATTGTCTCTTAGTTAAGTAGGAAGCTAGATTTGCAGTTAGTGAGACGAACAGTAAGGACTTCAATTTAGAAACTTAGCTATCTACGTGAAATATATAGGTTTTCGATGGATATGTCGAAAGACTGGATGGATACACCACGTCATGAGAAAGAATATCAAGTTGGTGTAGAAAGATTTTTACACTTTGCTTTCTCATCAAAGGGAGTTCCTCAAGGGGAAGAAATTCAATGCCCTTGTGCAAAGTGTTGTAATATATTTTGGTTAAAGAGAGATGACGTATATGATCATCTAATATGCCACGGTTTTGTAAAAGGTTATAGGCGGTGGTTTAATCATGGGGAATCACTTTTTGCTATGGATATTGACAGTGACATAGGCGGTGAATATAACTGTAATGATAACATTGATGAGTTGTTACGTGATAGATTTCGAGATAATACACAAGTTGACGGACAAAACATGGGGCCTAACGAATGTGCAAAGGAATTTTATAAATTGGTAGACGAGGCAAGCCAAGAACTATACCCCGGGTGTAAAGGATTCACAAGATTATCCTTTACCATTCGTCTTTACTTGTTAAAATGCTTGCATGGTTGGAGTAATGCGTCATTTACTTCTCTCTTGGAATTATTGAAAGAAGCAATGCCATATTTGAATATTCCTATTTCTTTTGATAAAACCAAGAATATGGTGAAGAACTTGGGTCTTGACTACCAAAAGATCGATGCATGTCGCAATGACTGCATGTTGTATCGGAACGGGTATGAGAATGACTCATCTTGTCATGTCTGTAGAACATCCCGTTATATTGAGCATCATGAAGAAGAGGATGATGTTACCTCATCTAGAAAGCCTCGCAAAGTTGCTGCGAAAACTCTAAGACATTTCCCTTTGATTCCCAGACTTCAACGGCTTTTTATGTGCACAAGAACTGTCGAAGCTATGTCTTGGCATCACAATGAGCGCGTTAAAGATGGGTCCTTAAGGCATCCTGCCGATGGTGAATCTTGGAAAGCATTTGACAATCGACATGAAGATTTTGCAAAGGAGCCTCGTAATGTGAGACTTGGATTAGCAAGCGACGAATTCAATCCATTCCGAACTTTGAGCAGTACACACAGTACATGGCCTGTTGTTCTGATGGTGTATAATCTACCCCCTTAGATGAGCATGAAGCCTGATTATTTTATTCTATCTTTACTCATTCCTGGACCACAATCACCGGGAAATGACATTGATGTCTATCTTCAACCGTTGATTGAAGAATTAAAAGAATTGTGGGAGTCAGGTGTCGAAACATATGATTCGAAAGAAAACAAAACATTCAACATGAGAGCGTGCCTTTTGTGGACAATTAATGACTTCCCTGCGTATGCTATGTTATCTGGGTGGAGTACAAAGGGAAAATTGGCTTGTCCATGTTGTAATGATGAGACTTCTTCTATCTATCTGAAACATAGTCACAAGACTGTTTATATGGATCACCGAAGGTTTTTACCCATGAATCATCTATGGAGGCATAACAAAAGTTCTTTCAATGGAAAAATTGAACTCAGGTCTCCACCGCAGTTGTTAGAAGGTTCAGCTGTATTTGATATATTGCGAGAGGTGGATAATTCTTTTGGGAAGAAGCAAAAGAGATCAAAGAATGGCATATCAAATTGGAAAAAACGGTCAATCTTTTTTGAGTTACCATATTGGAAGTCCAACATGTTTAGACACAACCTTGATGTCATGCACATAGAGAAGAATATAGTTGATAGCATAATTGGAACTCTTTTAGATATTCTCGGAAAGACGAAAGATCATGCAGCTGCTCGTTTTGACCTTAAAGATATGGGTATCAGGAAAAACCTTCAACCAAAAGATACGAAGGATGGAAAAAAAACTAAGTTAGCAAAAGCATGCTTTTCAATGACTCCACCAGAGAAAACAATCTTTTGTAGTGTGTTGAAAGCGGCAAAATTACCAGACGGTAGCGCTTCCAATATTGCTCGATGTGTGCATGAAACAGAAAAGAAGATTTTTGGTTACAAGACCCATGATGCTCATTTCATGTTGCATTACTTGTTGCAAGTACCAATCAAGAGCATACTTCCTGACCATGTTGCCATCGCTCTAGTTCGATTATGTTCATTTTTTCGTCGAATATGTCAGAAAGTAATTAGCTTGGATGAGGTAGTTAACTTAGAAGCAGAGATTGCTGAGACATTGTGCCAATTGGAGAGGATTTTCCCTCCTAGCTTTTTTGGCATAATGGTGCACTTGCCTATTCATTTGGCAAATGAGGTGAGGTTAGGTGGTCTAGTTCAATATCGTTGGATGTACCCTGTTGAACGGTATATGTGCACACTAAAATCGTATGTTCGTAATAGAAGTCGTCCAGAAGGATCTATTGCCGAAGGATATTTGGCGAATGAGTGTATCAATTTTTGCTCAAGATATTTGCATGAAGATGTTCATACAAGATTTAATAGAATCCCTCGGAATAACGATGAGTGTGTTTCAGATGAGGTGCGAACTCCTAGTTTGTTTCCAAGCAAAGGATGTCCTCTTGGTGGAAGAATGGGAGATTTGTTTATTTTAGATGAAAAATCAGAAATACAAGGTCATGCATACATCCTAAACAATTGTGATAAGATCGAAGTCTACATGAGGTATTTTCTTCGATTCATTATCATTTGTTAGATCTCAATCATCATATTTAACCTTACTAAGAACTAAGACTATGAATATTTAATCTCTTCAGAGAGCATGAGGAGACAGTTAATGATAACAATCCACGAAGAACAAAGTGGGAGAAAGCCAAGGACCGCAGTCAACAATTTTCAGAATGGTTTAAAATTCGTGCCATGAAAAAGGATGTGCCTGGTTGGGCAAAAGGGTTGGCTAGGGGTCCAAATCGAGTTGCAAAAAGATTTTCAGGTTATATTATCAATGGGTATAGGTTCCATACAAGGCACCGTGATGTGAGACGTAAAACTCAAAATAGTGGTGTCACATTAGAAGCATTGACTCCTAGTTTTGCTAGTGTGAAAGATAAGAACCCAATTGAAGCAAAAGTAGCCTACTATGGTAGAATAGTTGATATGTTTGAGTTAGATTATTATGGCCAATTTAAGGTAGTCTTGTTTAAGTGTGAATGGTATACAGTTGCAAAAGACAACTTTGGTCTTTCATATGTGTATTTCAATAGAAAATGCTACCAAGAAGAACCATTTGTGCTGGCATCTCAAGTAAACCAATGCTTTTATGTGCAAGACCCATATGTTGGGGACAAGCACTATGTTATGAAAACAATTTCAAGAGATTTATTTAGGGTAAGTGATGACCTTGAGTCTGATTCCCCCATAATATATGCAAGGGAGCCATGTGAACCTGAAGTGATTCCAAGTCTTCCAAATGATAATGGCGAAATTGATCTAGTGAGGAATGATTTACGAGTAACTATTATAGATATGGATCAAAACATGTTTGCCAAACAATATTGTGAGGAAGACGAGGAAAGTGAATATGAGTACATGGAGGACTTTGACTCTGAAACATCTTGACAAGTGTTTTTGGTAGAATCCTAAACAACCCACTTTCCTTAGTTGTTTTGCTTAGTTGATTATGCTCATTTAATTATTATTTAGTTAGCATTTTATTCATTGTTATTATTTTGTGTATGCAGAATGGAGAAAGGGGAGATCACTAAGAGAAAACGGATACTTACCTTAGGCCAAAAAATGAAAGAAAAAAGCCCGAAAAAAACAATTCCTTTGAGGTTACACAAGTGAAGTCAAGTGCTGAATTGCTCAAACAATACAATATTAAGAGAGAAAGGATCATGGCTGAAAATGAGAAGGTTAGCTTGCAAGCTCAAGCTCCAAAGGATCCAACAAGCAAACAACCCATCACAATAGTGGAGGATGCATTTGAAGAGCAAGTTAGGACTTCGAAGAAAACAAGGAAGGCTCAACCAATGGCACTTTTTCAAGAATGCACGCATAATGGAAATGGGACAATGTTTGAAGTTGAAAAGAACTCTAAAACTAGGAATCAAAGGACTGCTGAACCTGATGCAATGGATCAAAATGATATAAATTCTGATGATGACGGAGAAGATACAAGCGAGATGAGTGCAACTTCAAATAAAAAAAGGAATGAGTCTTGACATGTATTTTAAGGTACATGGGATAAATTTGGAAGATGAAGAAGATGAGGAAGATGAAGAAAATGAGCTTGATGATAATGCAAATGATGCGGGTAGTGGAGGACAAACTAGTAATGAAGGTACTTTTCTTGTTTACTTTATTGTCTAATTAGAGCTTATATTACTTCTCAATTGAATTATGTTATTTTATTCGGACTTAGGCACAATAAAGAAGAAAACCCGTGGAAAAACTACGTGCAAAAAGCTTCATGCCACAGATTTTAATGATCGACGGGAGGTGAAATTTTTTCAAGGGCAGCCTGTAGGTCCAACCAACGAGGTTGTATCTGACCTCAACCAACTATTGGGCACAACAGTTAGAAACCCTCGTTTTGTGACTTTGTTATATACTAGTTGGCATGGTGTGCCTAGTAAACTCAAAGAGAAAATGTGGGAGTATGCCAATGTATGTAAATATGGCATTATAGATAATTTTTTGTTAATTTATTTGTCACATTATTTGTGCTAACTGTTGATATTCTAATATGTTGTGTTGCATAGCAAAAGTTCATTCTTCCCATAAGTTCAAAGCCGTGGGTAATGCGGGAATTTTGTGGTGCATGGAAAAAATATAAGAGAGAAATAAAAAATGAGCATTTTGTGAAGTACAACACAAAGAAAGAAATGATAAAGAACCGGCCATTAGAGATTCTCGAGGTTCAATTTCGCAAACTAATTCAGTATTGGAGTCTTCCGGCCATCAAGGTAATATTGCCTTTTATTTTTTCCTATACCATCAAGCATACTATCATTGATTCTTCATGTTCCTAAACTTAGGTGTTTTAGAAGAAATTTGATTCTTCATTGATTCTTTATATTTAGGCTATCTCTGCTAAGAATACTGAAAATAGGTTAAAACAAACATGTCCTCACCGAATGGGATCCACAAATTTTGGAATAGTGCGTAAGCAGCTGGTAATATAACTTATTCTTTGTGATTTCTCTTTTATATGTATTCATGGTGTAGTTGCCTAGTTAGTATGCTTCATGTAAACTTTTCTCTATGTATTCTAGCATGACTCTAAAGAGAACAGTGAGAACCATCAAGGGCTGAAGTTTTCCTAGCAACTCGCACAAGTAAAAAAGGAAAAGAAATTGATGCTAAAACACAAGCCACAATTGTGAGTTGTTTGTATTTGTATTTTGTATATGTACATTATGAATTCTGATGTGATTTCTATCTAAATTGAGTTAATGCGACTTTGAACTTTATTGGTTGTTGCTTTTTGATAGACTGAACTTCAGAACCGCTTAGAAGCAGGAGAAAATGAAGAGGATGCATATGTAGGAGTGTTAGGAAAGGACCAACCAGGTTGACTTCGTTGTTATGGGGCTTCGATTACAAGAAGCTCTCTTAAAAAAGATGAGGAGATTCGCCACATAAAAGTTGAATATAACACTAAGGTCTCATCATTAGAGAAGAAGATGGATGGTGTATGTGGTTTATTAAAGGTATTGGTGCACGAACTCAACCCTGGAATGAGCAATGAAGAGGTAACAGCCTTAGTTCAAGCTGCCCAAGATTCTCCTGTAGATACCTCAAGTAGCAAAGCAAAAAATACTCCTCGCTCCTCCGAAGCAACTAACATTCCACACAAAGATGATGTAGGTAAAATTGTGGCATGATTCACATTCTTTATTTTGTTAAAAAAGAGATAAAATTGAGAGAGAAATAGTCAAATAGTAGGCTTCAATTTCAAAAAAGGTAAGTGCTATTTCACTTTGATAAAGTCTATTCAAGTCTTGTATTTACTAGCTGGAGGAGTTTTATCTATAGAAGTCCTACTTAGCTTGACCAGGTTAGTTGATCTCTAGTTGACTAAGGATAGAACTGATTTAGGATTGTAAGTGAAGAAAGAAAAATATCCTGCTAGTAAATGGAGATTCAGTGACTGAAACCTCTGGATTAGAAATAAAAAAGCTTGCAATATGGTCTGAAACTCTGAATAAATAGTGGCAATGTGAAAATGGAGATCAGCCTGGACCTGGAGGAGATAAGTTAAAGTGCAGTGGACTGTGGATATGAACTCTGTTATTTTGACTCCTTAAAAGACTTTATTACCAGCAATGTCTGGTCTTTTAGAGTGTAATATTTTTGTGTATGTCTGTATTTTTCTACTATGATTGTTTATGTCTGTAATACATTTGATGACTTCTTCCATTTAGATATTAATCTACATGTTAAAGCTTCTTCCTGCTGTTTAGTTGCTTTGATGATGTCCACATAATTATAGTTCCAAGCTTGTCATGCTCAAAAAGCAGATGAAAATAACGGTAGATCTATTGAAAATATTATGCATTTTTTGTTTTTTTGAATATGTTATATCAATGCATTGAAGATTGAAGATGCTTGTTTAGCATATGCTTACATTCTCTTTGCTTCTCTTAAACTCGCATTCTTTTGAGTGCACCATTCTGATTATTCAAAATGGTATTACTTGTAAATATAGGAGGCAAGAGCCTATGAATAACCTGAATGAGTCCGAGAATGGATTTTGGGGTGCTCTGGCCAGGAAAGCCAAATCAATTTGTAGTTGTTCATTTGTGTTTTTTATTTTGCAGGGCACAGGTCAAAACAATTTACCTTGCAATGATACATGAAGTACAAGAAGACTTTGATTAGGAATTCTAATTCATGTATTAGGAATTTCACACTTTTGGTATTTTGAAGACGACTTTGATTAGGAATTCTAATTCATGTATTAGGAATTCATGAGTAGTTATGATTTTCACTTTTGGTATTTTGTTAGTGTATGTTGTTATGTGATCACACACTTATTTTGGTGACAATTTTATGAAAGTTGGATTACTTGATAATTGGTTATTGACTAAATTATAAAATTATCTATGAATTCATGTTAGGTTTTATTTATGAAGATTAAAAAGGGAATTAGGTTACTGATCATCTTTTTCGCCATGTTTTAAAAACGTGGCCATATGGCCATATCTCTGTCTATTGCCACGCTTAGAAAGCGTGGCTGTATCTAAGCTTTTTCGCCACGTTTTTCATGCGTAGCCAAATCTCCTTTACTACCACGCTTTCGCCACGCTTTAAAAGCGTGGCCGTATCTGGTCTACTGTCATGCTTGAAAAGCGTGGCCAGATCTACCCTATCGCCACGCTTTTACAGCGTGGCTATATCTGGTTTACTGTCACGCTTGAAAAGTGTGGCCATATCTACCCTATCGCCACGCTTTTACAGCGTGGCCATATCTCTGCCTATCGCCACGCTTTAAAAGCGTGGCCGTATTTCCCACCTACAGCCACGCTTTTACAAGTGGCAGTTTGTAAAAAAGCGTGGCAAACAAAAAGCGTGGCAATAGGCTGCAAAAAGCGTGGCGATAGAGCAACCGCCACCCTTTGATAGGTCACCCTTTCAAAAGCGTGGCGGTAGCTCAAAAAGCGTGGTGAAAAGCTATCGCCATGCTTTTTTGAGCTTTTCGCCACGCTTTAAAGAAAACATCATATCAACTTTAGAAAGGAGTACCACTCAATCTTAAATATTTTCATATTTTTTGATGCAAATATTTTATGTTAAACACAAAAGATAATCTTAAAAAATTTGATCCAAAATCTTATGAAGGTGTCTTTGTTGGATATTCAACTACTAGTAAAGCTTATAGAGTTTACATCAAGGAACATAGAATAATTAAGGAGTTCATACATGTCACTTTTTGTGATTCTAACTCTATTTCAATTGTTATTGAGAAAATTGATGCAAGAATTGAGATTGCACAAAATTCAGATAGAATTCAAAGAAAAGACAAACCTGAACTTACAATGGAAGATGATGCTCACAATTTTGCAGACCAAAATTTAGGAGACGATTCTGTTTTATCTCTTTCTGATATATAGATTTTTGAAAATCTCAATGGATCTAAGCCTGTTCATACTCAACCTGAGATTACCTCACCAAAGTCAACAGAATAGAAGTTCTTGAAGAACTATCCACATAAATTCATCATTGGAAATCCCTCTCATAGAGTTACCACAAGACTCTCAAGTAGAAAGAGAGCCAAACTCAATAACCTCACTCTTATATCACAAGTGAAACCCTAAAATGTGAAAGAAAATACTTGAAGATCCTCTTGGATAAAGACAATGGAGAAAGAGCTGGTCCAAATTGAAAAAAATGAGGTTTAGACTCTAGTGCCTTATCCGAATAGTAAGAAGGTAATAGGTACCAAATAGATCTTTAAAAATAAATTGGGTGAGGATGGTAGTGTTGTTAGAAATAAAGCTAGATTAGTAGCTCAAAGGTTCGATCAAGAGGAGAGAATTAACTTGGATGAGTCACTTGCTCCAATAGCTAGAATGGAAGCAATAATATTATTGCTTGCCTATACTGCCTATAAAGGACTTAAACTCTTCCAAATGGATGTTATGTATACTTTTTTAATGACTTTATTGATAGAGAAGTATACATAGCTCAACCCGTCGATTTTGAAAATAAATATTTTCCGAACCATATTTTTAAACTTTTTAAATCTCTTTATAGTTTGAGACAAGTTCCAAGAACTTGGCATGAAAAACTTAGTTCTTTCTTGTTGAAAAATGACTTTCAAATGGGTACTACGGATACTACTCTTTTCATTAAAGAATTTAATGATCATTTTATACTTGTTCTAGTTTAAGTGGATGACATTGTGTTTGGATCGGCACATGAAGCCTTGTGTGATGAATTTGGAAAATTAATTACTATTGAGTTTGATATGAGTATGATGGGAGAAATCACATTCTTCCCAAGACTCCAAATCAAACAAACTCCTAGTGGAATTTTTGTACACCAAAGTAAATATGCCAAGGAGTTAGTAAAGAAATTTAGTTTAGAAAATTCCAAACCAATGAGTACACCTATGCATCCAAATTCCAAACATGAAAAGAATGAAAAAAAGAGAAAATATGTTGATGAAACAATGTATGGAGGAATGATAGGATCTCTCATGTATTTATCGTCCTCTAGACCGAATATTGTTCATAGCGTGGGTGTGTGTTCTAGATTTCAATTACAACCCAAAGAATCACATCTTTCTGCTGTAAAAAATATCATTAGATACATTAATGACATTGTTGATTATGGTCTTTGGTATCCTAAAACTGATGTATCCTGTGTAGTTGGGTATTGTGATGCAGATTTTGTGAGAGATCATGTGAATAGAAGAAGCACTTCAGGGATTTGTTGTCTTCTTGGACAATCCTTGAATGTGTGGTCAAGCAAGAAGCAAGCTACTATTACTTTTTCAACAGTCGCAGGGAGACAAAATTGGGCAGATGATGACTCCCTCTAGGTTCCATGAAGTTCAAACTATATGTTGATAATTTTAAATAAATCTAGATCTGAACTAAATCCTTGGTGGTCCAATGTGTATCTTTAAAACCATCACTATGCCCAAGAGAAAGTTATTTTGTTTTATGAAGTGGGCCTCTGGTGGACGAAATTGTGATTCAACATTCTTAAGTTGTATAAATTTTATTCTATCTTTTGAGCTTTGGCATATACCCTTAGGGCACTGTTTATTTTCTTCACAACTCCGTTCAACTAACCAGCAAGTGTACTGGGTCGTCCAAGTAATAACCTTACGTGAGTAAGGGTCGAATCCACAGAGATTGTTGGTATGAAGCAAGCTATGGTCACCTTGTAAATCTCAGTTAGGCGAATTTAAACATGATATTTAATTAGATTCCAATAAAATAGAAAATAAATAATAAAAAGGATAGAAATACTTATGTAGATTCATTGGTAGGAATTTCAGATAAGCGGAATGGAGGTGCTGTAGAGCTCTCGGACGCCTGCTCTCCTATTCCTTCTACTCAATCCTTCTTACTCCTTTCCATGGCAAGCTTTGTATAGGGGTTCACCATCAACTGTGGCTACTTTCATCCTCTCGGGAAAATATCCTATGCGGGTGTCACTCGCACAGCTAACCAGTCTGGAGGCATCACCCATGGTTGATAGCTACATCCCATCCTCGCAGTGAAAGCTAATGCTCACGCACTCTGTCACAGTACGGCCAATCACCGGTTGGTTCCCTCCCCTACTGGAATAGAATCCATTGATTCTTTTGCGTTGTCACTACGCCCAGCAGGTTACAGGTTTGAAGCACGTCACAGTCATTCATTACCGGAATCCTACTCGGACACCACAGACAAGGTAGACTTTCCGGATTCCCAGGATCCTACTCGGAACACCACAGACAAGGTTGGACTTTCCGGATCCTCATAAATGCCGCCATCCATCTAGCTTATACCACGAAGATTCTGTTGGGGAATCTAAGAGATACACATTCAAGCTTCTTTGCATGTAGAACGGAAGTGGTTGTCAATCACGCGCGCTCATAAGTGAGAATAGTAATGAGGGTTATCTAACTCATCACATTCATCATGTTCTTGGGTACGAATGAATATCTTGGAATAAGAATAAAAGAGGAATTTAATAAAAGAAGATAGAATCTCATTAATACTTGAGGTACAGCAGAGCTCCACACCCTTGATCTATGGTGTGCAGAAACTCCACCGTTGAAAATACATAAGCAAAGGGTTCAGGCATGGCCGAATGGCCAGCCCCCTAGAACGTGATCAATGATCTCCTAAGATGAAGAATAAAACAAAACTGAGACCAAAGATGTCTAATACAATAGATAAATGTCCTATATATACTAGACTAGCTACTAGGGTTTACATGAGTAAGTAATTGATGCATAAATCCACTTCCGGGGCCCACTTGGTGTGTGCTTGGGCTGAGCTTGATCAATCCACGAGCTAAGGCATTTCTTGGCGTTGAACTTTGAGTTATGACGTGTTTTGGGCGTTCAACTCCGGATCATGACGTTTTTCTGGCGTTTAACTCCAGACAGCAGCATGAACTTGGCGTTTAACGCCAAGTTACGTCGTCATTCTTCGAATAAAGTATGGACTATTATATATTGCTGGAAAGCCCTGGATGTCTACTTTCCAACGCCGTTGAGAGCGCGCCATTTGGAGTTCTGTAGCTCCAGAAAATCTATTTTGAGTGCAGGGAGGTCAGAATCCAACAGCATCAGCAGTCCTTTTGTCAGCCTTTTTCAGAGTTTTGCTCAAATCCCTCAATTTCAGTCAGAATTTACCTGAAATCACAGAAAAACACACAAACTCATAGTAAAGTCCAGAAATGTGAATTTAACATAAAAACTAATGAAAACATCCCTAAAAGTAGCTTAAACTTACTAAAATCTATATAAAAACAATGCCAAAAAGCGTATAACTTATCCGCTCATCACAACACCAAACTTAAATTGTTGCTTGTCCCCAAGCAACTGAAAATCAAGTAGGATAAAAAGAAGAGAATATACTATAAAGTCCAAAATATCAATGAATATTAATTTAATTACATGAGCGGGACTTATAGCTTTTTGCTTCTGAACAGTTTTGGCATCTCACTTTTTCCTTTGAAGCTCAGAGTGATTGGCGTCTCTAGAAACTTAGAATTTTGGATTGTGTTATTGAATTTCCTAATTTAAGCATGTTGATTCTTGAACACAGCTACTTATGAGTCTTGGCTGTGGCCCTAAGCACTTTGTTTTCCAGTATTACCACCGGATACACAAATGCCACAGACACATAACTGGGTGAACCTTTTCAGATTGTGACTTAGCTTTGCTAGAGTCCCCAATTAGTGGTGTCCAGAGCTCTTAAGCACACTCTTTAGCTTTAGATCACGACTTTAACCACTTAGTCTCAAGCTTTTC
The DNA here is from genome assembly GCF_014773155.1 of Arachis stenosperma. NCBI lineage: Eukaryota > Viridiplantae > Streptophyta > Magnoliopsida > Fabales > Fabaceae > Arachis > Arachis stenosperma. The sequence goes on along the minus strand of NC_080380.1, from coordinate 96,613,127 downwards.
ACTTGGACCTTCATGACACAAGCACATGGTTAGGGACAGCTTGATTTAGCCGCTTAGGCCTGGATTTTATTTCCTTGGGCCCTCCTATCCATTGATGCTCAAAGCCTTGGATCCTTGCTTTAAAATTTTCGCCCTCTTTTTTTTTTTCACTGCTTTTTCTTGCTTCAAGAATCAAATTCATGATATTTCAGATCATCAATAACATTTCTCTTTGTTCATCATTCTTTCAAGAGCCAACAATTTTAACACTCATAAACAACAAGATCCAAAGACATATGCACTGTTCAAGCATTCATTCAGAAAACAAAAATCATTGTCACCACATCAAGATAATTAAATTAAATTTACTAATAATTTCGAAAATTATGTACTTCTTGTTCTTTCGAATTAAAACATTTTTCTTTTTAAGAGAGGTGAAGGACTAATGGATTTTATTCATAGCTTTAAGGCATGGTTACATACTAATGATCATGAAATAAAGACACAAAACATAGATAAACACAACATTAAAAATCGAAAACAGAAAGAAATAGAGAGCAAGGAATGAATCCACCTCTAGTGGCGTCTTCTTCTTGAAGGACCAATGATGTTCTTCAACTCTTCTATGTCCCTTCCTTGCCTTTGTTGCTCCTCCCTCATTGCTCTTTGATCTTCTCTTATTTCTTGGAGAATGATGGAGTGCTCATGATGTTCCACCCTTAATTGCTCCACATTATGGCTCAAATATTCTAAGGAGGTATTAAGTTGCTCCCAATAGTTGTTGGGAGGAAAGTGCATTCCTTGAGGCATTTGTTGATGATGCACTTCCTCATGTTCTTCTTGGAGGCCGTGAGGAGCTTCCCTTGTTTGCTCCATCCTCTTCTTTGTGATGGGCTTGTCTTCTTCAATGGAGACATCTCCTTCTATGATAACTCCAGCTGAGTAACATAGATGGCATATAAGGTGGGGGAAGGCTAGCCGTGCCATGTATGAAGGCTTGTCAGCTATTTTGTAGAGTTCATTGGAGATGACTTCATGAACTTCCACCTCCTCTCCAATCATGATGCTATGAACCATGATGGCCCGATCCACAGTAACTTCAGATCGGTTGCTTGTAGGGATGATGGATCTTTGAATGAACTCCAACCATCCTCTAGCTACAGGCTTGAGGTCCAGTCTTCTTAGTTGGACTGGCTTGCCTTTGGAGTCTATTCTCCATTGGGCGCCTTCCACACAAATGTACCTAAGGACTTGGTCCAACCTTTGATTAAAGTTGACCCTTCTTGTGTAGGGGCGTTCATCACCTTGCATCATAGGTAGATGAAACGCCAACCTCACATTTTCCGGACTGAAATCCAAGTATTTCCCCCTAACCATTGTGAGATAATTCTTTGGGCTTGGGTTCATACTTTGGTCATGGTTCCTAGTGATCCATGCATTAGCATAGAACTCTTGAACCATCAATAATCCGACTTGTTGCATGGGGTTGGCTAGGATTTCCCAACCTCTTCTTTGGATTTCATGTCGGATTTCCGGATACTCATTCTTCTTGAGCTTGAAAGGGACCTCAGGGATCACTTTCTTCTTTGCCACAACATCATAGAAGTGGTCTTGATGGCTTTTGGAGATAAATCTCTCCTTCTCCCAAGACTCGGATGTGGAAGCTTTTGCTTTCCCTTTCCCTTTTCTTGAGGAAACTCCGGCCTTAGGTGCCATTGATGGTGAATGAAAAATAAAAAGCTTAGGCTTTTTACCACACCAAACTTAAAATTTGCTCGTCCTCGAGCAAGAAAAGAAAAGAAGAGTAGAAGAAGAAGAAGAAAATATGGTAGAGAGGGAGAAGAGAGGGTTCGGCTATGTGGGAGAATGTGGGTTTGTGTTGTGTGAAAATGTAAAAGAAAAGAAGGGTATTTATAGGGAGAGGGGAGGGTATAGGTTCGGCCATTTTGGGAGGGAATGGGTGGGAAATTGAATTTGAATTTTATGGAGGTAGGTGGGGTTTATGGGGAAGAGTGGATTGAGGTGATTGATGAAGAAGATTGGGAATTGTGACATGGGGAATCACATCACAAAAACTAGGATTAGAAGGTAAGGTGGGAATATGTTAGGTGGGGATCCTGTGGGGGCCACAGATCCTGAGGTGAGGATCCTGTGGGGTCCACAGATCCTGAGGTGAAAACAAATACCATTCCTTCACCATATAGGCATGTAACATGCCTTCATGCATCTTTCTGGCGTTCAAACGCCCATTGGTGCATGTTCTGGGCGTTAAACGCCCATGTAATGCTTGTTTCTGGCGTTGAACGCCAGTTTCAAGCTTGTTTCTGGCGTTCAGCGCCAGATTGTCCTCTGTGTGCGCATTCTGGCATTAAACGCCAGGATGTAGCTTGTTCTGGGCGTTCAGCGCCAGAAAGATGCTCTGTCCTGGCGTTGAACGCCAGCCAGATGCATCTTCTGGGCGTTGAACGCCGGCCCGTGCATCCTCCAGGGTGAAAATTTTTTTCTTCTGTTTTTGACTCTGTTTTTAATTTTTTTGATTTTTTCGTGACTTCTCAAGATCATGTACCTAATTAAACATAAAAATAACAAAGAAACAAAATAAAATAAAATTAGATAAATAAAATTGGGTTGCCTCCCAACAAGCGCTTCTTTAATGTCAATAGCTTGACAGTGGCTCTCATGGAGCCACAAGGTGATCAGGTCAACTTAAGTGTGGTATTCCCATCACCAAACTTAGAGTTTGGATATGGGGTTTGGACACCAAACTTAGAGTTTGGTTGTGGCTTCACAACACCAAACTTAGAGTTTGACTGTGTGGGCTCTTCTTGACTCTGAACTGAGAGAAGCTCTTCATGCTTACTCTCTTTTGTCACAGAGGGATGGCCATGTGCCTGAAACACAAGGTAGTCCCCATTCAATTGGAGGACTAACTCTCCTCTGTTGACATCTATCACAGCTCCTGCTGTGGCTAGGAAAGGTCTTCCTAGGATGATGCATTCATCATCTTCTTTCCTAGTGTCTAGGATTATGAAATCAGTGGGGATGTAAAGGCCTTCAACCCTTACTAGCACGTCCTCTACTATTCCATAAGCTTGTCTTATGGATTTATCTGCCAATTGTAATGAGAACAAGGCAGGTTGTACCTCAATGATTCCCAGCTTCTCCATTACAGAGAGTGGCATAAGATTTATCCCTGACCCAAGATCACATAGAGCTTTTTCAAAACTCATGGTGCCAATGGTGCAAGGTATTAAGAACTTGCCAGGATCTTGTTTCTTTTGAGGTAGAGTTCTCTGAATCCAAGTATCTAGTTCACTAATGAGCAAGGGAGGTTCACTTTCCCAGGTCTCATTACCAAACAGCTTGGCATTCAGCTTCATGATAGCTCCTAAGTACTGAGCAACTTGCTCTCCAGTCACATCTTCATTCTCTTCAGAGGATGAATATTCTTCAGAGCTCATGAATGGCAGAAGGAGATTTAAAGGAATCTCTATGGCCTCTAGATGAGCCTCAGATTCCTCATGATCCTTAATAGGAAACTCCTTCTTGCTTGAGGAACGTCCCAGGAGGTCTTCCTCACTGGGATTTTCGTCCTCCTCCTCCTTGGTGCATTCGGCCACTTTGATTAAATCAATGGCCTTGCACTCTCCTTTTGGATTTTCTTCTGTATTACTTGGGAGAGTACTGGGAGGAGTGTCAATGACTTTCTTACTCAGCTGGCCCACTTGTGCCTCCAAATTTCTAATGGAGGATCTTGTTTCATTCATGAAACTGAAAGTGGCTTTTGACAGATCAGAGACTATATTGGCTAAATTAGCAGTATTTTGTTCAGAGTTCTCTGTCTGTTGCTGAGAAGATGATGGATATGGCTTACTATTATTCAGCCTGTTGCGTCCACCATTGTTAAAACCTTGTTGAGGTTTTTGTTGATCCTTCCATGAGAAATTTGGATGATTTCTCCATGATGAGTTATAGGTGTTTCCATAAGGTTCACCTAAGTAATTAACCTCTGCCATGGCAGGGTTCTCAGGATCATAAGCTTCTTCAGAAGCTGCCTCTCTAGTGCTATTGGATGCATGTTGCAATCCATTCAGATTTTGAGAGATCATGTTGACCTGTTGAGTCAACATTTTGTTCTGAGCCAATATGGCATTCAGAGCATCAATTTCAAGAACTCCTTTCTTCTGAGGTACCCCATTATTCACGGAATTCCTCTCAGAGGTGTACATAAACTGGTTGTTTGCAACCATGTCAATGAGTTCTTGAGCCTCTTCAAGCGTTTTCTTTAGGTGAATAGATCCACCTGCAGAATGGTCCAGTGACATTTTCGAAAACTCAGAGAGACCATAATAGAATATATCTAATATGGTCCATTCTGAAAACATGTCAGATGGACATCTCTTTGTCAGCTGCTTGTATCTTTCCCAAGCTTCATAGAGGGATTCACCATCTTTTTGTTTGAAGGTTTGAACATCCACTCTCAGCTTGCTCAGCTTTTGAGGAGAAAAGAATTTATCTAAGAATGCAGTGACAAGCTTATCCCATGAGTCCAGGCTATCCTTGGGTTGTGAATCCAACCATACTCTAGCTCTGTCTCTTACAGCAAAAGGGAAAGGCAAGAGTCTGTAGACTTCAGGATTAACTCCATTTGTCTTTACAGTGTCACAGATCTGCAAGAACTCAGTTAAAAACTGGTAAGGATCTTCAGATGGAAGTCCATAAAACTTGCAGTTTTGTTGCATTAAAGCAACTAGTTGAGGCTTAAGCTCAAAGTTATTGGCTCCAATGGCAGGAATGGAGATGCTTCTTCCATCAAACTTGGACGTTGGCTTAGTGAAGTCACCAAGCATTCTCCTTGCATTATTATTATTATTTTCTTCTGCCATCTCTTTCTCTTGTTCGAAATTTTCTAAAAGGTTGCTTCTGGATTGTTGTATTTTAGCTTCTCTTAATTTTCTCTTCAGAGTCTTTTCAGGTTCTGGATCAATTTCAACAAGAGTGCCTTTATCCCTGTTCCTGCTCATATGAAAGAGAAGAAAACAAGAAAAGAAAGAGGAATCCTCTATGTCACAGTATAGAGATTCCTTTATGTTAGTAGAAAAAGAAAGGGGTAGAAGAAGAGGGGGAGACAAAGAATGTAATGTAATGGAAGAAACACAACTGTGAGGATGGCAGAGATGTGAGATGAGATGTTAGGAATTAATGAAGAGAGGTGAAGAGAAGTGTTAGTAATTAAATAATTAAATAGAAGAAGAGAAGAGGAGAGAAATTTCGAAAATAATTTTTGAAAAAGAAATTAGTAATTTTCGAAAATTAAAGATAAGTGTAATTGAAATTAAAATTTGAAACAATTAGTTAATGAAAAAGAAATTTTGAAAAAGAGAGAGATAATTTCGAAAATTAGAGAGGGAAAAGTAGTTAAGTGGTTTTGAAAAAAGATAAGAAACAAACAAAAAGTTAGTTAGTTGATTGAAAAAGATTTGAAATCAAAATTGAAAAAGATAAGAAGATAGTAAGTTAGATAAGATATTTTTAAAATCAAATTTTGAAAAAGATAAAATTTTTGAAAAAGATAAGATAAAAGATAAAAAGATTTTTAAGAAAAAGATTTTTTGAAAAAGATTTAATTTTTAAAATTACTTAACTAACAAGAAACTACAAGATAAGATTCTAGAACTTAAAGATTGAACCTTTCTTAACAAGAAAGTAACAAACTTCAAATTTTTGAACCAATCACATTAATTGTTAGATAATTTTCGAAAATTTGATATAAAGATAAGAAAAAGATTTTGAAAATATTTTGAAAAGATTTTTTAAAATTTTCGAAATATATAAAAAAAATGAAAAAGATATGGTTTTTGAAAAAGATTTTGAAAAGATAAGATTTTTAAAATTGAAATTTTGACTTGACTTGTAAGAAATAACTAATTTTGAAAATTTTTGACCAAGTCAATCCCAAAATTTCGAAATTTTGGAGGGAAATAAGGAAAAGATATATTTTTTTTTTTATTTTTGAATTTTTAATTATGAAAGAGAAAAACAACAAAAATACTCAATGCATGAAATTTTTAGATCAAAACCATGAATGCATGCAAGAATGCTATGAATGTCAAGATGAACACCAAGAACACTTTGAAGATCATGATGAACATCAAGAACATAATTTTGAAAAATTTTTGATGCAAAGAAAACATGCAAGACACCAAACTTAGAAATTTTTAATGCATGGAAAATATGAATGCAAAAATGCACATGAAAAACAAGAAACAACACAAAACAAGAAATCATCAAGATCAAACAAGAGGACTTATCAAGAACAACTTGAAGATCATGATGAACACTATGAATGCATGAAATTTTTGAAAAATGCAAAAATTTTTAAAAGCATGCAATTGACACCAAACTTAAAAATTAACACAAGACTTAAACAAGAAACACAAAATATTTTTGATTTTTATGATTTTCTAATTTTTTTTTTGTATTTTTACTAATTATTTTCGAAATAAAGTTTTGAGAAACGAAAAAATAAAAGAAAAATTTTTGAAAAAGATTTTTGAAAAGAAAAGTACCTAATCTGAGCAACAAAATGAACCGTCAGTTGTCCATACTCGAACAATCCCCGGCAACGGCGCCAAAAACTTGGTGGACGAAATTGTGATTCAACATTCTTAAGTTGTATAAATTTTATTCTATCTTTTGAGCTTTGGCATATACCCTTAGGGCACTGTTTATTTTCTTCACAACTCCGTTCAACTAACCAGCAAGTGTACTGGGTCGTCCAAGTAATAACCTTACGTGAGTAAGGGTCGAATCCACAGAGATTGTTGGTATGAAGCAAGCTATGGTCACCTTGTAAATCTCAGTTAGGCGAATTTAAACATGATATTTAATTAGATTCCAATAAAATAGAAAATAAATAATAAAAAGGATAGAAATACTTATGTAGATTCATTGGTAGGAATTTCAGATAAGCGGAATGGAGGTGCTGTAGAGCTCTCGGACGCCTGCTCTCCTATTCCTTCTACTCAATCCTTCTTACTCCTTTCCATGGCAAGCTTTGTATAGGGGTTCACCATCAACTGTGGCTACTTTCATCCTCTCGGGGAAATATCCTATGCGGCTGTCACTCGCACAGCTAACCAGTCTGGAGGCATCACCCATGGTTGATAGCTACATCCCATCCTCGCAGTGAAAGCTAATGCTCACGCACTCTGTCACAGTACGGCCAATCACCGTTGGTTCCCTCCCCTACTGGAATAGAATCCATTGATTCTTTTGCGTTGTCACTACGCCCAGCAGGTTACAGGTTTGAAGCACGTCACAGTCATTCATTACCGGAATCCTACTCGGACACCACAGACAAGGTAGACTTTCCGGATTCCCAGGATCCTACTCGGAACACCACAGACAAGGTTGGACTTTCCGGATCCTCATAAATGCCGCCATCCATCTAGCTTATACCACGAAGATTCTGTTGGGGAATCTAAGAGATACACATTCAAGCTTCTTTGCATGTAGAACGGAAGTGGTTGTCAATCACGCGCGCTCATAAGTGAGAATAGTAATGAGGGTTATCTAACTCATCACATTCATCATGTTCTTGGGTACGAATGAATATCTTGGAATAAGAATAAAAGAGGAATTTAATAAAAGAAGATAGAATCTCATTAATACTTGAGGTACAGCAGAGCTCCACACCCTTGATCTATGGTGTGCAGAAACTCCACCGTTGAAAATACATAAGCAAAGGGTTCAGGCATGGCCGAATGGCCAGCCCCCTAGAACGTGATCAATGATCTCCTAAGATGAAGAATAAAACAAAACTGAGACCAAAGATGTCTAATACAATAGATAAATGTCCTATATATACTAGACTAGCTACTAGGGTTTACATGAGTAAGTAATTGATGCATAAATCCACTTCCGGGGCCCACTTGGTGTGTGCTTGGGCTGAGCTTGATCAATCCACGAGCTAAGGCATTTCTTGGCGTTGAACTTTGAGTTATGACGTGTTTTGGGCGTTCAACTCCGGATCATGACGTTTTTTCTGGCGTTTAACTCCAGACAGCAGCATGAACTTGGCGTTTAACGCCAAGTTACGTCGTCATTCTTCGAATAAAGTATGGACTATTATATATTGCTGGAAAGCCCTGGATGTCTACTTTCCAACGCCGTTGAGAACGCGCCATTTGGAGTTCTGTAGCTCCAGAAAATCTATTTCGAGTGCAGGGAGGTCAGAATCCAACAGCATCAGCAGTCCTTTTGTCAGCCTTTTTCAGAGTTTTGCTCAAATCCCTCAATTTCAGTCAGAATTTACCTGAAATCACAGAAAAACACACAAACTCATAGTAAAGTCCAGAAATGTGAATTTAACATAAAAACTAATGAAAACATCCCTAAAAGTAGCTTAAACTTACTAAAATCTATATAAAAACAATGCCAAAAAGCGTATAACTTATCCGCTCATCAGCCTCATTACTTGTTTTGATCACTTATACCAAAAAGGGAGTATTTACATTCATCCTTTTTCAAGTCAAATCAGTTTCAAATTCTTTTCAATATTTTATTTGACTTATCATTTCAGATCTACTTGCATTATTTTTAAAATTCAAAATTCCTTGAATCTCATTTATTAAATTGGTTTGTGTTTTCAAAGGATTTTTGAGCATTTAAAGCAGTTATTAAGTGTTAACTTCTCATCATTCCCATTACTCCACCCTTTCACAATCTCTTTCTTCTACACACTCCTTGGATGATGACCAAGCCATGACTGATCAAGAAGAAGATCCTCTAGCAACCGAGGATGATGGATTTGATGTCTAGCCCTGTTTGATGTTGTTGTTTTCTTACCATCTATTTTCTGATGATACAATTTCTTATAATTTTTTATGACACTAATATTATTACCTATTTTACACTTGTGGTTTGCATATTGAGCTTTTTTTGTAGGTTTACCCTCTTTGATAACAAAAGGGAGAGTAAGTGTTGTGTAAAAATAAATTAAAATAGTTATATTAAAACAGTTGAACTTATGATGCTTGAGATTGGCTGCAAATTTTCTTCGTTTTAAACCATTATTTTATGCAGCTCTGATTATGCATATTGCTCTGATTGTGAATATTACTTATACTTACTATAGCTTTTGTTTTGGTTTCTGATGAGCGGATAATTTATACGCTTTTTGGCATTGTTTTTAGGTAGTTTTTAGTATGATTTAGTTAGTTTTTAGTATATAATTATTAGTTTTTACGAAAAGTCATATTTCTAGACTTTACTATGAGTTTGTATATTTTTCTGTGATTTCAGGTATTTTCTTGCTGTAATTGAGGGACCTGAGCAAAAATCTGATTCAGAGGCTGAAAAAAGACTGCAGATGTTGTTGGATTCTGACCTTCCTGCACTCAAAATGGATTTTCTGGAGCTACAAAAATCCAATTGGCACGCTTTCAATTGAATTAGAAAATAGACATCTTGGGATTTCCAGCAATATATAATAGTCCATACTTTGTCTGAGATTTGATGGCCCAAACTGGTGTTCCAAGTCAGCATAAAAATTCTGGCGTAAAACGCCCAAACTGGCACCAAAATTGGAGTTAAACGCCCAAACTGGCACCAAAGCTGGCGTTTAACTCCAGGAACAGCCTAAGCACGAAAAAGATTCAATGCTCAGCCCAAGCACACATCAAGTGGGCCCCAGAAGTAGATTTCTGCACTATTTACTTATCTCTGTAAACCCTAGTAACTAGTTTATTATAAATAGGACCTTTTACTATTGTATTTTCATCTTTTGATCATCTTTTGATCTGTTGATCATGTTTTGGGGGCTGGCCATTCGGCCATGTCTGGACCTTCATCACTTATGTATTTTCAACGGTGGAATTTCTACACACCATAGATTAAGGTGTGGAGCTCTGTTGTTCCTCATGAATTAATGCAAAGTACTATTGTTCTTCTATTCAATTCAAGCTTATTCTTATCCTAAGATATTCACTCGCACTTCAACCTGATGAATGTGATGATCCGTGACACTCATCATCATTCTCTCTTATGAACACGTGCCTGATAACCACTTCCGTTCTACATGCTATAGCTTGAGTGTGTATCTCTTGGCCTCCTGGTCCACGATGCATGGTTGCCTCTCCTAACAACAGAGCCTTCCATTCCGTGAGATCAGAGTCTTCGTGGTATAAGCTAGAATCAATTGGCAGCATTCTTGAGATCTGAAAAGTCTAAACTTTGTCTGTGGTATTCCGAGTAGGATCTGGGATGGGATGACTGTGACGAGCTTCAAACTCCCGAGTGCTGGGCGCAGTGACAGTGCGCAAAAGGATCATTGGATCTTATTCCGACACGATCGAGAACCGACAGATGATTATCCCTACGTAACCCGTAGCCGGACCTTTTTCACTTAGAGGATGGATAGTAGCCATTGACGACGGTGATCCACCTACATACAGCTTGCCATGGAAAGGAGTATGAATGATTGAATGAAGACAGTAGGAAAGCAGAGATTCAGAAGGAATAACGCATCTCCATACACTTATCTGAAATTCCCACCAATGAATTACATAAGTATCTCTATCTTTATTTTATGTTTATTTATCTTTTAATTATCAAAGTTTCATAACCATTTGAATCCGCCTAACTGAGATTTACAAGATGATCATAGCTTGCTTCAAGCCGACAATCTCCGTGGGATCGACACTTACTCACGTAAAGTATTACTTGGACGACCCAGTGCACTTGCTGGTCAGCTGCACGAAGTTGTGTATCATGATTTCATGTACCAGTTTCTGAGCTTTTGATTAAGGCTACTCCATGATGTTGCAACTGAAAAACTCTTTTTAAAACATTGGTTTATCATTTGTTTTTGTTGAATTTCATTTCTAGATTTTAGTTGTTGAATTATGTGGGATGACTGTAACTTAACTTTTACACTTTTACCTGCTCTACACGTTTTACATATGTGTTGAACTATTTTTTGTAACGACCCAATTTTCAGTACGTCATGATCATATTGAAAATCGAGCACTACTAACTAGTCTTCCTAGACTTAACTATTACTTATTATTAAGCCTGTAATCGTGTTAGCACGAGATCGATTTTTCTTGGAAACTTTCTCCTTTTTACGTGAAAATCTTGGTACGAAAACGGTGGGTTTCAAAAAGGTTAAACATTCACATACAAAATTATAGAAAACCAATGAGTAAAGCGGCAAGTAAAATATAATAATGTACATCACAAACATTATAAACAAGAGTCATACAGAAGTCAGATCAGTGTACCAATTTATACCACTTATTACTATATATACTTATACGTACATATAGATATATAACGTTCCGGGCCCTGGCCCATAAAGGAAGCCCCTAATCTGGAACCTGAATTAACCTAGCTAGTCTGTACAACTCCTAATCTCTCGGTGGATCTATCCAAAAATAAGAGACTAAACCAAAATTTCTACACTAAGTTGAAGGCGCCACCCAAAATACACTACCGGCTCTTACTATTCCTGATCAATCATTGCAGCCAAAAGACGAGATTACTATCACCTTCATATCTTGCAATGGGTCGTGTTTACATCTTAGTAGGATCGGGGCGGATAATTAGGTTTATTTTATTTTAATCCTTAGTCGACAGCAACACACCACAGAACACAAACAAACTTCAACAAAGCATTACAAGCAATTCACTCAAAAGTAAATTAACCAAAAAGTACACAGACAGTTCACAGAATTTCACAATATAGAGATATGCGCAAACAAGTATGATGCATGTCTAGTCCTACACAGGCCATGAGCTCATGTGTCAGTTTATTACCCAATTCCCGAAACTGGTCTTGAGATAAGCATTTCGTACCGCCGTCCTTATCTCAACCAACGTCCCCTCCATGAGCGTTACGTATCGGCATCCTCATGGGAGAACCTTCCTTTTGGTCTCCAGTGAGCGTTACGCATCGCCGTTCCCACTGAGCCGTCTGTCAAGTAAGCGTTACGCATCGCCGTCTTCACTAGACACTTGGCATCAAGGCCCTAATAGCACTCAATTTCTTTTCAATCTTTGCTCTCTACTCTACTGTGGTAGAGATCCCTTAATTAATACCTTCTTTTCTATCTTCTCTACTGTGGCAGAAATTCATCAAAATCTTTTAATCTTTGTTCTCTACTTTTCTGTGGCAGAGAACCTTTTACTTAATATATCCTTTTTATTCTTTTTCTTTTCTTTTCTTCCTCATCTCTCTCTCTCTCTTCTTTTCTTTCCTATCACTCTATAATATAATTTATCTTCACATTATTCTCTCATCTTTTCCTAAGTGTCTTATGAAAAATAATTATAAAGTTCTTTAATTAGATCTGCGTTCTCTAAACCTTTTAATATTATTATAGGTGCTTGCTTTCTCATTAATAATACACATTATGATATTCTTACAAGATAATATTTTTGATAAATACTAATTATAATAATAATTTATATTAATATAAATAAATAATTTTAAAAAAATATTTAAAATAATATTTATAATCTTTTAAAACTTAGTTTATAAAACCTTACTTTTAAAACTTTTATTAATTACTTCCTAAATTATGAACTTTCTAATTTTCTATTTTTAACCTCAATATTATATAAAATTATATTCGAACCTTCACTTATTTTCATATTTATAAAAATGATCTGAACTTTTATAAAATACCCATTTTATCTCTGAACTTTACTTATTATCCAAAATACCTAAAAACTTATATAATTATAAATTTTACCTCATTTTTTATGCACAAATACAATGTTACCCTTTAAAAATAAAGTTTAAATACTAATCTTCTTTTATTCCAAAACCAAAACCCTTAGCCCTTTCCTTTCGAGTCTTTCGGTTATCGATTTTTCTCAATGGTGGACGAAATTGTGATTTCTATCTTTTGAGCTTTAGTATGTACACAAAAACTATTGTGTCTCTTGTTCATTCAAAATCCTTATTATGGCACTGGTTGAATTCACAACTCCGTTCAACTAACCAGCAAGTGTACTGGGTCGTCCAAGTAATACCTTACGTGAGTAAGGGTCGAATCCACAGAGATTATTGGTTTGAAGCAATCAATATTTATTTTATTTGGCTTAGTCAGGATACCAATAGGATTCTTTAGCCTCGTATTTTTGTTGCCAATTAGAGCGTAGAATAAATAGTTATTACTTTAATAATAGAGAATAAAAGCGTTACTTGTTGTGCAGTAATGGGGAATATGTTGGAGTTTTGGAGATGCTTTGTCCTCTGACTTCAACTCTTCCTTGAAATCCTCTTCTCACACGCAGGTTCCTTCCATGGCAAGCTCTATGTAGGGTGTCACCGTTGTCAATGGCTACTTCCCATCCTCGCAGTGAAAGCTATGCACGCACTCTGTCACAGTACGGCCAATCACCGGTTGGTTCCCGCTCCTACTGGAATAGAATCCCTCTTTTGCGTCTGTCACTAACGCCCAGCAGGTTAAAGTCTGAAGCACGTCACAGTCATTCAATCCCGGAATCCTACTCGGAATACCACAGACAAGGTTTAGACTTTCCGGATTCTCATGAATGCCGCCATCAATCCAGCTTATACCACGAAGATTCTGATTAGGGAAGCTAAGAGACATTCATTCAATCTGATGTAGAACGGAGGTGGTTGTCAGGCACACGTTCATGGATTGAGGAAGGTGATGAGTGTCACGGATCATCACCTTCTCCACAGTTAAGCGCGAATAAACATCTTAGATAAGAACAAGCGTGTTTGAATGGAAAACAAAGGAATTGTATTAAATCATCGAGACGCTGCAGAGCTCCTCACCCCCAACAATGGAGTTTAGAGACTCATGCCGTCACAAAGTATGTAATTCAGATCTGAAAATAGCATGAGGTCCAAGATAAGTCTGTAAAAGTTGTTTAAATAGTAAACTAGTGACCTAGGTTTACAGAAAAATGAGTAAACTAAGATAATTGGTGCAGAAATCCACTTCTGGGGCCCACTTGGTGTGTGCTGGGGCTGAGACTAAAGCTTTCCACGTGTAAAGGCCTTTCTTGGCGTCAAACTCCAGGTTTTGACGTGTTTTGGGCGTTCAACTCCGGATCATGACGTTTCTCTGGCGTTTAACTCCAGACAGCAGCATGTACTTGGCGTTCAACGCCAGGTTACGTCGTCTATCTTCGCGCAAAGTATGGACTATTATATATTGCTGGAAAGCCCTGGATGTCTACTTTCCAACGCCGTTGAGAGCGCGCCAATTGGACTCCTGTAGCTCCAGAAAACCCATTTCGAGTGCAGGGAGGTCAGGATCCAACAGCATCAGCAGTCCTTTTTCAGCCTAAGTCAGATTTTTGCTCAGCTCCCTCAATTTCAGCCAGAAAATACCTGAAATCACAGAAAAATACACACACTCATAGTAAAGTCCAGAAATATGATTTTTGCCTAAAAACTAATATTATTTTACTAAAAACTAACTGAAACATGCTAAAATCTACATGAAATTACCCCCAAAAAGCGTACAAAATATCCGCTCATCACAACACCAAACTTAAACTGTTGCTTGTCCTCAAGCAACTAGATGAATAAAATAGGCTCTAACAGAAATTAAGAAGTAATATATATTTTAGAGTTTTCAATGAAGCTCAGATTCTTATTAGATGAGCGGGCTTGTAGCTTTTTGTCTCTGAACAGTTTTGGCATCTCCCTGTATCTTTAGAATTTCAGAATAATTGGCATCCTTAGGAACTCAGAATTCAGATAGTATTATTGACTCTCCTAGTGTAGTATGTTGATTCTTGAACACAGCTATTTATGAGTCTTGGCCGTGGCCCTAAGCATTTTGTCTTCCAGTATTACCACCGGATACATAAATGCCACAGACACATAACTGGGTGAACCTTTTCAGATTGTGACTCAGCTTTGCTAGAGTCCCCAGTTAGTGGTGTCCAGAGCTCTTAAGCACACTCTTTTGCTTTGGATCACGACTTTAACCACTCAGTCTCAAGCTTGTAACTTGGACCTGCATGCCACAAGCACATGGTTAGGGACAGCTTGGTTTAGCCGCTTAGGCCTGGATTTTATTTCCTTGGGCCCTCCTCTCCATTGATGCTCAAAGCCTTGGATCCTTTTTACCCTTGCCTTTTGGTTTTAAGGGCTGCTTGGCTTTTATTCCTTTTGATTGTAAATTTTTTTTTTTTTTTTTTTTTTTTGAACTGCTTTTTCTTGCTTCAAGAATCAATTTCATGATTTTTCAGATCATCAATAATATTTTTCGTGTTCCTCATCCTTTCAGGAGCCAATATTCATCAAATTCAAAATACAATTTATGCACTGTTCAAGCATTCATTCAGAGAACAAAAGTATTGCCACCACATATAATTAATTATAAATTTTATTATTAGGAACTCGAAAAATATAGATTACTTCTTTATTCTAAAATAAAATCTACTACTTTATTCATGCCTGATGATGATGAGAAAAATAAACTATAGCTTAATTGGAAATAAAATCAAAATAGACATACTAATTACTACTAAATATCTCCTAAGGTGAATTTCAAATAAAAAATGCTATCACTAAATTAAAGCAGGAAAATTGGAACTCAGCAACCTTTTGTTTTGAGGAAGGACGTGTTCTTCTAATCTCTGGGGTGTTGTTCAAGGATTAATTTTTGGCGCTTCAGCTCCCTTAGATCACGCCCTTGCTCCTCCTGTTCTTTGAGCAGTTTGCAAAGCATGCTACTTTGATTATTCTGTTCTTCCTTTATTTGATCCATAGCTTCTTGCAATCTGGAAATAGAGGCTTCAAGATGTTCCCAATATTCGAATTGAGGCAGTTCTGGGAGAGCTTCTTGTGCTCTCTTCCTGGTTGAATCATCTTGTTGCTGTCTGACCATTGATATTCCAGTAATTGGCTTTTCAACTGGGATGTACTCTGTTATTCCCATCTTCACTCCGGCATCTTTGCAGAGCATAGAAATTAAGCTTGGATAGGCCAATCTGGCGTCTTTAGAGTTCCTGTTTGCTACTTTGTATAGCTCACATGAGATCAGTTGATGGACTTCTACCTCTTTTCCCAACATGATGCAGTGAATCATGACAGCTCTTTTGATGGTTACTTCAGAACGGTTGCTGGTGGGCAATATGGAACGCCCTACGAAATCCAGCCAGCCTCTGGCTACTGGTTTTAGATCCTCCCTTTTAGTTGAACTGGGTCGCCAGTTGTGCTGGTAGTCCACTTGGCTCCAGGAACGCATATATCTTCCAAGATCCTGTCCAATCCTTTATTGACCCTCATCATTCTCCTATTAAAGGAGTCTGGGTCGTCTTTTAGTTGAGGAATCTTGAATATCTCCCTGATCCTGTCAGGATTGGTATGAATGATCTTTCCTCTGACCACAGTTTTATGATCAAAGATAGCAGCTCCAACGATTCTTTGCCTTTCTGTCTGCCATAGATTAGCATAGAACTCTTGAACCATGTTTCTTCCCACTTTTGTTTCAGGATTGGCCAGAATTTCCCAATGCCTGTTTCTGATTTGCTCTTGGATCTCCGGATATTCATCTTCTTTCAAATCAAATCTGACTTCCGGGATCACTGATCTGTGACTCATTATTTTATAATAATGATCTGAATGTTCTTTAGATAAGAACTTCCCTTGATTCCAAAGTGGCTTTGGAGCGCTTTCTTTCTTGCCCTTTTGGGTGGGTTGTTTTCCTCTTGGGGCCATGAATTTGATGATCACGGATATCCACACCAAACTTAGAGCTTTGCTTGTCCTCAAGCAAAAAGAGAAGAAAGAAGAGGGATAGGAGGAGAGCAGTTTGGATGATGAGGAGGGCGCCGAACACAAGATATAGGGAGGGGGGGTGGGTTATTTTTCGAAAAATAAGAAAGAGATAAGATAAAAGATATGATTTTAAAAGATATGATTAGAAAAAGATATAATTTTTAAAAGAGAAAGATATGAATAAGAATTTAAAAGACAAATCTGAAAAATTTAATTTTGAAAAAGATATTTTTTTTTTAAAAAGATAATTGAGTTTTGAAAACAAATTTTTAAAAGAGTTTGATTGGATTGAAAATTAATTTGTCCTTTATGGATTAAGATACCTTTGATATTTTGAAAAAGGGATATTAGAAATTAGGATTTTTAGAACTCTAATTTGGGATGAGAGATGATAATTTGAAATATGTTGATGCAAGAAATCATGAGTTGAAACATAAAAATTTGGAAAAAATATAAAGAAAACGAAATTGTACCTCCTCCCACCATCCTGGCGTTAAACGCCCACATGGTGCATGGTTTGGGCGTTTAACGCCCATGTGATGCTTCTCCTGGGCGTTCAACGCCCATGTGATGCTTCTTTCTGGCGTTGAACGCCAGGAAGTCCTTCTTTACTGGGCGTTTTTCTAAACGCCCAGAATGCTAGCAGATTGGCGTTAAACGCCCAGAAGGTGCATCTTTCTGGCGTTTAACGCCCAGAAGATGCTCCTTTCTGGCGTTTAACGCCCAGAAGGCTACCCTTACTGGCGTTAAACGCCCAGTGGGTGCTTCTTTTGGGCGTTTAACGCCCAAAGTGTTTCTTACTGGCTTTTTCATGCCAGTGAACTTCCAAATTTCTCTGTAACTCTTGGGACTTCAGTTAATTTGTTATTTCACCTTTGAAGATACTTATACCTAAACCTGTAAAGAAAGAAAATTTATTTAATTAGTAATTAAACTTTGTATATGGCTGGGTTGCCTCCCAGCAAGCGCTTCTTTAATGTCATTAGCTGGACTATCACTGATTCTTCAATTAAGTCTCAGTCTTGAGCATTCTTGCTCAAAATTGCCTTCAAGATAATGTTTAACTCTTTGTCCATTGACAATGAACTTTTTGTTAGAGTCATTATCTTGAAGCTCTATGTAGCCATATGGTGATACACTTGTAATTACATATGGACCTCTCCACCGGGATTTTAATTTCCCGGGGAATAATTTGAGCCTAGAGTTAAATAGCAGAACTTTCTGCCCTGGTTTAAAGACTCTGGATGACAATTTCTTATCATGCCATTTTTTTGCTTTTTCCTTGTAAATTTTTGCATTTTCAAAAGCATTGAGTCTAAACTCTTCTAGCTCATTTAACTGGAGCAATCGTTTTTCTCCAGCTAATTTGGCATCAAGGTTCAGGAATCTGGTTGCCCAGTAGGCCTTGTGTTCCAGTTCCACTGGCAAGTGACACGCCTTTCCATACACAAGCTGGTATGGAGAGGTCCCTATAGGGGTCTTAAATGCTGTTCTGTATGCCCACAGAGCATCATCCAAGCTTCTTGCCCAATCCTTTCTGCGGTTAATTACAGTCCGTTCCAGGATTCTTTTAAGTTCTCTATTTGAGACTTCTGCCTGCCCATTAGTCTGTGGGTGATATGGAGTAGCCACCCTGTGGTTGACTCCATAACGGACTAGAGCAGAGTAGAGCTGCTTATTACAGAAATGAGTACCCCCATCACTGATTAACACTCTGGGGATACCAAATCTGCTGAAGATATGTTTCTGGAGGAATTTTAACACTGTTTTAGTGTCATTAGTGGGTGTTGCAATAGCCTCCACCCATTTGGATACATAATCCACTGCCACCAGAATATAGGTGTTTGAGTATGATGGTGGGAAAGGTCCCATGAAGTCAATACCCCATACATCAAACAACTCAATTTCCAAGATTCCTTGTTGAGGCATAGCATAACTGTGGGGCAGGTTGCCTGATCTCTGGCAACTATCACAGTTAAGCACAAATGCTCGGGAATCTTTATAGAGAGTAGGCCAGTAGAAGCCACTCTGGAGGACTCTTGTGGCTGTTCGTTCACTTCCAAAATGTCCTCCATACTGTGATCCATGGCAATGCCAAAGGATCTTCTGTGCTTCTTCTTTAGGCACACATCTACGGATTACTCCGTCTGCACATCTCTTAAAGAGATATGGTTCATCCCAGAGATAGTATTTTGCATCTGTGATTAATTTCTTTGATTGCACCTTACTGTACTCCTTGGGTATGAATCTCACTGCCTTGTAGTTTGCAATGTCTGCAAACCATGGCACTTCCTGGACGGCTAGTAATTGCTCATCCGGAAAGGTTTCAGAAATTTCAGTGAGAGGGAGGGACGCCCCTTCCAATGGTTCTATTCGGGACAGGTGATCTGCTACTTGATTTTCTGTCCCTTTTCTGTCTCTTATTTCTATATCAAACTCTTGCAGAAGCAGCACCCATCTGATGAGTCTGGGTTTTGAATCTTGCTTTGTGAGTAGATATTTAAGAGCAGCATGATCAGTGTACACAATCACTTTTGATCCTACTAAGTAGGATCTGAATTTGTCAATGGCGTAAACCACTGCAAGTAGCTCTTTTTCTGTGGTTGTGTAATTCTTCTGTGCATCATTTAGCACACGGCTGGCATAGTAAATGACATGCAGAAGCTTGTCATGCCTTTGCCCCAACACTGCACCAATGGCATGGTCACTGGCATCACACATTAGTTCAAATGGTAATGTCCAGTCTGGTGCAGAGATGATTGGTGCTGTGACCAATTTAGCTTTCAGAGTTTCAAATGCCTGCAGACACTTCTCATCAAAGATAAATGGCATGTCTGCAGCTAGCAGGTTGCTCAGGGGTTTGGCGATTTTTGAAAAATCCTTTATAAACCTCCTATAAAACCCTGCATGTCCCAGAAAGCTTCTGATTGCCTTAACATTAGCAGGTGGTGGTAATTTTTCAATTACTTCTACCTTAGCTTGGTCCACCTCTATCCCCTTGTTCGAAATTTTGTGTCCAAGGACAATTCCTTCAGTCACCATAAAGTGACATTTTTCCCAGTTTAAAACCAGGTTAGTCTCTTGGCATCTTTTCAGAACAAGTGCTAAATGGTTAAGGCAGGAGCTGAATGAGTCTCCAAATACTGAAAAGTCATCCATGAAGACTTCCAGGAATTTTTCCACCATATCAGAGAAAATTGAGAGCATGCACCTCTGAAAGGTTGCAGGTGCATTGCATAAGCCAAATGGCATCCTTCTGTATGCAAATACTCCAGAAGGGCATGTGAATGCCGTTTTCTCTTGATCCTGGGGATCTACTGCAATTTGATTATAACCTGAATATCCATCCAGAAAGCAGTAGTATTCATGACCTGCTAGTCTTTCTAGCATCTGGTCTATGAATGGTAAAGGAAAATGATCCTTTCTGGTGGCTGTATTGAGCCTTCTATAATCAATACACATACGCCACCCTGTAACTGTCCTTGTAGGAACCAGTTCATTTTTTTCATTGTGAACTACTGTCATGCCTCCTTTCTTAGGGACAACTTGGACAGGGCTCACCCAGGGGCTGTCAGAAATAGGATAAATAATCCCAGCCTCTAGTAATTTAGTGACCTCTTTCTGCACCACTTCTTTCATAGCTGGATTCAGCCGCCTTTGTGGTTGAACCACTGGCTTGGCGTCATCTTCCAACAAGATTTTGTGCATGCACCTGGCTGGGCTAATGCCCTTAAGATCACTAATGGACCACCCAAGAGCTGTCTTGTGCGTCCTTAGCACTTGAATTAGTGCTTCCTCTTCCTGTGGCTCCAAGGTAGAGCTTATAATTACAGGAAAGGTTTCACCTTCTCCCAGAAATGCATATTTCAGGGATGGTGGTAATGGTTTGAGCTCGGGTTTTGGAGGTTTCTCCTCTTCCTGAGGGATTTTCAGAGGTTCTATTATCTTCTCTGACTCCTCCAAATCAGGCTGAACATCTTTAAAGATGTCCTCTAGCTCTGATTCGAGACTCTCAGCCATATTGACCTCTCTTACCAGAGAATCAATCATGTCAACACTCATGCAGTCATTTGGGGTGTCTGGATGTTGCATGGCTTTGACCACATTCAACTTGAATTCCTCCTCATTGACTCTCAAGGTTACTTCCCCTTTTTGGACATCAATGAGGGTTCGGCCAGTTGCTAGGAAAGGTCTTCCTAGAATGAGAGTTGCACTCTTGTGCTCCTCCATTTCCAGCACCACAAAGTCAGTAGGAAAGGCAAATGGCCCAACCTTGACAATCATGTCTTCAATCACGCCTGATGGGTATTTAATGGAGCCATCAGCAAGTTGAAGACATATCCTGGTTGGTTTGATTTCTTCAGTTAAACCAAGCTTTCTGATAGTAGATGCAGGTATTAGGTTGATACTTGCCCCAAGGTCACATAAAGCTTGCTTGGTGCAATTACCTTCTAATGTGCATGGTATCATAAAGCTCCCAGGATCTTTAAGCTTCTCAGGTAAGCTTTTTAGAATGACTGCACTGCATTCTTCAGTGAGGTAAACCTTTTCAGTCTCCCTCCAATCCTTCTTATGACTTAAGATCTCTTTCATGAACTTAGCATAAGAGGGTATTTGCTCAAGTGCTTCTGCAAACGGAATCTTTATTTCAAGAGTCCTGAGATAGTCTGCAAAGCGGGCAAATTGCTTATCTTGTTCCGCTTGGCGGAGTTTTTGAGGATAAGGCATTTTGGCTCTGTATTCCTCAACCTTAGTTGCTGCAGGTTTATTACCTACAGAAGTGGGTTGGGAAGCCTTGTTATCAGCACTTGTATGTGACTGATTCCCTACTGGCATTTGAATGCCAGAGGTAGGAGCTGGAGTGGCGTTAGACGCCACTTCCTTGCTTGTTACTGGCGTTTGAACGCCAGAACCATGCTCCTTTTGGGCGTTCAACGCCAGATTCAAGCTTGTTTCTGGCGTTGAACGCCAGGAATCAGCATGGTCTGGGCGTTCAGCGCCAGCTTTATCCCTTTCTGGGCTCTGCTTGTCCTCAGAGGGATTTTGATTAGCTATTCGTTCATGTCCTTGCTTCTTGCTGCTTTGAAGTGAGGTATTTAATGTTTTCCCACTTCTTAATTGAACTGCTTGGCATTCTTCTACTATTTGTTTTGACAGTCGTTTTTCTGTTTGCTTTAATTGCACTTCCATGTTCCTGTTTGCCATTCTTGTTTCCTGTAATATCTCATTGAATTCGGCTAGCTGCTGAGTTAGAAAGTCTAATTGCTGATTAAATTCATTAGCCTGATCCACCGGACTGAGTTCTGCAGTTACTGTTTTAGCTTCTCCTTTCTTAGAAGATTCACTGCTTAGATACATATGTTGATTTCTGGCAACTGTATCAATAAGCTCTTGAGCTTCTTCAATTGTTTTTCTCATGTGTATAGATCCACCAGCTGAGTGGTCTAGAGAAATCTGAGCTTTTTCTGTAAGCCCATAGTAGAAGATGTCTAATTGCACCCATTCTGAAAACATTTCAGAGGGGCATTTTCTTAGCATCTCTCTGTATCTCTCCCAAGCATCATAAAGGGATTCATTATCTCCTTGTTTGAAGCCTTGGATGTTTAGCCTTAGCTGTGTCATCCGTTTGGGAGGGAAATAGTGATTCAGGAATTTTTCTGACAGCTGTTTCCATGTTTTTATGCTGTTCTTAGGCTGGTTATTTAACCACCTCTTAGCTTGATCTTTTACAGCAAATGGAAACAGTAGTAATCTGTAGATATCCTGATCCACTTCCTTATCATGTACTGTATCAGCAATTTGCAGAAATTGTGCCAGAAACTCTGTAGGTTCTTCATGTGGAAGACCAGAATACTGGCAGTTTTGCTGCACCATGATAATGAGCTGAGGATTCAGCTCAAAGCTACTAACTCCAATGGAGGGTATACAAATACTACTCCCATATGAAGCAGTAGTGGGGTTAGCATATGACCCCAGAGTCCTCTTGTCTTGTCCATTCATACTTACTTTAGAATTGGAATACAAGAGATAATTTATATGTTGATTTAGAAAAATGGAATAAGTAAAACAAAATATATAAAAAGAAAATATGATAATAAAATTTTTTTTTTTTTTTTTTTTTTGAAAACTTTTCGAAAAAAATTGAAATTAAAATCTGAAACTTATATAAAAATTTCGAAAAAGTGGTTCAAAATTAGTTAGAAAATATAAAATTTTTGAATTTTGAATTTTATGATGAAAGAGAAAAACACACAAAAGACACAAGACTTAAAATTTTTAGATCTAGTACTCCTTATTTTCGAAAATTTTTGGAGGGAAAACACCAAGGAACACCAAACTTAAAAATTTTAAGATCAAGACACAAGAAAAACTCAAGAACACTTTGAAGATTCACAAGAACACCAAGAACAAAAGAAAGAACACCAAACTTAAAATTTTTAGAAAATCAAGACAAGTTTTCGAAAATTATATTAAAATTAACAAGAAAACACCAAACTTAAAGTTTGGCACAGATTAAACCAAGAAAAATTATTTTTGAAAAAGATTTTCAAAAGAACTGGTGCCCAATTGCCAAGAACATAAGCCAACACTATAACCAACTGAATTAAAATGTAATGTATTTTAAAGATGTATTATTTTTATGGATAAACTAAATTTTTGAAAACTAATGTTTTGAAAAAGCACAAGAAAAACAAGAAAAGACACAGAACAAGAAAAACTCAAGATCAAACAAGAAAAATAAGCAAGAACAACTTGAAGATCAATGAAGAACAAAGAACACAAGTCGAAAATTTTAAAAGAAAATATGAGATATGCAATTGACACCAAACTTAGAACAAGACACTAAACTCACGAAAATTTAACAATTAATTAAGAAAAATAATATTTTTGAAAAGAAATTTTTTTTTTTTGAAAATAAACTATCCTATCAAGATTTAATGACTCTATAACAATAAAAAATAAAAATAAAAATAAATTATTCCTAATCTAAGAAATAAAATAAGCCTTCAATTGTCCAAACTCAATAATCCCCGGCAACGGCGCCAAAAACTTGGTGGACGAAATTGTGATTTCTATCTTTTGAGCTTTAGTATGTACACAAAAACTATTGTGTCTCTTGTTCATTCAAAATCCTTATTATGGCACTGGTTGAATTCACAACTCCGTTCAACTAACCAGCAAGTGTACTGGGTCGTCCAAGTAATACCTTACGTGAGTAAGGGTCGAATCCACAGAGATTATTGGTTTGAAGCAATCAATATTTATTTTATTTGGCTTAGTCAGGATACCAATAGGATTCTTTAGCCTCGTATTTTTGTTGCCAATTAGAGCGTAGAATAAATAGTTATTACTTTAATAATAGAGAATAAAAGCGTTACTTGTTGTGCAGTAATGGGGAATATGTTGGAGTTTTGGAGATGCTTTGTCCTCTGACTTCAACTCTTCCTTGAAATCCTCTTCTCACACGCAGGTTCCTTCCATGGCAAGCTCTATGTAGGGTGTCACCGTTGTCAATGGCTACTTCCCATCCTCGCAGTGAAAGCTATGCACGCACTCTGTCACAGTACGGCCAATCACCGGTTGGTTCCCGCTCCTACTGGAATAGAATCCCTCTTTTGCGTCTGTCACTAACGCCCAGCAGGTTAAAGTCTGAAGCACGTCACAGTCATTCAATCCCGGAATCCTACTCGGAATACCACAGACAAGGTTTAGACTTTCCGGATTCTCATGAATGCCGCCATCAATCCAGCTTATACCACGAAGATTCTGATTAGGGAAGCTAAGAGACATTCATTCAATCTGATGTAGAACGGAGGTGGTTGTCAGGCACACGTTCATGGATTGAGGAAGGTGATGAGTGTCACGGATCATCACCTTCTCCACAGTTAAGCGCGAATAAACATCTTAGATAAGAACAAGCGTGTTTGAATGGAAAACAAAGGAATTGTATTAAATCATCGAGACGCTGCAGAGCTCCTCACCCCCAACAATGGAGTTTAGAGACTCATGCCGTCACAAAGTATGTAATTCAGATCTGAAAATAGCATGAGGTCCAAGATAAGTCTGTAAAAGTTGTTTAAATAGTAAACTAGTGACCTAGGTTTACAGAAAAATGAGTAAACTAAGATAATTGGTGCAGAAATCCACTTCTGGGGCCCACTTGGTGTGTGCTGGGGCTGAGACTAAAGCTTTCCACGTGTAAAGGCCTTTCTTGGCGTCAAACTCCAGGTTTTGACGTGTTTTGGGCGTTCAACTCCGGATCATGACGTTTCTCTGGCGTTTAACTCCAGACAGCAGCATGTACTTGGCGTTCAACACCAAGTTACGTCGTCTATCTTCGCGCAAAGTATGGACTATTATATATTGCTGGAAAGCCCTGGATGTCTACTTTCCAACGCCGTTGAGAGCGCGCCAATTGGACTTCTGTAGCTCCAGAAAACCCATTTCGAGTGCAGGGAGGTCAGGATCCAACAGCATCAGCAGTCCTTTTTCAGCCTAAGTCAGATTTTTGCTCAGCTCCCTCAATTTCAGCCAGAAAATACCTGAAATCACAGAAAAATACACACACTCATAGTAAAGTCCAGAAATATGATTTTTGCCTAAAAACTAATATTATTTTACTAAAAACTAACTGAAACATGCTAAAATCTACATGAAATTACCCCCAAAAAGCGTACAAAATATCCGCTCATCACTCAACTTTTAATTTAATCTTTCAACCACCAAATCTCATCAATTTCCTCAAAATACCACATCACAACAGTCCTAAAATCATTAAAACTACCACAGTTGAGCTGATTCTCATAGCCAAAATAACAAATCATAAGCAACAAAAATAATTCAACATAAACTCATTCAAATTCAAATAATAATCAACCAAATCAATAATCACTTATCAAATTCACATTTAATTATTATAAAGTTATCAAAATTCTACTTTCGTATGAATTCAAAATCAACAAAACTCCGAAAAAATTTTTTTGATCGAGCTGTTAAAGAGAAAAACGTCACAAATCGTCTGTGTCTTCTAGAATTTCAATTGGACGAACTGGAAGAGAAGGAAAACTATGTTACCATCTATTTTTACCAAACAAAAAATGATGTCAACACGTAAAAAAGAAAGATACAAATACTTTTATCAGATTAAATTTTTAATTGACAGATCACAAGAAATTGGAGTCGAAAATTTTAGTGGGGTTACGGTTTTCTTCCTTGCAACGTTCGGCCTTTCCTTTCCTTATTTCCTTTCTTATGAGTTCGGTGATGAAGGGAACAAATATGAAAAAAGATGTTTTGGTGATTTAATGAAATAAGTTATGTGTCATGTTTATATATTTATATATGCATGCATAAGCCACGTTTGGCTTTTATTAATCTTTGCTTCCTCAATGGCTTAAGCCAAAGAAAGGAACCAAGGAAATTATTATTCATTGAATAATAATCTTAGGTTTAATTTGATTCACGGTTCTCTCTTGGCTTTGGCCGAAAATGAAGGGAAACAAGGAAATGATATTAATTGGTGGTGATGTTATGTTTAATGAAACACCATTGCTTTATGTGATTCCATATTTCTATTCCTCCCTCTTTCCGAGGAATGGTTCGACTATTTAATTTAGTGGAAGGTGATTTAGTAAGGTAAAGGGGCAGGTGTCAAATTTTAGTGTAACTGAATCGACAGTTGATGAGTGAATATTTTATACGCTTTTTGGTATTATTTTTTTAGTGTTTTTAGTATATTTTGTTAAGTTTTATTATGTTTTAGTAAGTTTTAACGAAAAATTCACTTTTTAGATGCTACTTTGAGCTTTTGTGTTTTTCTTATAATTTTAGGTATTTTTTGGTGAATTTGACAAGTTTTAGCAAAGTCTAATTCAAAGGTAAAAAAAGAAGTATAGATGCTGTCAAATCCTGATCTCTATGCATTCAAACGAGCATTTCTGGAGCTACAGAGGTCCAACTGATGCCTCTCAACTGTGTTGGAAAGCTAACTTTCAAGACTTTTCAGAAATATATAATGGTCTATACTTTTCTTTGGATTGGATAGGCCAAAATGGGCGTTGAACGCCCAAACCACCCCCTTTCTAGCGTTCAACGCCCCAAGAGGACTGAAGCTAGCACATTATAAGGGGAGCAAGGAAGCAACATATTTACCCCCTAGTGGACGTTCAACGCCCACTCCTTCAAGTTGGACGCCAAACTCAACCCAAACACTCACCAAGTAGGCCCAGAAGTAGATTTTCGCATCCTTAGATTAGTTTATTTTATTTTTGTAACTTCTAATTATTATTAATGTCTTTTCATGTTTAGTATTAGTATATATAGAAGTGAAGATCACCATTGTTAAGGATCTTCTCTCACACATTCGAATCTTATATAGTATTTTCTGTACAGTATGAGTAACTAAACCTCCTAAGTTAAGGTTAGGAGCTCTGTTGATTCCTATGAATTAATAATATTACTGTTCTATTTCAATATATGTTTGATTCTATTCTATGATGCATTTTTACCCTTCATCCTTATGAATATGGGGTGCAACAGAAGTATAGCCCCTTATTCTACATGAGTTCATACGAGTCTTGACCCGGATAGTATTGAGCTACAGCTTGAGAGTGCATCACAGGTTCCAAGAGAGTACCTAGGCTAATTGGGATATGTGATATATAATCCCGTTAGTCATGGGTAAATGAGATCTCTGTGGCACTAAGACTACTAAAAGCATAAAGCATCATTCTCCGATCCGGAAGATCCGACCTTGTCTGTGGCATTTTGAGTAAGATCAACAAAAGGAGAGTGGATTGCACGGGCTTCATCTCCGGCTATAGTGAAGCACTATGAGCTAACTTGATGAGAGGATATGAGTTACTCAAATATGATATGGAGCTATGGTTTAGTGGAGATTAACTTGATGAGAGGACATGAGTTAATCACTTATAGCTTTGCCATTAAATAAATCATTCGTTATCGAAGTAATCAGTGAGAAAAGTTAATCCAGAAAGATAAAGTATCTCCGAAGCCTTAATTGGTTTCTCATCATTGTTTCTTTGTTATTTCTTTATTGCTTTCTTTATTTACTTTATGCGCATTCAACAACCATCTTTTCTATTTGCCTAACTAAGATTTGTAGGATAACTATTGCTTGCTCAATCCGACAATCCTCGTGGGATCAACCCTCTCTCACTTGAGGTATTACTTGGATGACTCGGTGCAGTTGCCGGTTCAGTTGTGCGAGTTATACTTTTGCGCACCAAGTTTTTGCTGCCATTGCCAGGGATTGTTCGAGATTGACAAACTACCATTTGTCTTGCTCCTTAGATCGGGTATTTTTATTCGTTTTTCTTTTAATTGTGTTCTTTTTATTTTCTTTTTAATTGTGTTCTTTTGGTATTTTTCTATTTCTATTTTCTAAAAGTAGTATCTGTAATTTCAAAACTTTTAAGTTTGGTGTCCAATTAGTTGTTTTCATTTTTAAATTTCAAAAATACTCTGAACTCCTTTCCTATTTAGGTCTTAAAATTTTGAAATTTTGGATTGACTATTATACTTTTATTTTTTTTCCTTTTTCGTCTTTATTATAATTACTTTAATATACTTCATATCTCTATAAGACATCTCATTAGGAGCTCTTTATACTTAACATAGAGACCCCCACATCTTCCCTATTTTTCTCTCTGTTTGTGTAGCCAGGAAAGGAAAAATTCAGTATGAATCCACTCGAGAGTGCACAACCTAGAAGAACCTTGGGGTCATATATAGCCCCCACGCCTGACTTCTATGAAAGAAGCATTTGTATACCCCCTTTTCGAGCAGCAAAATTTGAGCTTAACCCACTGTTCATCACCTTAGTGCAGCAAAACTGCCAGTTTCAGGGACTACTACAAGAGGAGCCCATGAAATTTCTTGTAGACTTCCTGCGGATATCTGACACAGTACAAGCCGAAGGAGTAGACAATGATGTCTACAGGCTACTACTCTTTCCATTTGCTGTAAAAGGCCAAGCAAGGAGGTGGTTGGATTGTAACACCCAAACTACCAAAGCTCACGCTTCTGGCTGCGCAACTCTGATAGCTCGGACATTACGACGACACTTATACTATTTAATACTAAAGTATGAGCCTGTTTAAAACTTTAAACCGTAAAACCGCTCCCAAAAATACTTCCATGCAATAACATACATCCATAGATACCATACGACTTACAAAACTCATTACGAGTACATACATATCTACACTTATATACATAGATAATATTACAAACATTATCCAATACAGTTCCTATCCCTCTTACAGAATATATCAAGATAAAGGTGAGGGTACAATAAATAATAACTAAGGCAATACAGAGCATCACAACAATAACTAAATAAATTCTTCGTAACTTCTGCGCCCATATCCTAAAAGGGGAAAAATGTAAGGGGTGAGAACATCATCCTCGAAAGGGTTCTCAGTAGAGGGTTTTTGGGAATTACTGTAATAGGATACATGAAGATAAACCGTACTAGAAATTAATAACCATCTTATGCCTCTTTTCAAAAACAACAGTTTTCAATAGAAGTAAAGTCGAAAACCTTTTCTAAAAGAGGAACCATTCAATTCTCAAAAGCTCAAAAGCCTTTCAAAAGGTTTATCTATGCTGAATCAAAATAGCCTTTCATACTTTTCCAAACCAGAAATACAAAACCGAAATCAACCGTCGGTCCATCTCATTTCAACCACGGCCCTAGGCCCAAACAATCAAACCATAACCAATCCACCACAATCCAACAGAGTTCCAAACGCAAACACAAGTAGAAAGATGCAAACACAAACAAACAGTTATTGGAAGTAGAACAATTAGCAGTTAATCACATAGGCAAATCAAGTACAATATGCACACCCAAACAATGTCACATAGATGCATATGATGCATGCCTGTCCCTAGTGGCTGATGATATCATCTGTCGATTATAGAGCCAACCCGACAAGTCCTGGTAGCTAACCATTGGACTGTCCCTCTGTCGCGCATCCCCAACTCGAGTTATACTCATCATAAACTTGATCATAATCATGATCCATATCCATCACCTTCACTGGTGAATATTTACGGGGGCGAGCTCATCCGGGATTTCACAGTGCCCGGCCACACTTACGACATAGGGTCAGCAGAGTCCCGAGCCTCCACCTGAAGCACGTGGTGGCTAGCCACTGCTTTCTCCCAGGGATCTCGTGCCTCTGATAGTGGAAGTGCAAATCACAATTATCAATAATTCAGCATATACATGCATTCATTCTTATCCATGGATCAACATCCATCTCAGCCATCTGGCTCACGGTTCAGTCCAGAACCAGCCAATATTCATAGCATACATAGCCATTCCGGCTCACGGTTCAATCCAGAACCAGCCAATATTCATAGCATACACAGTCATTCCGGCCCACGGTTCAATCCAGAACCAGCTAATATTCATAATCATACACAGCCGTTCCGGCCCATAACAAAACAGCACTTCCACCATCCAACATCATCAAATTCATAAAAGCGGCATTTAAGCCATAAATCACTTTTTCTCAAATCGTTTCACTTTGAAATCAAGTTTCAACTCTTTTCAGCCTTAGCTTTAGAAATCTCGTTTCTCAAATCATCTCAGGCTCATAAGTCAAATTTACTCAAAGTGAGTTCCCCTTTTTAAAACAAAGCCACTCTCGCCATTCTCTTTCCAAAACTTCCAAAACCATGGCAAGTTAAGGATTTATTTCAAAGTATTCAAAATCACCCATCCAACAATGAGATTTTATAATAAAAGCTTTTCGGCAGAGTCCCAAGTCTTTAGGGAAGGTCAACTTATATCAATTCCTTAAAAAAATTCCTTGAAACTCTTAAAATCATGGATTCTCGGTTCAAGTAAATAAAACTGAATTTATTATGAAACCGATCCATACAAAATCACAAGTTCCAACCCGGTCTAAGAATCAACTCATTTGAAACGGAACCAGTTCATTTAAATCAAACCGCTTTCAGATTTCTTTTTGGAACCCATTTTTTTTAACTCTTCCAAAATGCCTCAAACTTGATTACTCAATCAAAAGTCTAGGTTCCTTTAAAAATCACTAAAAACTCCTTTTTATATTGAAATCAATATTAGAGCTTTCTTTTTCCTTTCAGTGATTCAAACGGTAAAAATAGTTCAGTTCTAGATAAGTCGGACTCAACGTACAAGGTTCATTAAATAAATTGAGCTTGAAAACATAAATATCCTCTTAATAAATCAAATAATACAATTTCTCAATCCAACCCTTTTTAAATAACCTTTCAAACAAGACTAAGATTTTATAGAAATTTCGACAGCACCTTTCCTAAAACTTGGACTTTTGCCACCCGGTTCGGGTCCCAACTAAACCGTTCCTCATTCCTTTTCAACAACACAAAACCAGAAATCAATTCAAAGCAAGCTAAATCCAACAATTGCCTCAGTGGCGTATCTCAAGGAAACCATTTGAAAATCAACTCAATATCAACCGATTTAACTCATTCCAAAGCTTTGAAGAATCAATTCGGCAATAAATCATTTGTCCAAAACCAAGTCAATTAAAGTAAATTAGGCTGAATTCAAAAGTGCATTCGACTTTTCAAATCATCAAAACGATTAACTCAAATCAAATCAATCCTCAGCGGATTAAACCCGGATTTCAAATCCTTAAAGAATCAACTTCAAAACATTACATTTCACAAGCCGCACAACAATTCAGCCAAACCAACATCCATAATCATTCGAGTCATTCAAATAATACATAAGGCAATTACAATCACCAAATACACAATATCTCACATCAGTATCCATATGTAATAATTCCAATACATAAATCATAGTTTTTGGAAAGAGCCCCTACCTCAAAACACAAACTTCATAACTTAAACGCGTCACAGAGTCCTTTCTGCCTCAACCCAAACTGACGGCAACCAAGACCTCAGCTCCCAGTCACGTTCGCAATAACCATAGCAACACTAATCGTAACATACAATAATCAGGACTCGACCCCACGTTATCAAAACTCATATCCATTAACCGAACACAACAGAATACTAACGCGAGATCATTCGAAACATAATTTCTTACCGAAAAAAACACAATGAGGCAACTGCGATTTCGAACAGGCCCGGCAACAGCTCCGGCGGCGGTCAGAAACTCCGGTGGATCGACTATAAAAAAACCACGCAGCATCATAACCTTTTCAAAATCTAAAAAGAACAGAAATCACAAATTTAAAACCCTTATCGGCAGAGCGTTCTCCGGCGGCAGAGGCAGCCTCAGCTTCAACTACTCAAAACAGCAACAACAAGCCTAACCGAGACATGCCATAATTCGAACTCAGCCCGCAACTAAGGAGAAGTTACTGAGCCAAGCGGCGGCCCTGGTAGTGATTCTGGCGGCAGCAACTTGCAGCAACTCCTAGCACAACAGCCGCGTCACCACCCTCATGGTAAAGATGAACTTTAATGGATAAGGAAACTGAAGACGGGTTAAAGCTTACAAGAATGTTTATTACTTGATTTTCTTCTAAGCTGCGAAGTGATTTTTCCGCAAGTTTTCGATTCTTTTATGAATAATGTATTTGGAAGTATTTTTAATCATGCTCTTGAGTTCTGTGAGCCTTGTCTTGGGTTTGAAATCTTCTCTTCTGCAAACCTCATGCTTCTTCGGCTCAGCTTGAAATAGTTTCAAACTAATGCGCTGATTTTTCTGCTTATTGGTCCTATTGAATTTCTCTGATCCAAGGGTCATCTTTGAGGTTGTCAATTGATTTATTTCTAGCAAACTTCATTTGCTTGATCATCCTTATTGTCTGGGATTGGATACATTCCCTCGGATCTATAAGTACTATCCTTGATATTTGACTCTCCTTTCTAAATCTTGTATCCTTCTGAGTAGACTCGAGAATTGTTTCGATATCACGTGCGACTTGTAGACATAGTAACGCGATGCGTTAATTCTTTAAGACGTGATATGTGTATACAGAAACTGGAGCGGTAGGTGTTCAACGTTATGAGTTGTGGGTGTTTTGTTTCTTGGGAACGGGTTTGCGGTTGTTAGGCTTATGATCGGCTATGAGGTTGTAAAGTGCTTGATGGAGTTGGAGAGTTGAAGCTTTAAGGTTGAGATGGGATTAATGTGCGGATGGTGAGCACGTCGTTGTAACCTCATCCTGTTTTATAACCTTCAATGCCTTGCTTTACTACCACCTGCTTGAACCATGACATCTTTTGCATTTGAGCCTACATTGTAATGTTTGCTTTGCAACCACATTCCTACCTTTGAATCCTTATGCATACGATAATTCAAGTATTTGAAAACCGTATATATGTTTATATTTTGAGATATTTTTGCTTCTTCCATAAATGTGTTCAAGGGTGAACTGTTATGAATTTTCTTTCGTTTTATATCAATTTTCGAGGGCAAAAATTTTTATAAGGTGGGTGGAATGTAAGACCCAGAATCTTTGAAAAGTCTTTTTATGAGTAAGTCTCAAATCATATAGTTATTTATAGCCTTAATTTCAAAAATTATTTTATTAAAGATAATTAAGGCAGGTTTTGATTTATTGAATTTGAGATATGTTATGATTATTATCCAATTTTATAATTGTTGGATTATTTTCTATATTTAAATCATATAGTTGGTAGTTGTGAAATAAAAAGGATTTTTTTGATATGATTTTGGATTAGATAAGTAATATTTTAAATATTAATATTGCTATTTTGGAAAATGAGGAAATTAAGTATATTATTTCTAATTATTTGATTTGGCATTTTATTGAAAGTAATTTGTAAAAATTGATGAGCAAATAGTATTTTCTATATACATCTAGTGTTGGATTTAATTTGGGTTTCAATTACCATATTATTCCCAACTTTATTTGAAATTACTAAAATGTCTCTAACCCTAATTTTCAAAATGAGGAAACCCTAACCCGGTGACCCGTACCCGACCCGGTTCCACCCACACACACAGCCGCAGCAGGCCCTTATCCCTTTCATCCCCTTTTCCCCCCAAAGCAGCATCAACACGCGGTTTTCCTTTTTCCCTTTCCATGAAAGAAAGGAACGAAAACAGAACAGAGAGAGAGAGAGGTTGAGTTGCGGATGAAGAGAGGAAGAAGGATCTGTTCGCGCCGCCACCACGCGGTTGCTGAGCCGCGCCGTCGCCGAGGATTCGTCGCTGTCGAGGGAGCCCAGAAGAGAGAAACTGCGTGACAGTGAGGGAGGAGAGCATGGGCCAGTGACGCGAGGAGCACGACCCGTTGCGCCGCCGTGTGCTAACGCCGTCGTCCTCACCTTGCCGCCATCACCCTTGCCACCGAGATAGTCGCCATCATTTATGGTAGAGCAGAGAGGGAGAGCTCGGGAGCAGAGCAGACGCGAGAGATCTGAGGCTGAGCTGGGAGTCCAGCCACCGCGCTCGGCCGTGCTTGCGTCGCCGGCGCCGCCTCCGTTGGAACCGCCGTGTCGCGCGAAGCTAACGCTGCTGTGGAGCTCTCCCTCTCTGCTCTACCATAAATGACGGCGACTGTCTCGGTGGCAAGGGTGATGGCGGCAAGGTGAGGACGACGGCGTTAGCACACGGCGGCGCAACGGGTCGTGCTCCTCGCGTCACTGGCCCACACTCTCCTCCCTCACTGTCGCGCAGTTTCTCTCCTCTGGGCTCCCTCGACAGCGACGACTCCTCAGCGACGGCGCGACTCAGCAACCGCGTGGTGGCGACACGAACAGATCCTTCTTCCTCTCTTCATCCGCAACTCAACCTCTCTCTCTCTCTGTTCTGTTTTCGTTCCTTTCTTTCATGGAAAGGGAAAAAGGAAAACCGCGTGTTGATGCTGCTTTGGGGGGAAAAGGGGATGAAAGGGATAAGGGCCTGCTGCGGCTGTGTGTGTGGGTGGAACCGGGTCGGGTACGGGTCACCGGGTTAGGGTTTCCTCATTTTGAAAATTAGGGTTATGGACATTTTAGTAATTTCAAATAAAGTTGGGAATAATATGGTAATTGAAACCTAAATTAAATCCAACACTAGATGTATATAGAAAATACTATTTGCTCATCAATTTTTACAAATTACTTTCAATAAAATGCCCAAATCAAATAATTAGAAATAATATACTTAATTTTCTCATTTTCCAAAATAGCAGTATTAATATTTAAAATATTACTTATCTAATCCAAAATCATATCAAAAAAATCCTTTTTATTTCACAACTACCAACTATATGATTTAAATATAGAAAATAATCCAATAATTATAAAATTGGATAATAATCATAACATATCTCAAATTCAATAAATCAAAACTTGCCTTAATTATCTTTAATAAAATAATTTCTGAAATTAAGGCTATAAATAACTATATGATTTGAGACTTACTCATAAAAAGACTTTTCAAAGATTCTGGGTCTTACATTCCACCCACCTTATAAAAATTTTCGCCCTCGAAAATTGATATAAAACGAAAGAAAATTCATAACAGTTCACCCTTGAACACATTTATGGAAGAAGCAAAAAAATCTCAAAATAAAAACATATATACGATTTTCAAATACTTGAATTATCGTATGCATAAGGATTCAAAGGTAGGAATGTGGTTGCAAAGCAAACATTACAATGTAGGCTCAAATGCAAAAGATGTCATGGTTCAAGCAGGTGGTAGTAAAGCAAGGCATTGAAGGTTATAAAACAGGATGAGGTTACAACAACGTGCTCACCATCCGCACATTAATCTCATCTCAACCTCAAAGCTTCAACTCTCCAACTCCATCAAGCACTTTACAACCTCATAGCCGATCATAAGCCTAACAACCGCAAACCCGTTCCCAAGGAACAAAACACCCACAACTCATAACGTTGAACACCTACCGCTCCAGTTTCTGTATACACATATCACGTCTTAAAGAATTAACGCATCGCGTTACTACGTCTACAAGTCGCACGTGATATCGAAACAATTCTCGAGTCTACTCAGAAGGATACAAGATTTAGAAAGGAGAGTCAAATATCAAGGATAGTACTTATAGATCCGAGGGAATGTATCCAATCCCAGACAATAAGGATGATCAAGCAAATGAATTTTGCTAGAAATAAATCAATTGACAACCTCAAAGATGACCCTTGGATCAGAGAAATTCAATTGGACCAATAAGCAGAAAAATTAGCGCATTAGTTTGAAACAATTTCAAGCTGAGCCGAAGAAGCATGAGGTTTGCAGAAGAGAAGATTTCAAACCCAAGACAAGGCTCACAGAACTCAAGAGCATGATTAAAAATACTTCCAAATACATTATTCATAAAAGAATCGAAAATTGTGGAAAAATCACTTCGCAGCTTAGAAGAAAATCAAGTAATAAACATTCTTCAAGAGAGTAACAAAAGCATAAATGTGACTTTGCTCTAAATCAATTTCACGTTGAAGTAGATTATGTAGAGTTTTAAAAGAAAATACACACAAGTTTGGCTAAGGAGCCAAAATATTTCCTCAAATAGTTTAGAAAGATAGTCAGTTGCACAATCTTAACCAAAAGTAGTTCAGAAGACTCGGAAGAAAAATCAAATGCTGGTTCAAAAATCTCCAAAGTCCATATTTAAACAAGCGTGTATAAAAATATTAGCAAGGTCGAAAGAGAAAGTTAAGCTCTATTTAGAAAAGAAAATCCGAGGTAAAAGTTTGCTTATAAATTGGTAAAGGGATTAAGTGTTGCGTTACCAACAAACCGGTTTCCACTAAATAAGAAAGCCTTCAAAACTTCATTTAAAACAGTGCTTGCCAACTCTAAAACAACTTGTCAAAATTGAACAATGGTTTCAATTATAACCAAACAACCGAAAAATAAGTTCGATTTGAAACTTCTTCACAGAGAATTCAATCTGCTTTATAAAATTCAAAACAAGATTCCAAATGTATACTTGAAATCACCATCTCACAACAATATTCAAGAAGATTAGGACATACTTGAAAAGGAGTCAAGTCATACGAGAAAGAATCATAAATCAAGATAGTTAAAACAAGATCCACTATGCATGAGACATCAGAGAAGCTTTCAATTGATCCAAAGAATACAAAGTCATAGGAAAAGACAACTCAATCATTAGTAATCCTTCAAGGATAAATCTTTGACTAAAAACTCTTGTAAAGACAATGAGAGAATAAACGATGCACTATTTTGAAACGAATCAAACTAACTCATATAGGAATGAGATTCACAAGAAAATAAAAACCAAGATCAATAGTAACGTTCACAAAGTGTAAAAGGTTAGTTAAAAAACAAAGTCAAACATGACGTTCATAGAGATAGAAAGCGTAAGAGAAGCTTTAGTCCGTTTGTAATAAGAAGGCTATGAGTCCAACATTTTCAAAAGAACAAAAATGGCATAAACCATATAGCATGCTAAATAAAACTCAATTCAAAATAAGTTAAGTAAAGCTTATCAAACGAAACTTAACCAATATAAAAGTGAAAAAGCTTTCGTTTCCCAAAATTTTGAAAAATATCCAAATACATAATCAAATGAAAATGTGCATTGGAACTATAGTAAAATTACTAGAAAGTCAAATTGTAATTTTAAAGTAAATGCAGTTCTGTAAACCAGTAAAAGTACAAGCGAGGTATTAGAAATAAATAGTTGTCAAACTGTGTAAGAAATCTTCAAAGTTTCATATATAGATAAGTATACATCTATTCAACAGCAATTTTCATAAAAGTCTCAAAACTTGCTGTAATCAATGTCAAATAAGAGAAAAACAGAATCAACAATTTCTCTAAGAATGGACTTGAAATCCCAGAGTTAAAAATGCACAGCGCATTAGGACAAGTTCAAAGCCATATCGAAGAATACATGAATCAAGAAGAATTCAAACAGAGGAAGATAGATGGAACAAGAATTTTAAGCAAGCATATGCACTTAAGATCAAACAAGATTGCATATGAATAGAGAAACAGAGCGGAAACATCAAATTACTTTTCAAGGGGATTAGCAAACAAGAACTTCAAGTTAGGCTATGAAAGAACAGGTCGACGCAAACAAAATCCAAAACACACAACTGAATAGCCTCGAGAAATAGTTTCCAATGTTCCCAAAACCCGCGATTCGCTTTGCTCAAAACTCGTATATCATCTATGATAACCCATTAGTGCTTTCATATACATATTTCACTAGTATTAAGCCGGCCAAACTTAATACCAAGAATCATGCAATGCGAGACTAACAGCGTTAATCAATAGACTGTCATGTGCATAAAGCTCTAATTCTCGTCATTCGACAAGACCTAATACATGACAAACGCTCAGAGTATGCAACTGAAGCATAGTCGGTCCATTCCTCAGGCTCTACAGGAAAGATCGCTCTGATACCATAATGTAACACCCAAACTACCAAAGCTCACGCTTCCGGCTGCGCAACTCTGATAGCTCGGACATTACGACGACACTTATACTATTTAATACTAAAGTATGAGCCTGTTTAAAACTTTAAACCGTAAAACCGCTCCCAAAAATACTTCCATGCAATAACATACATCCATAGATACCATACGACTTACAAAACTCATAACGAGTACATACATATCTACACTTATATACATAGATAATATTACAAACATTATCCAATACAGTTCCTATCCCTCTTACAGAATATATCAAGATAAAGGCGAGGGTACAATAAATAATAACTAAGGCAATACAGAGCATCACAACAATAACTAAATAAATTCTTCGTAACTTCTGCGCCCATATCCTGAAAGGGGAAAAATGTAAGGGGTGAGAACATCATCCTCGAAAGGGTTCTCAGTAGAGGGTTTTTGGGAATTACTGTAATAGGATACATGAAGATAAACCGTACCAGTGATTAATAACCATCTTATGCCTCTTTTCAAAAACAACGGTTTTCAATAGAAGTAAAGTCGGAAACCTTTTGTAAAAGAGGAACCATTCAATTCTCAAAAGCTCAAAAGCCTTTCAAAAGGTTTATCTATGCTGAATCAAAATAGCCTTTCATACTTTTCCAAACCAGAAATACAAAACCGAAATCAACCGTCGGTCCATCTCATTTCAACCACGGCCCTAGGCCCAAACAATCCAACCATAACCAATCCACCACAATCCAACAGAGTTCTAAACGCAAACACAAGTAGAAAGATGCAAACGCAAACAAACAGTTATTGCAAGTAGAACAATTAGCAGTTAATCACATAGGCAAATCAAGTACAATATGCACACCCAAACAATGTCACATAGATGCATATGATGCATGCCTGTCCCTAGTGGCTGATGATATCATCTGTCGGTTATAGAGCCAACCCGACAAGTCCTGGTAGCTAACCATTGGACTGTCCCTCTGTCGCGCATCCCCAACTCGAGTTATACTCATCATAAACTTGATCATAATCATGATCCATATCCATCACCTTACTGGTGAATATTTACGGGGGCGAGCTCATCCGAGATTTCACAGTGCCTGGCCACACTTACGACATAGGGTCAGCAGAGTCCCGAGCCTCCACCTGGAGCACGTGGTGGCTAGCCACTACTTTCTCCCAGGGATCTCGTGCCTCTGATAGTGGAAGTGCAAATCACAATTATCAATAATTCAGCATATACATGCATTCATTCTTATCCATGGATCAACATCCATCTCAGCCATCTGGCTCACGGTTCAGTCCAGAACCAGCCAATATTCATAGCATACATTGCCATTCCGGCTCACGGTTCAATCCAGAACCAGCCAATATTCATAGCATACACAGCCATTCCGGCCCACGGTTCAATCCAGAACCAGCCAATATTCATAATCATACACAGCCGTTTCGGCCCATAACAAAACAGCACTTCCACCATCCAACATCATCAAATTCATAAAACCGGCATTTAAGCCATAAATCACTTTTTCTCAAATCGTTTCACTTTGAAATCAAGTTTCAACTCTTTTCAGCCATAGCTTTAGAAAGCTCGTTTCTCAAATCATCTCAGGCTCAAAGTCAAATTTACTCAAAGTGAGTTCCCCTTTTTAAAACAAAGCCACTCTCGGCATTCTCTTTCCAAAACTTCCAAAACCATGGCAAGTTAAGGATTTATTTCAAAGTATTCAAAATCACCCATCCAACAATGAGATTTTATAACAAAAGCTTTTCGGCAGAGTCCCAAGTCTTTAGGGAAGGTCAACTTATATCAATTCCTTAAAAAAATTCATTGAAACTCTTAAAACCATGGATTCTCGGTTCAAGTAAATAAAACTGAATTTATTATGAAACCAATCCATACAAAATCACAAGTTCCAACCCGGTCCAAGAATCAACTCATTTGAAACGGAACCAGTTCATTTAAATCAAACCGCTTTCAGATTTCTTTTTGGAACCCATTTTTTTTAACTCTTCCAAAATGTCTCAAACTTGATTACTCAATCAAAAGTCTAGGTTCCTTTAAAAATCACTAAAAACTCCTTTTTATATTGAAATCAATATTAGAGCTTTATTTTTTCCTTCAGTGATTCAAACGGTAAAAATAGTTCAGTTCTAGATAAGCCGGACTCAACGTACAAGGTTCATTAAATAAATTGAGCTTGAAAACATAAATATCCTCTTAATAAATCAAATAATACAATTTCTCAATCCAACCCTTTTTAAATAACCTTTCAAACAAGACTAAGATTTTATAGAAATTTCGGCAGCACCTTCCCTAAAACTTGGACTTTTGCCACCCGGTTCGGGTCCCAACTAAACTGTTCCTCATTCCTTTTCAACAACACAGAACCAGAAATCAATTCAAAGCAAGCTAAATCCAACAATTGCCTCAGTGGCGTATCTCAGGAAAACCATTTAAAAATCAACTCAATATCAACCGATTTAACTCAATCAAAAGCTTTGAAGAATCAGTTCGGCAATAAATCATTTGTCCAAAACCAAGTCAATTAAAGTAAATCAGGCTGAATTCAAAAGTGCATTTGACTTTTCAAATCATCAAAACGATTAACTCAAATCAAATCAATCCTCAGCGGATTAAACCCGGATTTCAAATCTTTAAAGAATCAACTTCAAAACATTACATTTCACAATCCGCACAACAATTCAGCCAAACCAACATCCATAATCATTCGAGTCATTCAAATAATACATAAGGCAATTACAATCACCAAATACACAATATCTCACATCAGTATCCATATGTAATAATTCCAATACATAAATCATAGTTTTTGGAAAGAGCCCCTACCTCAAAACACAAATTTCATAACCCAAACGCGTCACAGAGTCCTTTCCGCCTCAACCCGAACTGAAGGCAACCAAGACCTCAGCTCCCAGTCACGTTCGCAATAACCATAGCAACACTAATCGTAACATACAATAATCAGGACTCGACCCCACGTTATCAAAACTCATATCCATTAACCGAACACAACAGAATACTAACGCGAGATCATTCAAAACATAATTTCTTACCGAAAAAAAACACAATGAGGCAACTGCGATTTCGAACCGGCCCGGCAACAGCTCCGGCGGCGGTCAGAAGCTCTGGTGGATCGACTATAAAAAAAACCACGCAGCATCATAACATTTTCAAAATCTAAAAAGAACAGAAATCACAAATTTAAAACCCTTACCGGCAGAGCGTTCTCCGGCGGCAGAGGCAGCCTCAGCTTCAACTACTTATAACAGCAACAACAAGCCTAACCGTGACATGCCATAATTCGAACTCAGCCCGCAACTAAGGAGAAGTTACTGAGCCAAGCGGCGGCCCTGGTAGTGATTCTGGCGGCTGCAACTTGCAGCAACTCCTAGCATAACAGCCGCGTCACCACCCTCATGGTAAAGATGAACTTTAATGGATAAGGAAACTGAAGACGGGTTAAAGCTTACCGAACGACACCGGCTTCGATGGCGGTTTCCAGCGGCAGCAGCGTTAGCTTTGCGCGACACGGCGGTTCCAACGGAGGCGGCGCCGGCGACGCAAGCACGGCCGGGCGTGGTGGCTGGACTCCCAGCTCAGCCTCAGAACTCCCGCGTCTGCTCTGCTCCCGAGCTCTCCCTCTCTGCTCTACCACAAATGACGGCGACTGTCTCGGTGGCAAGGGTGATGGCGGCAAGGTAAGGACGACGGCGTTAGCACACGGCGGCGCAACGGGTCGTGCTCCTCGCGTCACTGACCCACGCTCTCCTCCCTCACTGTCGCGCCGTTTCTCTCCTCTGGGCTCCCTCGACAGTGACGACTCCTCGGCAACGGCGCGGCTCAGTAACCGCGTAGTGGCGGCGCGAACAGATCCTTCTTCCTCTCTTCATCCGCAACTCAACCTCTCTCTCTCTCTCTGTTCTGTTTTCGTTCCTTTCTTTCATGGAAAGGGAAAAAGGAAAATCGCGTGTTGATGCTGCTTTGGGGGGAAAAGGGGATGAAAGGGATAAGGGCCTGCTGCGGCTGTGTGTGTGGGTGGAACCGGGTCGGGTACGGGTCACCGGGTTAGGGTTTCCTCATTTTGAAAATTAGGGTTAGGGACATTTTAGTAATTTCAAATAAAGTTGGGAATAATATGGTAATTGAAACCCAAATTAAATCCAACACTAGATGTATATAGAAAATACTATTTGCTCATCAATTTTTACAAATTACTTTCAATAAAATGCCCAAATCAAATAATTAGAAATAATATACTTAATTTTCTCATTTTCCAAAATAGCAGTATTAATATTTAAAATATTACTTATCTAATCCAAAATCATATCAAAAAAATCCTTTTTATTTCACAACTACCAACTATATGATTTAAATATAGAAAATAATCCAATAATTATAAAATTGGATAATAATCATAACATATCTCAAATTCAATAAATCAAAACTTGCCTTAATTATCTTTAATAAAATAATTTCTGAAATTAAGGCTATAAATAACTATATGATTTGAGAATTACTCATAAAAAGACTTTTCAAAGATTCTGGGTCTTACATGGATACTCAACCAAAATCAAGCTTGAAAACATGGAATAACCTGGTGGACAAGTTCTTGAACCAATACTTCCCCTCAAGGAGGATAACCCAGCTCAGGCTGGACATTCAAAGCTTCAGACAAGAAGAAAATGAGTCTCTTTATGATGTTTGGGGGAGGTACAGAATGATGCTAAGGAAATGTCCCACAGAAATATTTTTAGAATGGGTAAAGCTACTATTACGGACTCACAGATATAGCCAAGATATCATTAGATCATTCTGTAGATGGTTTAATTCACATGAGAAAGACAATTGAATAAGTTCAAGAGCTCATTGAGACAGTCGCCACTTGCCAGCAACCAGCATCTATACTCATCTGGTGCGACTGCAATGAACAGAGAGGTCAAGGCAGTGTACACTGAATTAGACCCTCCAAAACAGAATAAATCGCTAACCTAGCAACTACACTCTCTCACTTGACAATTGCTAAGTTTGCAAGAAGTGTTGCAAAAAACCCGTGCCTCCAACAAGAATATAGAGGCATGGATGAATCAGGCTGAACAATACTTATCTAAGCAGATAAGTGAAGAGTGTTAGGCCATGCAATTGAGGAGTGGAAGGACACTAAATAGCCAATCTCACGACAGTGAGAAGCAAGGGTAAGAGGAAACATCAGAAGGTGGAAACACAGCATCCCAAGGCATAATTAAGGGTGTTGAACCAAAGGGGAGCGACACTGGCGTTCAACGCCACCCATGGGTCAACACGAGCGTTCAACACCCAGAAGAGGATTATATTGGTGTTCAATGCCTGGAGGGGATCAGCCTGGGCATTGAATGGCTAGATTGGGGAAGCCAAGTAGAAGCACGTTCAAAGAAAACCCCTCATAAGCAAGCTGGTAACCCTCAATCTGGCACCATGGACACTCACCCTGCATCACTCAGCACACCTGAGTATAGGACCAAGAGGACATTCCCTCAAAAACTTTGGCAAGCAAAAAAGGATAAGCAGTTTGCCCGGTTTGCAGATTAGCTCAAGACACTGGAGATCAAGATCCCTTTCGCAGAAGTCCTTGAACAAATA
Source organism: Arachis stenosperma (assembly GCF_014773155.1). Classification (NCBI taxonomy): domain Eukaryota; kingdom Viridiplantae; phylum Streptophyta; class Magnoliopsida; order Fabales; family Fabaceae; genus Arachis; species Arachis stenosperma. The sequence continues at coordinate 96,569,361 of NC_080380.1, read as the reverse complement.
CCATCATATGAAAAGTTTATAAAGGACATATTAAGTCACAAGAAGGACTTGAGAGAAGTAGAGATAGTCTTCGTCACTAAAGAGTGCAGTGCAGTCATCCAGAGGAACCTACCAGAAAAGCTTCAGGACACTGGAAGCTTCGTAATACCTTGCAACCTTGGAGACGCCTGCATAAGGAAGGCCCTATGTGATACTGGGGCGAGCATCAACTTAATACCTTCTTCACTAATAAAGAAGCTCGGTCTAATTCGAGAAGTCAAGGCCACCCACATATACCTACAGTTAGCTGACGGTTCGGCCAAGATTCCATCAGGAGTGATTGAAGACATAATTGTGAGGGTTGGACCCTTTGCATTCCCCACAAATTTTATAGTCCTGGATATGGAAGAACACAAGGATGTGTCCATTATTCTAGGGAGGCCTTTTCTGGCCACAGGAAGAACCTGATGTAGAGACGGAAAAAGTGACCCTAAGAGTCAATGAATACGAGTTCATACTTAATGCCACCAGGGCCATGCAATACCCTGATACCCTAGAGGAGTGTATAAGGATGGATATCATCGATTCCCTGGTAGAAGAGGTACATAAATTTTGAGAGTCTCGAGGAGGAACTGAATGACATCCTTGAAGATGCCAGCCTTGATAAAGAGGCACCAGAAGAGCATAAGGAGGCTTTAGAGTCCCCTAAGGTAGAGGATGGACCTCCCAAACTTAAGCTCAAGCCACTGCCATCATCCTTGAAATATGTGTTTCAAGGGGATGAAGACACTTATCCTGTGATCATAAGCTCTTCCCTGAAACCACAAGAGGTAAACACACTAATTCAGGTGCTGAGGACACACAAAATGTAAGACCTAGAACCTTTGAAAAGTCTTATTATGATCAAGTCTCAAATATATAGTTATTTATAGCCTTAATTTCAGAAACCATTTTATTAAAGATAATTAAGGCAAGTTTTGATTTATTAAATTTGAGACGAGTTATGATTATTATCCAATTTTATAATTATTGGATTATTTTCTATATTTAGATTATAAATTTGGCAATTATGAAATAATAGGGGTTTTACATGATTTGGATTAGATAAGTAATATTTTAAATATTAATACTGTTATTTTGGAAAATGAAGAAATTAAGTATATTATTTCTTATTTTTGGACTTGAACATTTTATTGAAAATAAAGTGTGAAATTGATGAGCAAATAGTATTTTTATAAATTATTATTGTTGGATTAGAATTTATTTCTAATTACTATATTATCCCTATTTTTGGGTGAAATTACCAAATGCCCCTAACCCTAACTTTTGAAAATGAAATCCTAACCCTAAAACCCTACCCGGTTACCTGTTACTCCCCCAAATGCCCCAGCAGCCAAACACACACAGTTTCCCCAACTGAATCAAAGAAATAAAGAAGGGGCTCGGAGGAAATGTGGAGAGAGGCAAAGAGGAAGAGATCCGGGAAAAAAAAGGGAGATCGGGAAGGAGGGGACTGCGTACAGATGTCAGTGCCGCGCCACTGCTCCGTCGTCGTCGTGCCGCACCGCCACCACAGTAGAGGGCCGAGGGGAGAGAGAGCAACGCATTCGAATAGAGGAGAAGGGAGAGGAGGCGGCGCTGCCGCCACCGTCCCTGTGCCGCCGTTGTTCGGTCCAGCCACGAGCAGCTGCCAGAAGCGTGCGAGGAGGAACGACGCCGCCCCTTGCCGCGATCGAAGCTCGCTGCCGCCGCGTTGCTCCGATCTGTAGCGCCGCCACTGTCATCCAAGAAAGATCGCCGCTGTTTCTGTGTTCTCCAATGGCGCCGCTACAGGAGCCGGAGGAACTCGTCCCGGTTGAGCTGCGCCGGCACTTTTGGGGTAGGTTCTCACCTCCGTCGGAAAATGATTCAGGTCGCCGCAGGTGTCGTTATCGGAGGAGCAAGCTGCACCCCTGTGTTCTGACCACCGGGAGGGGTTATGTGACTTCCGGGATCACCGCCGGAGCTCCGGGCTAAGTTTCTGCCACTTGAGACCTTTATGCCGTCGCCAGAAAAGTATGTCGGTAAGGGTTTCGAACTTGGTTTTCGTTTCTTGGGAGATTATGGGAGTCTTATTGTCGTGGCATGTTGATTTTAGTCACTATCGCCGGGTCCGGTCACCACTGCCGCTTGAGGTGACTGACGGAGCCGCTGTCGGGTTGATATGGAGCTGCAGCTGCTTCGTTTTGCTAGTTCAGTAAGTAATTTATGTTTCGATAAGCCTCGCGTTAGTATTCGATTGTGTTTGGTTAATGAATATGAGTTTTGGTAACGTGGGGTCGAGTCCTGATTATTATATGTTGCGATTGGTGTTGCTATGGTTATTGCAAAAGTGGCTGGTAGTTGAGGTTTTAGTTGCCGGTGATTTCGAGTTGAGGCGAAAAGAACTTATGAGGCATTTGGATTATGGATTTGCATTTTGAGGTAGGGGTGCTTTTCGAAAAATATATTTTATATATGGAATTATTACATATGGATACTGATGTGAGACAATGTGTATTTGGTGGTTGTAGCAGCCTTATGTATTATTGATTGTCTCGAATGATTATGAATATTTGTTTGACTGGATTGTTGTGTGGCTTTGTGAAACGAAATGCTTTTGAAGTTGATTCTTTTAAAGCTTTGAGATCGAGTTTAATCCATTGGAAATTGATTTGAGTTGAATGGATTTTCTTTAGAAGGTGAAAAATAGAATACACTCTTGAATTCAGCCTAGCTTGCTTTAAATGATCTGGTTTTTCATAAATGGTTGTTACTGAACCGTTTCTTTGAAACTTTAGAAATGAATTTATTCAACTGATAATGATTTGATTTTTGAAACAGTTTTCTTGAAATATGAAATTAAGATGATTGTTGGATTTTGGCTTGCCTTGAACTGATTTTGGATTTTTGGGCTGTTGAAAAGGATTGTGGAACCGTTTTGTTGGGACCCAAACCGGGTGGCAAAGTCCAATAGAAACCGGGACTTTACTGAAACGTTATTCGGAAACTTATGAGTTAATGGCTTTTACTATTTTATCTGAATTATTAAGAAAGAGGTGACTTATGCTTTTGAAATGAATTAAAAAAAAGGAAATTGTGATTTAGTCTTATTTCTTAAGCAAAATATTCTATTTCCCTTGTGAACAAGTTATTTAAATGAAACTTATGCCTTAATGCTGTTTGAATGTGAAAAGGGTTTATGCCTTTGAATTTGACTTGGGGTTTCAATTAAAGAAGCTTCAATGGCTTTGAAAGAGCCCGAGCGTCTATTGACAAGTCTCATTTTAAAGTGTTTTGGGAAAGGTTTTAAGCACTCCTTGAGTTTTGAATTTTTGCAAGCCTAAAATAATTTCTGAGCAGTTGAAACGCTTTAGAATTCCTCATGGGGTTGAAGCTGGTTTTTTGTTTAAGTAAAAGAAACGGCTTTGAAAAGAGTAATTGATTTCATGACTCTATATGGCTTAGATCTTATTTTGTTACTCAAATCAGGAAGCCAATGTTTTAATGATTTTAAGTGAATTTGAAGAAATGAGTTATATTAATCTCCCCTAAAGACTTGAGACTCTGTCGAGAAACTCTTGTTATAAAATTCGATTGTTGGATGGATGATTTTGAATATTTCAAAATAAATCTTTAAATTGCCATGGTTATGGAAGTTTTGGAAAGAGGATGCCGAGAGTGGCATTGTTTTCAAAGGGGAATTTACCTTGAGTAAAAGTGGCTTGTGAGCCTGAGATGATTTGAGAAATTAGATCTTTAAAGCCAAGGCTGAAAAGAGTTGAAACTTGATTTCAAAGTGACATGAAATGAGAAAAAGTGATTTATGGTTTAAATGCCGATTTTATGAATTTGATGATGTTGAATGGTGGAAGTGCTGTTTTGTTATGGGCCGGAATGGCTGTGTATGATTATGAATATTGGCTGGTTCTGGATTGAAATATGAGCCGGAATGGCTGTGTATGATATGAATATTGGCTGGTTCTGGATTGAACCGTGAGTCAGATGGCTGAGATGGATTTTGATCCATGGCTGAGAATGAATGCATATATGCTGAGATATTGATAATTGTGATTTTGCACTTCCACTATTAGAGATACGAGTTTTTCTGGGAAAAAGCAGTGACTAGCCACCATGTGCTCCAGGTGGAGACTCGAAACTCTATTGACCCTATGTCGTCAGGGTGGCTGGGCACTATGAAAGCCCCGGATGAGCTCGCCCCCATGAATATTCACCAGTGAGGGTGATGGATATGGATCATGATTATTATCACGATTATGTTGAGCGTAACTCGAGTTGGGGAGACACGACAGAAGGACAGTCCAATGGTTAGCTACCAAGACTTGTCAGGTTGGCTCTATAACCGACAGATGATATCATCAGCCACTAGGAACAGGCATGCATCATATGTATCTATGTGACATTGCTTGCGTGTGCATATTGTACTTGGTTTGCCTTTGTGATTACTTGTGATTAAGTCCTAAATGTTTTACTTGCTGTAACTATTTTTTTGTGCTTGAACTTCCTATCTGTGTTTGCAACTGGAACTCTGTTGGATTGTGGTGATTGGTTGTTAGTTAGATTGTTTGGACCTAGGGCCGTGGTTGAATTGAGATGGACCGACGGTTGGTTTTGGTTTTGTGTTTCTGATTTGGAAAAGTATGAAAGGCTATTTTGGTTCAGCATAGATAAAGCTTTTGAAAGGCTTTTGAATATTGTTTTAAATGAAAAGTTTCCTCTTTCAGAAAAGATTTTGGATTTCTCTTTTATTGTAAACCGTTGTTTTTGAAAAGAGGCATAAGACGGTTATTAATCACTAGTACGGTTTATCTTCATGTATCCTATTACAGTAATTCCCAAAAACCCTCTACTGAGAACCCTTTTGAGGATGATGTTCTCACCCCCCCTACATTTTTCCCCTTTCAAGATATGGGCGCAGAAGTCACGAAGAGTTTATTTAGTTGTTGTTGAGATGCTTTGTATTGTTTTAGTTATGGTTTATTGTACCCTTGCCTTTATCTTGATATATTCTGTAAGAGGGATAGGATTGTATTGGTTAATGCTTGTAATATTATATATATATATATATATATATATATATATATATATATATATATATATATATATACATATATTGTATATATATATGTGTGTATATATATGTGTGTGTGTGTGTGTGTGTGTGTGTGTGTGTGGATGTACTATTTATGAGATTTTGTAATTTGTATGGTATCTATGGATGTACGTTATCAAACGACAGTATTTTTGGGAGCGGGTTTTACGGTTTAAAGTTTTAAATAGGCTCATATTTTAGTATTAAATAGTATAAGAGTCGTCGTAATGTCCGAGCTATCAGAGTTGCGTAGCCAGAAGCGTGAGCTTTGATAGTTAGGGTGTTACATTATGGTATCAGAGCGGTCTTTCCTGTAGAGCCTGGGGAATGGACCGACTATGCTTCAATTGCATGCTCTGATCGTTTGTCATGCATTAGGTCTTGTCGGATGACGAGAATTAGAGCCTTGTGCACATGACGGTCTATTGATTAACGCTGTTAGTCTTGCATTGCATAATTCTTGGTATTAAGTTTGGCCGGCTTAATGCTAGAGAATTATGTATATGAAAACACTAATAGGTTATCATAGGCGATATACGAGTTGAGTAAAGCGAATCACGGGTTCCGGGAAATGCTAGAAACTATTTCTCGAGGCTATTCAGTTGTGTGTCTTGAATTCTGTTCGAGTCGACCTGTTCTTTCATATCCTAACTTGAAGTTCTTGTTTGCTAATCCTTTTGAAAAGTAGTTTAATTTTTCAACTATATTCATCTATTTATATGCATTCTTGTTTGATCTTAATTGCATATGCTTATGTGTAGTCCTTGTTGCATCTACCTTTCTCTGTTCGAGTTCTCCTTGATTCATGTATTCTTTGATATAGCTTTGAACTTATTTTAATGCGTTGTGCCTTTTTACTCCGGATTCCGAGTCTATTTTTAGAGAAATTGTCAATTCTGTTTTTCTCTCATTTGACGGTGATTATAGCTAATTTTGAGATTTTTATAAAAATTGTTGTTGACTAGATATACACTTATCTATATGTGGAACTTTGAAGATTTCTTACACAGTTTAACAACTATTTATTTTTAATACCTTGCGTGTACTTTTACCGGTTTGCGGAACAGCATTTACTTTAGATATAACTTGACTTTCTAGTAATTTTACTATAGTTTCAATGCACATCTTCATTTGATTATGTTTTTGGGTATTTTTTAAAATTCTGAAAAGAAATAATTTTTTACTTTTATCCTGGTTGAGTTCGTTTGATAAAGTTTACCTAATTTATTTTGACTGGAGTTTGATTTAGCATACCACATTATTTATACCATTGTCATTCTTTTGAAAATGTTGGACTCATAGCTTTCTTCATATGAACGGACTAGAGTATCCCTTAAGCCTTCCATCTCCATGAATGTCATGCTTGACTATGTTTTTAACTGATCTTTTACATCTTGTGAACATTGCCATTGATCTTTTTTTTTTTTTGTGAATCTCATTCTTATGTGGGTTAGTTTGATTCATTTCAAAATTAGTGCATCGCTTATCCTCTTATTGTCTCTACAAGAGTTTTTAGTCAAAGATTTATCCTTGAGGAATTACTAATGACTGAGTTGTATTTTCCTATGACTTTTGTATTCTTTTGGAGCAATTGAAAGCTTGTTTGATGACTCATGCCTAGTGAATCTTGTTTGAACTACTTTGGTCTAAGACCCTTTCCTGTATGGCTTGACTCCTTTTTAAGTACATCCTAATTTTCTTGAATATCTTTCTGAGATGGTGATTTCAATTATACTTTGGATTATGTTTCAAACTTTTTGAAGTTTTGAATTCTCTTTGAAGAAGTTCTAAACTGAATTTATTTTTCTGTTGCTTGATTGAAATTGAGACCATTGTTCAATTTTGACAAAGATGATTTAAAGTTGACATGCGCTATTTTAAATGAAGTTTTGAGAAGCTTCCATGGTTAGTGGAAACCTGTCCGTTTGTAACGCACCACTTGTTTCCTTACCAATTTATAAGCAAACTTTTACCTCAGATTTTCTTTTCCAAGTAGAGTTTAACTTTCTCCTTCGTCCTTGCTAAAACTTTTATACACGCTTGTTTGAATATGGACTTTGGGAATTTTTGAACAAGCATTTGATTTCTCCTCCGAGTTTTATGATTGCTTTTGGTTAAGTTGTGCACCTAATTATCTTTCTAAAATATTTGAGAAAATATTTTAGCTTTTAGCCAAACTTGTGTGCACCTTGTTTTTAAAATTCTACATGATCTGTTTCAACATAAAATTGTATTACAGCAAAGCCACATTGCTTTTGTTATTCTCTTGGAGAATGTTTGTCACTTAAAGTTTCTTCTAAATAGCGAAGTGATTTTTCTACAAATTTTCGATTCTTTTGTGAACAATGCATTCAGAAGTATTTTTAATCATGCTCTTGAGTTCTGTGAGCTTTGTCTTGAGTTTGAAATCTTCTCTTCTGCAAACCTCATACTTCTTCGACTCAGCTTGAAATTGTTTCAAAATAATGCGCTGATTTTCTTCTTATTGGTTCTGTTGGATTTCTTTGATACAAGGGTTATCTTTGAAGTTGTCAATCGATTTATTTCTAGCAAACTTCATTGGTTGAGCGTCTTTGTTTACCTGGATTGGATACATTCTCTCAAATCTATGAGTATTATTCTTGACATGTGTCTCTCCTTTCTGAATCTGGTATCCTTCTGAGTAGACTCAAGAATTGTTCTGATATCACGTGCGACTTGTAGACGTAGTAACGCGATGCGTTAGTTAAGGCGTGATATGTGTATACGAAAACTGAAGCGGTAGGTGTGCAACGTTGTGGGTGTTTTGTTCATTGCGAACGGGTTTGCGGTCGTTAGGCTTATGATCGGTTATGGGGTTTGTAAAGTGCTTGATGGAGTTGGAAAGTTGGAGCCTTGAGGTTGATATGAGATTAGTGTGCGGATGTTAAGCACGTCGTTTTAACCCCATCATGTTTTATGGCCTTCGATGCCTTACCTTACTATCACATGTTTGAAACATGTCATCTTTTGCATGGAGCCTATTCTGTAACGTTTGCTTTGAAATTATACTCCTACCCTTGTATCTTTATGCCTACGACAACCCAAGTATTTGAAAACCGTATATATGTTTGTATGTTGAGATAATTTTGCTTTTTCTTAAATGTGTTCAAGAGTGAACTGTTATGAAATTTCTTTCGTTTTGTATCAATTTTCAAGGACGAAAATTTTTATAAGGTGGGTAGAATGTAAGACCCAGAATCTTTGAAATGTCTTATTATGATCAAGTCTCAAATCATATAGTTATTTATAGCCTTAATTTCAGAAACCATTTTATTAAAGATAATTAAGGCAAGTTTTGATTTATTGAATTTGAGACGAGTTATGATTATTATCCAATTTTATAATTATTGAATTATTTTCTATATTTAGATTATAAATTTGGCAGTTATGAAAAAATAGGGGTTTTACATGATTTGGATTAGATAAGTAATATTTTAAATATTAATACTGCTATTTTGGAAAATGAAGAAATTAAGTATATTATTTCTTATTTTTGGACTTGAACATTTTATTGAAAATAAAGTGTGAAATTGATGAGCAAATAGTATCTTTATACATTATTATTGTTGGATTAGAATTTATTTCTAATTACTATATTATCCCTATTTTTGAGTGAAATTACCAAATGCCCCTAACTCTAACTTTTGGAAATGAAACCCTAACCCTAAAACCCTACCCGGTTACCTGTTCCTCCCCCAAATGCCCCAGTAGTCAAACACACACAGTTTCCCCAACTGAATGAAAGAAAGAAAAAAGTGGTTAGGAGGAAATGGGAAGAGAGACAGAGAGGAAGAGATCCGGGGAAAAAAAGGGAGATCGGAAAGGAGGCGACTGCGTGCAGACGTCAGCGCCGCGCCACTGCTCCGTCGTCGTCGCGCCGCACCACCACCGCAGTACAGGGGCCGAGGGGAGAGAGCGACACATTTGAAGAGAGGAGAAGGGAGAGGAGGCCGCGCTACCGCCGCCATACCTGTGCCGCCGTTGTTCGGTCCAGCCATAAGCTGCTGCCAGAACCGTGCGAGGAGGAACGACGCTGCCCCTTGCCTCGATCGAAGCTCGCTGCCGCCGCGTTGCTCTGGTCTGTTGCACCGCCACTATTGTCTAGGGAAGACCGCCACTGTTTCTATGTCCTCCAACGGTGCCGCTACACGAGCCGGAGGAACTCGTCCCGGTTGAGCTGCGCCAGCACTTTTCGGGTTCTCACCGCTGCCGAAAAAGGATTCAGGTCACCGCAGGTGTCGCTGTCGGAGAAGGAAGCTCCACTCCTGTGTTCTGACCGCTGGAAGGGGTTATGTGACTTCCGGGATCACCGCTGGAGCTCCGGGCTGAGTTTCTGCCACTTGAGACCCTGCTGCCGTCGCCGGAAAAGTATGCTCGTAAGGGTTTCGAACTTGGTTTCATTTCTTGTTAGATTATGGAAGTCTTATTGTCGTGGCATGTTGGTTTCAGTCACTATCGCCGGAGTCCAGTCGCTACTGCCACTTGAGGTGGCTGACAGATCCGCTGCCAGGTTGATATGGAGCTACGGCTGCTTCGTTTCGCTAGTTCAGTAAGTAATTTATGTTTCGATAAGCCTCGCGTTAGTATTCAGTTGTGTTTGGTTAATGAATATAAGTTTTGGTAACGTGGGGTTGAGTCCTGATTATTATATGTTGCGATTGGTGTTGCTATGGTTATTGCGAAAGTGGCTAGTAGTTGAGGTTTTGATTGCCGGTGATTTCGAGTTTAGGCGAAAAGAACTTATGAGGCGTTTGGATTATGGATTTGCATTTTGAGGTAGGGGTGCTTTCCGAAAACTATATTTTATGTATGGAATGATTACATATGGATACTGATGTGAGACAATGTGTATTTGGTGGTTGTAGCAGCCTTATGTATTATTGATTGTCTCGAATGATTATGAATATTTGTTTGACTGGATTGTTGTGTGGCTTTGTGAAACGAAATGCTTTTGAAGTTAATTCTTTTAAAGCTTTGAGATCGAGTTTAATCCGTTGGAAATTGATTTGATTTGAATGGATTTTCTGAAGAAGGTGAAAAATAGAATACACTCTTGAATTCAGCCTAGCTTGCTTTAAATGATCTGGTTTTTGATAAATGGTTGTTACTGAACTGTTTCTTTAAAACTTTAGAAATGAGTTTATTCGGTTGATAATGATTTGATTTTTGAAACGGTTTTCTTGAAATATGGAATTGAGATGACTGTTGGATTTTGCCTTGCCTTGAACTGATTTTGGATTTTTGGGTTGTTGAAAATGATTGTGGAACGGTTTTGTTGGGACACGAACTGGGTGGCAAAGTCCAAGTTTTAAGCACTCCTTGAGTTTTGAATTTTTGCAAGACTAAAACAATTTCTGAGCAGTTGAAACGCTTTAGAATTCCTCATGGGGTTGAAGCTAGTTTTTTGTTTAAGTAAAGGAAACGACTTTGAAAAGAGTAATTGATTTCATGACTCTGTATGGCTTAGATCCTATTTTGTTACTCAAATCAGGAAGCCAATGTTTTAATGATTTTAAGTGAATTTAAAGAAATGAGTTGTATTAATCTCCCCTAAAGACTTGAGACTCTGCCGAGAAACTCTTGTTATAAAAATCCATTTTGGATGGATGATTTTGAATATTTCATAATAAATCTTTAAATTGCCATGGTTATGGAAGTTTTGGAAAGAGGATGCCGAGAGTGGCATTATTTTCAAAGGGAAATTTACCTTGAGTAAAAATGGCTTGTGAGCCTGAGATGATTTGAGAAATGAGATCTTTAAAGCCAAGGCTGAAAAGAGTTGAAACTTGACTTCAAAGTGAAATGAAATGAGAAAAAGTGATTTATGGCTTAAATGCCAATTTTATGAATTTGATGATGTTAAATGGTGGAAGTGTTGTTTTGTTATGTGCCGGAATGGCTGTGTATGATTATGAATATTGGCTGGTTCTGGATTGAACCGTGAGCCAGAATAGCTGTGTATGATATGAATATTGACTGGTTCTGGATTGAACCGTGAGTCAGATGGCTGAGATGAATTTTGATCCATGGCTGAGAATGAATGCAAATATGCTGAGATATTGAAAATTGTGATTTTGCACTTCCACTATCAAAGATACGAGTTTCCCTGGGAGAAAGCAGTGGCTGGCCACCACGTGCTCCAGGTGGAGACTCGAAGCTCTGTTGACCCTATGTCGTCAGGGTGGCCGGGCACTGTGAAAGCCCCGGATGAGCTCGCCCCCATGAATATTCACCAATGAGGGTGATGGATATAGATCATGATTATGATCATGATTATGTTGAGCGTAACTCGAGTTAGGGAGACACGACAGAGGGACAGTCCTGTGGTTAGCTACCAGGACTTGTCGGGTTGGCTCTATAACCGACAGATGATATCATCAGCCACTAGGAACAGACATGCATCATATGCATCTATGTGACATTACTTGCGTGTGCATATTGTACTTTGTTTGCCTTTGTGATTACTTGTGATTAACTGCTAAATGTTCTACCTGCTGTAACTGTTTGTTTGTGCTTGAACTTCCTATCTGTGTTTGCAACTGGGACTCTGTTGGATTGTGGTGATTGGTTGTTGGTTGGATTGTTTGGGCCTAGGGCCGTGGTTGATTTGAGATGGACCGATGGTTGGTTTCGGTTTGTGTCTCTGATTTGGAAAAGTATGAAAGGCTTTTTTGGTTCAGCATAGATAAAGCTTTTGAAAGGCTTTTGAATATTATTTTAAATGAAAAGTTTCCTCTTTCAGAAAAGATTTCGGATTTCTCTATTATTGTAAACCGTTGTTTTTGAAAAGAGGCATAAGACGGTTATTAATCACTGGTACGGTTTATCTTCACGTATCCTATTACAGTAATTTCCAAAAACCCTCTACTGAAAACCCTTTCGAGGATGATGTTCTCACCCCCTACATTTTTTCCCTTTTAGGATATGGGTGCAGAAGTCCCGAAGAGTTTATTTAGTTGTCGTTGAGATGCTTTGTATTGTTTTAGTTATGGTTTATTGTACCCTCGCCTTTATCTTGATATATTTTGTAAGAGGGATATGATTGTATTGGCTAATGCTTGTAATATTATTTATATATGTATGTGTGTGTGTGTGTGTGTGTGTATGGATGTACTCTTTATGAGTTTTTGTAAGTTGTATGGTATCTATGGATGTACGTTATCGAACGACAGTATTTTTGGGAGCAGTTTTGCGGTTTAAAGTTTTAAACAGGCTCATGTTTTAGTATTAAATAGTATAAGAGTCGTCGTAATGTTTGAGCTATCATAGTTGCACAGCCTGAAGCGTGAGCTTTGATAGTTCGGGTGTTACACAAAACAGCTCTCAACCGGACAATAAGTGACTTAAAAGGAATTTGTCCAACCCGATGCATGCACAAGATCAGGCTCGAGGAGGTTGCCAAACCAGTGGTACAACCACAGAGGCGACTGAATCCTGCTATGAAGGAAGTTGTGCAGAAAGAAATCACTAAACTGTGGGAGGCCAGGATTATCTATCCCATCACACATAGCCCCTGGGTGAGTCCTGTCCAAGTTGTACCCAAGAAAGGAGGGATGACAGTGATCCACAATGAGAAGAATGAACTGATTCTCACAAGAACAATTACAGGGTGGCGCATGTGTATTGATTATAGGAGACTCAACAATGCCACAAGAAAGGATCACTTCCCTCAACCATTCATAGATCAGATGCTGGAGAGACTGGCTGGACATGCATTCTACTGCTTCTTGGATGCCTATTTAGGCTACAATCAGATTGCAGTAGACCCCCAGGATTAGGAAAAGACAACATTCACATGCCCATACGGCGTGTTTTCTTACAGAAGAATGCCATTTGGCCTCTGTAATGCACCTGCCACCTTTCAAAGGTGTATGCTCTCCATTTTTTCTGACATGGTTGAGAAATTCCGTGAGGTATTCATGGATGACTTCTCTATTTTTGGTGATTCATTTGATTCATGCCTTAAACATCTCTCTTTAGTTCTACAACGATGCCAAGAAACGAACCTAGTTTTAAATTGGGAAAATGCCATTTCATGGTAACGGAAGGAATTGTTCTTGGACATCAGATTTTGAACAAAGGAATAGAGTTCGATCAGGCCAAGGTGGAAGTAATTGAATAGTTACCACCACCTGCTAATGTTAGAGCAATTAGAAGTTTCTTAGCACATGCAGGTTTATATAGGAGGCATATAAAAGACTTCTCCAAAATTGCAAAAACCCTGTGCAATCTCCTAGCTACTGACACTCCTTTTGTTTTTAACAGGAAGTGTCTGCATGCTTTCGAAACTCTAAAATCAATGCTTATCTCTGCACCTGTCATTTCTGTACCAAACTGGGACCTATCATTCGAACTAATGTGTGATGCCAGTGATCATGCAATTGGTGCAATTTTGGGACAGAGACATGACAAGCTCTTACACGTCATATATTATGCCAGTCGTGTTTTAAATGACGCACAAAGAAACTACACCACCACAGAGAAGGAGTTACTTGTAGTAGTTTATGCCATTGACAAGTTCAGATCTTATTTAATAGGGTTTAAGGTTATTATCTATACTGACCATGCTGCTCTCAAATTCCTTTTTTCCAAGCAGGACTCTAAACCAAGATTGATAAGATGGGTATTACTCCTGCAAGAATTTGACATAGAGATTAGAGGCAGGAAAGGATCGAAAAACTAGGTGGCTGACCACTTGTCCCGAATCGAACCTACAGTGGGGACGTCTCCCCCCACTACTAAGATATCCGAGACCTTTCTGGATGAACAACTCTTTGCAATACGCAAAGCACGTTGGTTCGCTGACATTGCAAACTACAAAGCTATAAGGTTCATCCCCAAGGAGTATAGTAGACAACAAGTTCGAAAACTCATCTATGATGCTAAGTACTATTTGTGGGACGAACCATACCTTTACAAAAGGTTCTCAAACGGCATAATCCACCGTTGCGTGTCTGAGGAGGAAACGCGGCAAATCCTATGGCACTGCCATGGCTCAGATTATGGAGGTCAATTTGGAGGTGAGCGAACAGCTACCAAGGTCCTTCAGAGCGGCTTCTTTTGGCCAACACTCATCAAGGACTCCCGAGAATTTATCCGCAACTATGACAGTTGTCAATGTGTTGGAAATCTCTCTCATAATCATGAGATGTCACAACAAGGGATCTTGAAAATTGAGTTGTTTGATGTATGAGGCATAGACTTTTTGGGGCCTTTTCCACCTTCATATTTGAATACATACATCCTTGTGGTAGTAGACTACGTGTCTAAATGGGTTAAGGCAATCGCATCACCCACTAATGACACTTGGGTAGTAATGAAGTTCCTCCAAAAATACATTTTTAGTAAATTCGGTGTCCCAAGGATACTAATTAGTGATGGAGGCAGTCACTTCTATAACAGACAGCTTGACTCAATTCTGCAACATTATGGTGTTCGCCACGGAGTGGCAACCCCCTACCATCCAAGACAAATGAACAAGTTAAGGTCTCTAACAGGGAGCTCAAAAGAATCCTGGAGAGGACAATGAACACCTCTAAGAAGGACTGGGCAAGGAAGCTTGACGATGCTCTCTAGGCGTATAGAATAGCTTTCAAGACCCCTATTGGAATGTCCCCCTACCAGTTGGTCTACGGTAAGGCCTATCATCTGCCAGTGAAACTGGAACACAGAGCTTACTAGACAACCAGATTCCTCAACTTTGATGCTAAAGCTGCAGGAGAAAAAAGGTTACTCCGGTTAAATGAGTTGGATGAATTCCGACATGCTGCATTTGAAAATGCAAAAATCTACAAGAAAATGGACAAGAATTGGCATGATAAAAAGATGTCCTCCAGAGTCTTCAAGCCTGGCTAGAAGGTTCCACTCTTCAATTCCAAACTCAAGCTCTTTCATGGGAAGCTCAAGTCCAGATGGACAGGACCTTTTTTTGCCACTAATGTGTCACCTTATGGTCATATAGAGCTCCAAAGCCGCCACTCGGACAAGAGGTTCACAGTTAATGGACAGAGGGTCAAGCATTACCTAGGAGATACTCTTGAGTAGGAAAAATTTGCACTGCTGCTAACATGATAGCAGTAAGGTCAAGCTAATGACGATAAACAAGTGCTTATTGGGAGACAACCCAACCATAAGTAGTATATTACTGTTCTAGCCCTTTTGTTTATTCTCGTTTTAATTCATTTTCAGTCATTTTCCTATTAATTTTCATAGTTTTCCTTTGTTTTTTGACGTTTGTGATCATGCACAGCACTTAGAATAAAGACAGATATTTCAGAAGTGAAATCAGAACTCCTTGCTGGCATTGAACACCAGACAAGGAGGAAGCTGGGCGTTCAATGCCCAAGAAAGGGAGAAAGGATGGCATTGAAAGCTAGAAATGAGGCAATGGGCGTCCAACGCCCATTAGGAAGTGAAGGGTTGGCATTGAACGCCAGAGAGGGAGGTTGGTGCACGGAATTGTGATCATCAACAATGGCTCCAATAGCTTGGTAGCACTTTCAAACGTGAATCACACTTAGTCACAACTCCGCACAACTAACCAACAAGTGCACTGGGTCGTCCAAGTAATACCTTACGTGAGTAAGGGTCGATCCCACAGAGATTGTTGGTATGAAGCAAGCTATGGTCATCTTGTAAATCTCAGTTAAGCGGATAATAAATATTATGGAGTTTTTGAATAGCAAATAAAGCAGAAAATAAGGATAGAGTTACTCATATAATTCAATGGTGGGAATTTCAGATAAGTGTATGGAGATTCTTGTCCCTGTTGGATCTCTGCTTTCCTACTGCCTTCCTTCAATCCTTCTTACTCCTTTTCATGGCAAGCTGTATGTAGGGCATCACCGTTGTCAATGGCTACATCCCATCCTCTCAGTGAAAAAGGTCCAAATGCTCTGTCACGGCACGGCTAATCATCCGTCGGTTCTCGATCAAGTTGGAATAAAATCCCTTGATTCTTTTGCGTTTGTCATCACGCCCAACAATCGCGAGTTTGAAGCTCGTCACTATCATTCAATCCTGGAATCCTACTCGGAATACCACAGATAAGGTTTAGACTTTCCGGATTCTCATGAATGCCGCCATCAATCTAGCTTATACCACGAAGATTCTGATTAAGGAATCCAAGAGATATGAGCCCGGTCTAGGGTAGAATGGAAGTGGTTGTCAGTCACGCGTTCATAGGTGAGAATGATGATGAGTGTCACGGATCATTACATTCATCATGTTGAAGTGCAACGAATATCTTAGAATAAGAACAAGCGGAATTGAATAGAAAATAGTAGTAATTGCATTGAAATTTGAGGTACAGCAGAGCTCCACACCCTTAATCTATGGTGTGTAGAAACTCCACTGTTAAAAATACATAAGTGATGAAGGTCCAGGCATGGCCGAATGGCCAGCCCCCAAACATGGTCAAAAGATCAAAAAATACAATCAAAGACCAATCCAAAGACCTTACAATCCAAGACGTCTAATACACTAGTAAAAAGTTCTATTTATACTAAACTAGCTACTAGGGTTTACAGAAGTAAGTAATTGATGCATAAATCCACTTTCAGGGCCCACTTGGTGTGTGCTTGGTTTGAGCTTGATCTTTACACGATCTGAGGCTTATCTTGGAGTTGAATGCCAAGTTGTAACGTGTTTTTGGCGTTCAACTCTGGTTCGTGACGTGTTTCTGGCGTTTGACACCAGAATGCAGCATGGAACTGGCGTTGAGCGCCAGTTTACATCATCTAATCACGAATAAAGTATGGACTATTATATATTTCTGGAAAGCTCTGGATGTCTATTTTCCGACTTTGTTAAGAGCGCGTCATTTGAAATTCTGTAGCTCCAGAAAATCCATTTCGAGTGCAGGGAGGTCAGATTCCAACAGCATCAGCAGTCCTTTGTCAGCCTCCTTATCAGAGTTTTGCTCAGGTCCCTCAATTTCAGCCAGAAATTACCTGAAATCATAGAAAAACACACAAACTAATAGTAAAGTCCAGAAATGTGAATTTAGCATAAAAACTAATGAAAACATCCCTAAAAGTAGCTAGATTACACCAAAAACTATCTAAAAACAATACCAAAAAGCGTATAATTATCCGCTCATCACAACACTAAACTTAAATTGTTTCTTGTCCCCAAGCAACTGAAAATCAATTAGGATAAAAAGAAGAGAATATACTATAAATACAAAAATATCAATGAATATTAGTTTTAATTAGATGAGCGGGACTTGTAGCTTTTTGTTTCTGAATAGTTTTGGCATCTCACTTTTTCCCTTGAAGTTTAGAATGATTGGCATCTCTAGGGACTTAGAATTTCAGATAGTGTTATTGATTCTCCTAGTTAAGTTTGTTGATTCTTGAACACAGCTACTTTTATGAGTCTTGGCCGTGGCCCTAAGCACTTTGTTTTCCAGTATTACCACCAGATACATAAATGCCACAGACACATGACTGGGTGAACCTTTTCAGATTGTGACTCAGCTTTGCTAGAGTCCCCAGTTAGAGGTGTCCAGAGCTCTTAAGCACACTCTTTTTGCTTTGGATCACGACTTTAACCACTCAGTCTCAAGCTTTTCACTTGGACCTGCATGCCACAAGCACATGGTTAGGGACAGCTTGATTTAGCCGCTTAGGCCTGGATTTTATTTCCTTGGGCCCTCCTATCCATTGATGCTCAAAGCCTTGGATCCTTTTTACCCTTGCCTTTTGGTTTTAAGGGCTATTGGCTTTTTTTGCTTGTTTTTTCTTTCTTTCTATTTTTTTTCGCCAAAATTTTTTTTTCGCAAGCTTTTGCTTTTTCACTGCTTTTTCTTGCTTCAAGAATCAATTTCATGATTTTTCAGATTATCAATAGCATTTCTCTTTGTTCATCATTCTTTCAAGAGCCAACAATTTTAACATTCTTAAACAACAAGATCAAAAAATATGCACTATTCAAGCATTCATTTAGAAAACAAAAAGTATTGTCACCACATCAATATAATTAAACTAATTTCAAGGATAATTTCGAAATTCATGTACTTCTTGTTCTTTTGAATTAGAAACATTTTTTATTTAAGAGAGGTGAAGGATTTATGAAATTATTCATAGCTTTTGGACATAGTTACTAATTACTAATGATCATGAAGTAAAGACACAAACATAGACAAACATGAAGCATAAAAAATCGAAAAACAGAGATAAGAACAAGGAAGTTAAGGAATGAGTCCACCTTAGTGAGGGTGGCACCTTTTCGAAGGATCAATGGTGCTTTTTGAGCTCCTTTATGTCTCTTCCTTGCCTCTGTTACTTGATCCCTAGTGATTTTGGTGCTCCTATCCTTAGTTGCTCCCAATAATTATGCAGAGGAACAATGTATCCCCTGAGGTATCTCAGGGATTTCTTGATGAGGGAATTCTTCATGCTCTCTTGATGTGCATTCAAATGCTCTTCTATTGAGCTATGGACCCTTGAGATGAATCTCTCCATCTCCCATTACTCGGAGGTGGAAAAATTTTTTGTCTTCCCTTTTCTCTCTCTTTTTTTTTTGAGGTTTCTCTGGCCTTAGGTGCCATCAATGGTTATGGAAAAACAAAAAAGCTATGCTTTTACCACACCAAACTTAGAATGTTGCTCGCCCTCGAGCAAAAGAAGAAAGAATAGAAGAAGAAGAAGAAGAAGATATGGAGGAGAGGGAGAGAGGTGTGTATTCGGCTATGTAGGGTGGGTTTGGATGGGGAAGAGATGATGGATGTGAGTGTTTATGGGGAAGGGAAGATGAATATTGAGAAGAGGGAATAATATGAGTGGAGGTAGGTGGGGATCCTGTGGGGTCCACAGATTCTGAGGTGTCAAGGATTTACATCCCTGCACCAATTAGGCATGTACAATGCCTTTGCATGCAATTCTGGCATTTAAACGCCGAGGTGGTGCATGTTCTGGGCGTTCAACACCCAACTGCAGCATGTTTCTGGCGTTGAACGCCAATTCTATGCTTGTTTCTGGCGTTCAGCGCCAGCTCTCCTCAGGGTGCATTCCTGGTGTTTGAACGCCAGGGTGTTGCTTGTTTCTGGTGTTCAACACCAGATCCATGCTCTGTTCTGGCGTTGAACGCCAGCCAGATGCTCCTTACTGGAGTTTAAACGCCAGTAAGTCCTTCCTCCAGGGTGTGATTTTTCTTCTGCTGTTTTTGATTCTGTTTTTAATTTTAATATTTTTTTGTAACTCCACATGATCATGAACCTAATAAAACATAAAAGAACAATAAAATAAAATAAAATTATATAAATAAAAATTGGGTTCCTCCCAATAAGCGCTTCTTTAATGTCAATAGCTTGACAGTGGGCTCTCATGGAGCGTCACAGGTGATCAGGTCAATGTTGTAGACTCCCAACACCAAACTTAGAGTTTGGATGTGGGGATTCAACACCAAACTTAGAGTTTGGCTGTGGCCTCTCAACACCAAACTTAGAGTTTGATTGTGGGGGCTTTGTTTGACTCTGTACTGAGAGAAGCTTTTCATGCTTCCTCTCCATTATTAAAGAAGAAGATCCTTGAGCCTTAAACACAAGGTAGTCCCCATTCAATTGAAGGATTAATTCTCCTCTGTTAACATCTATCACAGCTCCTACTATGGCTAGGAAAGGTCTTCCAAGGATGATACATTCATCCTCCTCCTTCCTAGTGTCCAAGATTATGAAATCAGCAAGGATGTAAAGGCCTTCAACCTTTACCAACACGTCCTCTACCAATCCATAAGCTTGTCTTACTAACTTGTCTGCCATTTGTAATGAGAATATGGCAGGTTGTACCTCAATGATCCCCAGTTTCTCCATTACAGAGAGTGGCATAAGATTTATGCTTGACCCCAGGTCACACAGAGCCTTTTCAAATGTCATGGTGCCTATGGTACAGGGTATTAAGAATTTTCCAGGATCTTATCTCTTTTGAGGTAAGGTTTGCTGAACCCATGTATCTAGTTCACTGATGAGCAAAGGAGGTTCACCTTCCCAAGTCTCATTACCAAATAACTTGGCATTTAGCTTCATGATAGCTCCTAGATATTGAGCAACTTGCTCTCCAGTTACATCTTCATCCTCTTCAGAGGAAGAATAGTCTTCAGAGCTCATGAATGGCAGAAAGAGGTTTAATGGGATCTCTATGGTCTTTATATGAGCCTCAGATTCCCTTGGGTCCTCAATAGGGAACTCCTTCTTGCTTGAGAGACGTCCCATGAGGTATTCCTCATTGGGATTCACGTCCTCTCCTTCCTCTCTAGGTTCGGCCATGTTGATTATATCAATGGCCTTGCACTCTCTTTTTGGATTCTCTTCAGTATTGCTTGGGAGAGTACTAGGAGGAGTTTCAGTGATTTTCTTACTCAGCTGGCCCACTTGTGCCTCCATATTTCTGATGGAGGACCTTGTTTCACTCATGAAACTTAAAGTGGCCTTAGACATATCAGAGACTAAATTTGCTAAGTTAGAGGTACTCTGTTCATAATTCTCTGTCTATTGCAGAAAAGATGATGGATAAGGCTTAATATTGCTAAGCCGATTTCTTTCACCATTATTAAAGCCTTGTTGAGGCTTTTGTTGATCCTTCCATGAGAAATTTGGATGATTTCTCCATGATGAATTATAGGTGTTTCCATAAGGTTCACCCATGTAATTTACCTCTGCTATTGCAGGGTTCTCAGGATCAGCTTCAACAAGAATGCCTTTTTCCTTATTCCTGCTCATATGAAAGAGAAGAGAACAGAAAAAGAAGAGCAATCCTCTATGTCACAGTAAAGAGGTTCCTTATTGTTAGTAGAAGAAGAAAGGGAATAAAGAAAGGAGAATCCAAACACAAAGGTGAGGATAGGGGCAGTGATTTGAGATGAAGAGAAGTGTTAGTAAATGAATGAATAAATAGAATAAGATGAGAGAGGGAGAAATTTTTGAAAATAAATTTTAAAAATGAGTTAAATGATTTTCAAAAAATAAAGATAAGAAATAAAATTAAAATTAAAATTTAAAACAATTAATTAATTAAAGAAAGAATTTTTGAAAAAGAGGGAGGTATTTTCGAAAATTAGAGAGAGAAAAGTTGTTAGGTGGTTTTGAAAAAGATAAGAAACAAACAAAAAGTTAATTAGTTAGTTGAAAAAGATTTGAAAATCAAATTTGAAAAGATAAGAAGATAAGAAGATAAGAAGTTAGAAAAGATATTTTAAAATCAAATTTTTGAAAAAAGATAAAATTTTGAAAAAAGATATGATATAAAAGATAAAATGAAAAGATATGATTAAAAAGATATGGTTAGAAAAGATTTAATTTTTAAAATTAAAATTAATTACTTAACTAATAAGAAACTAAAAGATAAGATTCTAGAATTTAAAGATTGAACCTTTCTTAACAAGAAAGTAACAAACTTCAAATTTTTGAACCAATCACATTACTTGTTAGTTAAGTTTCGAAAGTTTTCAAATAAAATTAAGAAAAAGATTTTGAAAAATGATTTTTGAAATTTTCAAAAATCAAGAAAGAAAAATGAAAAAAGATTTGAATTTTGAAAAAGTTTTAAAAAGATAAGATTTTTAAAATTTGAAAATTTGACTTGACTTACAAGAAACAACTAATTTTAAAAAATTTTTTGACTAAGTCAACCCAAATTTTCGAAATTTTGAGAGAAATAAGGAAAAGATATTTTTTATTTTTAAATTTTTAATTATGAGAGAGAAAAACAACAAAAATGACTCACAACATGAAAATTATAAATCAAAACACATGATGCATGCAAGAACACTATAAATGTCAAGATGAACACCAAGAACACTTTAAAGATCATGATGAACATCAAGAACATATTTTTGAAAAATTTTTTATGCAAAGAAAACATGCAAGACACCAAACTTAGAAATCTTTAATGCTTAGACAATATGAATGCAAAGATGCACATGAAAAACAATAAAAGACACAAAGCAAGAAAACATCAAGATCAAACAAGAAGACTTACCAAGAACAACTTGAAGATCATGAAGAACACTATGAATGCATGAATTTTTGAAAATTGCAAGAACAATATGAATATGCAATTGACACCAAACTTAAAACATGACATAAGACTCAAACAAGAAACACAAAAATATTTTTGATTTTTATAATTTTATTATTTTTTTGGATTTTATTTTAATTTTTCGAAAAAAAAACATATAGGAAAAATAAAATAAGAAATTCAAAATTTTTAATAAGAATTCCAGGAATCTTTCAATGTTAGCCTAAAGCTCCAATCCAAGGGTTGGGCATGGCTTAATAGCCAGCCAGCTTCAGAAGATATAAATTAGGCATGCAATAGCTAATACTTCATCCAACTCTATATACATACCCTTTTATGTTAACAAGTGGAAGCCTCAATCCAATTGAGTTAGACATGGCTTTACAGCCAGCCAAGCTTCAACATGCTTCATGAAACACTAGAATTCATTCTTAAAAATTTTGAAAATTTTTCGAAAACAGGTGAGAACATTTTGAAAAATGTTTTGAAAAATTATATATATATATTTTTGAAAACGTTTGAAAAGAAAATTACCTAATCTGAGCAACAAGATGAACCGTCAGTTGTCCAAACTCGAACAATCTCCGGCAACGGCGCCAAAAACTTTGTGCACGGAATTGTGATCATCAATAATGGCTCCAATAGCTTGGTAGCGCTCTCAAACGTAAATCACACTTAGTCACAACTCTGCACAACTAACCAGCAAGTGCACTGGGTCGTCCAAGTAATACCTTACGTGAGTAAGGGTCGATCCCACGGAGATTGTTGGTATGAAGCAAGCTATGGTCATCTTGTAAATCTCAGTTAGGCGGATAATAATATTATGAAGTTTTCGAATAGTAAATAAAGCAGAAAATAAGGATAGAGTTACTCATGTAATTTAATGGTGGGAATTTCAGATAAGTGTATGGAGATGCTTGTCCCTGTTGGATCTCTACTTTCCTACTGCCTTCCTTCAATCCTTCTTACTCCTTTCCATGGCAAGCTGTATGTAGGGCATCACCGTTGTCAATGGCTACATCCCATCCTCTCAGTTAAACAGGTCCAAATGCTCTGTCACGGGACGGCTAATCATCTATCGGTTCTCGATCAAGATGGAATAGAATCCCTTGATTCTTTTGCATTTGTCATCACGCCCAACAATCACAAGTTTGAAGCTCGTCACAATCATTCAATTCCGGAATCCTACTCGGAATACCACAGACAAGGTTTAGACTTTCCAGTTTCTCATGAATGCCGCCATCAATCTAGCTTATACCACAAAGATTATGATTAAGGAATCCAAGAGATATGCGCCCGGTCTAAGGTAGAACGGAAGTGGTTGTCAGTCACGCGTTCATAGGTGAGAATGATGATGAGTGTCACAGATCATCACATTCATCATGTTGAAGTGCAACGAATATCTTAGAATAAGAACAAGCATAATTGAATATAAAATAGTAGTAATTGCATTAAAACTTGAGGTGCAGCAGAGCTCCACACCCTTAATCTATGGTGTGTAGAAACTCCACCGTTAAAAATACATAAGTGATGAAGGTCCAGGCATGGCCGAATGGCTAGCCCCCAAACGTGGTCAAAAGATCAAAAAATACAATCAAAGACTAATCCAAAGACCTTACAATCCAAGACGTCTAATACACTAGTAAAAAGTTCTATTTATACTAAACTAGCTACTAGGGTTTACAGAAGTAAGTAATTGATGTATAAATCCACTTCCGGGACCCACTTGGTATGTGCTTGGCCTGAGCTTGATCTTTACACGAGCTGAGGCTTATCTTGGAGTTGAACGCCAAGTTGTAATGTGTTTTTGGCGTTCAACTCTGGTTTGTGACGTGTTTCTGGCGTTTGACTCCAGAATGCAGCATGGAATTGGCATTGAGTGCCAGTTTACGTCGTCTAATCACGAATAAAGTATGAACTATTATATATTGCTAGAAAGCTCTAGATGTCTACTTTCCAACTCCGTTGAGAGCGCGCCATTTGGAGTTCTGTAGCTCCAGAAAATCCATTTCGAGTGCAGGGAGGTCAGATTCCAATAGCATCAGCAGTCCTTTGTCCGCCTCCTTATCAGAGTTTTGCTCAGGTCCCTCAATTTCAGCCAGAAATTACTTGAAATCACAGAAAAGCACACAAACTCATAGTAAAGTCTAGAAATGTGAATTTAGCATAAAAACTAATGAAAACATCCCTAAAAGTAGCTAGATTACACTAAAAACTATCTAAAAACAATGCCAAAAAGCGTATAAATTATCCGCTCATCAGAGGTCTCTGGGCGTTTAACACCCAGGCTGGGCAAGCTCAGGGCCATTCCATGGTCCCTTATGGGCGTTCAACACCCATTCTTGGCATTGAATGCCCCCTTCAATGAAAAAAAAATAAGGTACCCCTGGCGTTCAACGTCAGACCTTGGCGTTGAACGCCCAGGAGGGGGAGAGCCAAAATTCGAATTTCCAAAGAAGGGAAGGAGTGGTTGACTTGGTCAAACCATATCTTTTCAAAACCTTATCTTTTCATCAATTTTCTCTTCAAATCACTTTTTCTTTTAATTTAAATTGAATTTGAACCATTTATCCAATATCTCTTTCAATAATTTAATTTCCAATCCTATCTTCTCAAATCAAATCTTTTTTAGTTCAAATCTTTTTAGTTTATATCTTATCTTTCATATCTTTTTATGAATGTGCTCTACTTCTACGTAATCTTCTTTCAAAAACTTTTTCCAATCTTCCTTCATTCAAATTGATTTTCGATCATATCTTGTTTTCTCTTTGATTATATCTTTATAAATTCAAAATTGATTATCTTTTCCCCTTTTAAAACCCTCCCTCACTCTTCCTCCACATTCGAATCTTTCTCTCTCCCTCACGCTCCTTTTCTTCTTTCATACGTCCCCTCTACTTCTCCTTTCTGCTCGGGATGAGCAAACCTTTTAAGTTTGGTGTGGCAAGAGCGTTGCTATTTCACTTATTTATAATCCATGGCTCCAAGAAGTGGAAGATCTACATCAAGAAATAAGAAAGAAAGCGCACCACCCACCACTGCCAATAAACCTTACAGGTTCTACTCTAAGCTTCATGAGGAACACTACTATAATGCAATGTGCAAGAAGATAATAATTCCGGAAGTCAAGTTTGACTTAAAAGAAGATGAATACTCGAAAATTCAAGAGCAGATTTGAATGAGGGGTTGAGAAGTTCTGGCCAACCCTAGAACTAATGTTGGAATAGTAATGGTCCATGAATTTTATGCAAATCTGTGGATGACAAAGAAACAAAAGAAAGAGGGACAGGGATTCCATACATAGTGCACCATGGTCCGAAGAAGGACTTTGCATTTCAATCTGGATAAGGTAAGGGAGATTTTGAAATTGCCCCGCAAAAGGATGACCCTAACTCCTTTAATAGGATGGTACAAGCTAATCCGAGGCTAGATCAAGTCCTTAAAGACATATGTCTATCCGGAACTTAATGGATCAACAACAAGAAACGTAAACCAAACCAACTAAGGAGGATGGATCTCAAGCCAGTTGCTAGGGGTCGGCTGGACTTCATTAGGCATTCCATACTTCCCACTAGCAACCGTTCTGAAGTTACTGTTAGACGAGCTGTAATGATCCATTGCATCATTATGGGTAATGAGGTGGAAGTTCACCAACTAATCCCTTGTGAGTTGTATAAACTCACAAACAAGACCTCAACTCAGAACAAGCTAGCCTTCCCACACCTCATCTTCCGCTTGTGTAGTGAGATAGGAGTCCTGATTGATAGAAACACGTGCATCCCAGTGGAAACCCCAATTACCAAGGAAAGTATGGAGAGCACCAGGGGGCCAGCACCAGATAAGATTCAGCAATCAGTTGACTCTCCTAAGAGGAAAACACCTGAGCCATCTTAAGAACAGAGTATCCCTCCAATTAAATATTGGAATCAACTGGCAGCATCTGTTGAGCAGTTGCAATCCACTATGGACCAATTGAGAGAGGAGCAAAAGAACCAGTCTTGTATGCTACAGAAGCTGGTTGAAGAACATGAGAAGCAAGGGCGAGCATTAGAAGAACAGAAGCGCCAGAAGCTAGCTTTTGAAAAAGGCAATGACCACCATGATTAAGGTGGTTGAGTTTCACCCCTGTTCTGTTCCTATTCTAATTCCTTCCTAGTTTTCATATCTAATATTACATGATCACTAGTAGGATTTTCTTTATTTTTCCAGTAATTAATTTTCATTCTTGTCAATTAAGTATAAGATGTTCCACTTGTCATTCTATTAAATTTAAATAAAATTTCGTTTTCTTCTAAAGAAGTAGTAAAATATAAGAATTCTTGAGTTGACTATAATACATTCCTTCTAAAAAGTGGTGGCCTTGTATTTATTTTTTGAATGCATGAATTAACTGTGCATAATTGTCTTGAAGTTGAGGGTGTTGACTCTTCGAAGAACAATGCATCTAGAGAAGTATTATTGGTTATCAGAAAAATCTAAATTATTTATAATCTTGAAACAAAGAAACAAAATTCCTATTCAAAAAAAGAGAAGAAAACCAATAAAAGGATCTAAGGTTTTGAGCATCAATGGTTAGGAAGGTTAAAAATTAGCCTAAAGAGCTCAATGGAACTACTATCCCTAACTAAATGCTTGTTGTGTGAAGGTGTCAAGTGAAAACCTTGAGACTGAGCAATTAAAGTCGTAATCCGAAGTAAAAGAGTACGCTTAAGAACTTTGGGCACCACTATTTGGGAATTTGAGCAAAGCTAAATTCGAATCCAAAGGGTTCCCCCAGTTAAGTGCCTGTGGTGTTGATGTATCCGGTGGTAATACGGGAAAACATAACGCTTAGAGTCACAGCTAGGCTCAAAAGGTGCAAAGCACCAAAAGCAAGCTATGTTCAAGAATCAAGAAGAGCTTAAAGAAGAGAACCAATAATATCATCTAGATTCTAATTCTGAGAGATGCCAATGCCTCTAAGCTTCAAAGTAAAAGTAAGATGCCAAAACTGTTCAGAAGTAATGAACTATCAACCCCACTCAGTAGTTGGAACTGAGCTTCATTGAAAAACTTTAAGACTTATTGTATCTTTCTCTTCTTTTTTTTAGTCCTACTTTGTTTTAGTTGCTTGAGAACAAGCCACATTTTATGTTTGGTGTTCTAATGAGTGGATATTTTATACGCTTTTTGGCATTATTTTCTTAGTGATTTTAATATATTTTGTTAAGTTTTATTATGTTTTAGTAAGTTTTAATGCAAAAGTCACTTTTTTTATGCTACTTTAAGATTTTTTATTTTTCTTATGATTTTAGCTAATTTTTGGGTGAATTTGGAAAGTTTTAGCAAAGTCTGATTCAGAGGCAAAGAAAGGAGTGTAGATGCTGTCAAATTCTAACTTCTATGCATTCAAACGAGTATTGATGGAGCTACAAAGATTCAATTGATGAACTCTAAATGGTGTTGGAAAGCTAACTTTCAGAGCTTTTCAGAAATATATAATAGTCTATACTTTTCTTTGGATTGGACTGCCCAAAATGGGTGTTGAACACCTAAACCACCCCCTTTCTGGCGTTCAACACCCCAAGAGGATTGAAGCCAGCGTTGAACGTCCAAGACTGGCGTTCAACACCACAAGGGGAGCAAGGAAGCAACATATTTACCCTTAGTAGGTGTTCAACGCCCACTTCTTCAAGTTGGGCGCCAAGCTTAACCCAAACACTCACCAAGTGGGCCCAGAAGTGGATTTTCGCATCCTTAGCTTAGTTTATTTTATTTTCGTAACTTCTAATTATTATTAATGTCTTTTTAGGTTTAGTATTAGTATATATAGAAGGGAAGATCACCATTGTTAAGGATTTTCTCCCACACATTCGAACCTTATACACTATTTTCTGTACAGTATGAGTAACTAAACCTCCTAGGTTAAAGTTAGGAGCTCTGATGATTCCTATGGATTAATAATATTACTGTTCTATTTCAATATATGTTTGATTCTATTCTATGATGCATTTTCTCCCTTCTTCCTAATGAATCTGGGTTGGAACGAAAGTATGGCTCCTTATTCTACAAAAGTTCATACGAGTCTTGACCCGGATTGTATTGAGCTATAGCTTGAGAGTGCGTCACAGGTTCCAAGATAGTACCTAGGCTAATAGGGATAC
Source organism: Arachis stenosperma (assembly GCF_014773155.1). Lineage (NCBI taxonomy): Eukaryota > Viridiplantae > Streptophyta > Magnoliopsida > Fabales > Fabaceae > Arachis > Arachis stenosperma. The sequence continues at coordinate 96,541,072 of NC_080380.1, read as the reverse complement.
ATGACATATAATCCCATTAGTCATGGATAAATGAGGTCTCTGTGGCGCTAAGGCTAGAATCATGAAGCATCATTCTTTGATCCGGAAGATCCAACCTTGTCTGTGGCGTTTTAAGTAGGATCAACAAAAGGAGAGTAGATTGCATAGGCTTCATCCCCAGCTATAGTGAAGCACTATGAGCTAACTTGATGAGAGGACATGAGTTACTCAAATACGGTGTGGAGCTATGGTTTAGGGGAGATTAACTTGATGAGAGGACATGAGTTAATCACTTACAGCTTTGCCATTGAATGAATCATTCGTTATCAAAGTAATCAGTGAGAAAAGTTAATCTAGAAAGATAAAGTATCTCCGAAGCCTTAACTGGTTTCTCATCATTGTTTCTTTGTTATTTCTTTATTGCTTTCTTTATTTACTTTATGCGCATTCAACAACCATCTTTTCTATTTGCCTGACTAAGATCTGTATGATAACCATTACTTGCTCAATTCGACAATCCTCGTGGGATCGACCCTCACTCACGTGAGGTATTACTTGGACGACCCGGTGCACTTGCCGGTTCAGTTGTGCGCGTTATAATTTTGTGCACCAGCGGTTCAAGTTATAAATATCTTAAACGGATAATTATGAAAATTGGATATATTATTACACAAGTAATAATATTTAGGGTTAAATATGAGTTACTAATATAAATGACATTAGTAACTTAAGGATGAAAGATATTTGATGAAGCATTAGCAACTCTAAGCTCATCAAGAAATACCGATAATTACATATATCGGCAAAAGTTGGACTTGATAATAATATTAATATTATTATCTAGGCTTCATTATAATTAGAGCAAGTAAAATAAATAAATAACATAATAATAAAATTATATTACCATTTATTTTACATCGGGGTCAAAGTCGACTTGTCAAAATAAAATTAATCGCTTTAAAATATTATTTTAAGAAAAACTCGCGTTAGTGCAAAAATTAGAGTTGTTACATTTTTCAATGTAGGTGTCCCTCCTTAATGATAAAAGAGGGAGCTATTTCTATCTTGATCTATAATGATAATGTTTGAAGCTGCTATTTATTATAATTTGAATTTGTGTTTAAAAATCTACATCTTGATCTGGTTGTGAATATTGTTTATAGCATAGCATCTGTTACATTACTTTACACCTTCTTCTATATTTTTTTTGTAAAGCATGAGCAACTAAACTTTCCAAGTTAAGGTCAGGAGCTCTGCTTATTTACATGGATTAGGCTTAGTTTGGTAAAGCTTTTGCTTTTTAAAAGTAGCTTATGAAAGCTGTCTTTTAAAAGACAGCTTTTTAAAAGCTGCAGCACTTACGTTTGGTAAAATCAAATTAAAAATGGCTTTTAATAAGTACAAGCACCATAATTGTGTTTGGTAAAACAGCTTTTAAAAGTTGAAAAAATTATAATAAACATGTTTATAACAAAAAAATAATTTTTTTTCAAATTCTTTAAAATTTTATATAATATTTTAAAATAAAATAATGTTAAAATAAAAAATTCATAATAAACATAAATATAATAAATAAATTCTTCTATTTTTTAACTTTAAAATTTTATATAAGTATCATAAAAATTTATTTTATCCTAAACATCATTACTAAAAATATTAAATTACCTAAATTACTATAATCTAATTTTTTCCACCAATCAAACTTAATGCTATATTATTTCGAACCATCTCCATAGTTCCAAGAAACTCATCTCCAACTTTTTCAACTCCATTTTCAGCTTCACCTTCATCGCCATATCCATCTTCTTCTTCAAGCTCAACGTCCATCTGATCATATTTTTTAAACTTACGATCACTTGTAGAAAAAAACAAACAAACATAATAGATCTACTGAAAAAATACAAAATTAACGCAAAAAAATAATATAAATAGATAGAAGTTCATACCTAATATGTGATAGAGATGTATTTGTGTTGAAATTTGTGAAGATTAGGTTGAAAAATAAAAAATATATGAAGATTGTGTTAGATTTTATGAAGGTTAGGAAGAGAAGTTAGAAATATATGAAGATTTTAATGGCAATATAATAGCGGGAAATATGTGCGGGAAAATGAAAAAAATTTGGTAAGCATAAGCCAGCTTTGAAAAGCTCCCTCCTAGGTGCTTTCAAAAGCACCCCTAACTTTTAAAAGCCGCAAGCACAAGCACTTGAGCTTTTTAATTTACCAAACGCAAAATGACGTGCTTGTACTTTTTAAAAGCACAAGCACCTCCTGAAAAAGCTTTACCAAACCCAGCCTTAATATGATTATTTTTCTATTTTAATATATGTTTGATTACATTCTATGATGTATTGTCTTTCTTCATATAAAAGAATCTAGGGTAGAACAGAAGTATGCCCCCTTATTCTACGTGAGTTCTTGCGAGCCCTAACCCAGATAGTATTGAGCTACAACTTGAGGATACATCACCTAGACCAACAAGTTATCTGGTACTTAGATCAGGTACTTTTTACTGGTCTTTTCTTTTAACTGTGTTTCTTGTTAAGTTTTCAAACCTTCTTTGTTTTCTTTTCTTAAAACTTTTCAAAAAAAATTTTCATCTTTAGTCATCTTTTTCTCTTTTTCAATTTTTGTGTCAAATTTTAAGTCTAGTATTTCTTAGTAGTTTTAGTAAATTATTTTTCTTTCTCTTGATTTTCGAAAATTGTCTTGATTGCTTTCTTGAATTTTTTTATTTCTATCTTGTTTTACCTTTTTTTCTTTCTTTTTGTTCGAAATATTTTAGGTGCTTTTCCTATTTTGATTTCAAAATTTTTAAATTTGGTGTTCTTTTAGTATTTTTCTGTTAAAATTTTAAAAGAAATTAATATTACTTATCTTTCACTTTTTTATTTTTGAATATTTCTTGATTTAATTTTAAACTTTAAGTTTGGTGTTTCTTGTTAGTGATTTTTAAATTTTCAAATCCTATCTTGTTATCTTTCCTAATGTTTAATCTTTATCTTATTTATCTTTTTCCTTGATTTTCAAATTTTGATTATCTTATCTTGTCTTTATTTTAAATTCAAATTTTAAGTTTGGTATTCCTTTAGTTTTTTTTCTTTCATTTTGAATTTCAAAATAAAAAATTCCTTTCTTTCAATTGTTCGAAAAAAATTTTAATTAATTCTTGTATCTTTATCTTCTTTTGATTTAATTTCAAATTTTAAGTTTGGTGTCCCGTTAGTAATATTTTTGTTTAAATAAATTTAATCATATCTTGTTTATCTTTTTCTTAGATCTTTATCTTATCTTTTACTCGATTTTAAAATTTTGTTATCTTATCTTTATTTTAATTTCAAAATTTAAAAATTTAGTATTTTGTTAGTTTTTCTTTCTTTCAAACTTGAATTTCAAAATCTTTACTTGACTTTTTCTCTCTAAATTTTCGAAAGTTTTTAAATCAAATTTCTATCTTTATTTTCAAATCTTTTTAATTAACTGTTTGCTTTATCCTGTTTTAATTTTAAGTTTGGTATTCCTTTAGTCTTTCTTTCTTTCAAATTTGAATTTCAAAATCTTTAAATTCTCAAATCTTATCTTATCTTGTTTTTTTCTCTTGACTTTTTCTTTCTAATTTTGAATTTCAAAATCTTTAATTGACTTTTGTAATTTTCAAAAATTGCATCTTAAATTTCAAATCTTGCTTTATCTTGTTGTAATTTTAAAAGTATGGTGTCTTTTAATATTTTCCTTTTCTTTTTAAATTTCGAAAATTTTAAATCTTTTCTTTTTATTTTTAATTATTTTTTTAAATTTTCAAATCAGATCTTGTTTATCTTTTTTTATTCTTGATCTTTATCTTATTTATCTTTTTCTTGATTCTAGTTATTTGACTTTTTCATTTAAATTCAAATTTTAAATTTCAAAATCTAAGTTTAGTGTTTCTTTAGTTTATCTTTTTCTCTCTTTTTGAAATTCAAAAACTTTTAAAACCCTTTCTTTCTAAATTTTCGAAAATTTTAAGTAAATCTTCCATCGTTATTTTCAAATTTTTTTAGTTAATTGCTTATTTTATCTTATTTTTATTTATTTTCATTTTTTCCCTTACATTTTATCTTATTTTCATTTTCCTTTATTATTCTTTTTATCTATAAAAAATATTTATTTTGTTCTTTCTTCCTTGCTTTTCTATTTACCACCTGGTGTATTTAATTTTGTTTGGTATTTTGTGCTGAGGAACAATTATGGAGAGCGATCACATGGGTTACTACTCACACCTAAGGAGTGATTCAAATTACTATGGAAAGAGGAATTATCCAGATTTTGGTTGGCAAGGTAAAGAGCAAGGAGAATCAAGTTGAAAATAAAAAAAGAAAACTTGTTAGGAGGAATTCAAATTTGAGGGCACTAATCTTCTCCGCTTTCCCTTTGGAGTCATTTCTTTTCACCAACTAGAAGAAGAGGAAGAAAAATCAACAATCAAGTGTCAAGCTAATGACATTAAAGAAGCGCTTGTTGGGAGGTAACCCAACCATAAGTATCTTTTAGTTTATTTCAATCTTATCTTAGTTTTATTTTTCTTTATTCTTTTTTTCTTAATTTTGAAAGATTTCCTAGGGTTTCTAACGTTTGTGATTATGTACAGTGCTTAAAATAGTGATAGAAGAACTCAGAATGGAAGAACAGAGTGCCTTGGAGCAGGAACGCGTAGGAGAAAAAAAACCACCCTGGAGGGTGCCCCTTACTCGCGTTCAACACCAGAAGGGAGAAGAGAGCATGGGCGTTCAACTACTATAAGGGAAGCAGTCTTGGCGTTTAAACGCCAACAAGGGACTAAGTTTTCTTTACTTGGGGACAAGCAAACTTTTTAAATTTGGTGTTGCAGAGCAAGCTTTGAGATGATATTATCATCAAAGGCACCAAAGGAAGGTGAATCACCTTCATGAAAGATCAGCAGCCACTATAACTGAGGTGGTTAAGTTTCATTATCCCTTCCTTTATCTTAATTCTTGTTTTTATTCTAGCTTTTGCATGATCACTAATTAGGATTTTCTTTACTTTCTAGTTTAGTAGTTCAATTTTTGAAATTTTTATGGTTAGAAGATGTCTCATGTATTGCCTACTAAGCTTAAAAAGAAAAATCTTTTGAAAAGAAAGTAGTAAAATGCATAAGATCTTGAGTTATATTATGAGTTATTCTATTACTTTGATGGGGTAGCCTTATCTTTGTTTTCTAAATCTATGAATTAATTGTGCATGATTAACATTGAGGTTGAGCATATTGGCTCTTGAAGAACAATGAATTTAGAGAAGTATTATTGATTCTTTGAAAAATAAAAAAGATTTATTCTTGAAGCAAAAGAAAGAGAAAAATAAAAACAAAAAGAAAAAAAATCAAGAAAATGATCCAAGGTTTTGAGCATCAATGGTTAGGAGGGTCAAAATTGGCCTAAAAAGCTCAAATGAGTTGCTATCCCTAACTATATGCTTGTGGTGTGAAGGTGTCAAGAAAATCTTGAGACTGAGCAGTTAAAGTCGTGATCAAGTACAATAAAGAGTACGCTTAAGAACTCTGAGCACCATTGTCTGGGAATTTAAGCAAAGCTAAATTTGAATCCAAAGGATTCCCCCAATTAAGTGCTTGTGACGTTTATGTATCAAGTGGAAATACTTGAAAACAAAATGCTTAGAGTCATGGCTAGGCTCAAAAGGGGGCAAAGCACCAAAAGAAAAAGTTGTGTTCAAGAATAAAAAAAAAAACTAAAAGAAGAGAATCAATAGTTTCATCTAGATTCTAGTTCCAAAAGGGTGCCAATATTTTTGAAAGTGTTAATATCCCTATTCAATAATTGGAACTGAGCTTCATTGACAAACTCTAAAACCTGATATATATTTCTCTTCTAATTAGTCCTATCTTATTTTTGGTTGCTTGAGGACAAGCAACAGTTTAAGTTTGGTGTTGTGATAAGTGAATATCTTATACTCTTTTTCATAGCATTTTCTTAGCATTTTTAGTTATATTTTATTCATTTTTTGTGCAAAATTTATCTTTTGGATGCTTCTTTGAGTTTTTGTATTTTTTTTCTATGATTTTAGGTGATTTTTGGGAAAATTTGGCAGAATCTTGTTAAGAGACGAAGAAAGGATAGCAGATGCTGTCAAATCTGACCTCTGTGCATTCTAACGAGCATATCTTGAGTTATAGAGGTCCAATTGACACCGTCTCAACGGCGTTGGAAACTTAACTTTCAGAGCTTTCCAGCAATATATAATAGTTTATACTTCTCTTCCAAAATGATTGCCAAAACTGGCATTGAACGTCCACATCTGGAGTTTAACGTCCAAGAAGGACCAACTTCCCAAGTTGAACACCCAAAACTGGCGTTCAACGCCAGCCAGGGAATAGGGACCAGCGTTGAATGCCTAGAATCCAAGTTGAATGCCAGGCATTAGCCAAAACACTCACCAAGTGGACCCCAAAGTGGATTTTAGCACTCCTTAGTTTATTTTATTTTCTTTTTGTAATTTTTAATTAAAAACAATATCTTTTAGGTTTAGTCTTTGGTTTTTACTATAAATAAGGGACTTCCTTCCTCCTGAGGATCACGCCTCCCAAGGAGGAGAGTTAGACACATTACTTTACACCTTCTTCTCTGTTTTTTTTGTAAAGTATAAGCAACTAAACCTTCCAAGTTAAGGTTATGAGCTCTGCTTATTCCCATTGATTAATATGATTACTTTTTCATTTTAATATATGTTTGATTCCATTCTATGATGTATTGTCGTTCTTCATCTAAAAGAATCTAGGGTGGAAGGGAAGTATGCCCCCCTTATTCTACATGAGTTCTTGCGAGTCCTGACCCAGATAGTATTGAATTACAGCTTGAGGATACATCACCTAGACCAACAAGTTATCTGGGCTAATTGGAATATGTGACATATAATCTTGTTAGTTATGGGTAATTGAGGTTTCTGTGGCACTAAGGCTAGAATATTGAGCTTCATTCTCCATTCCGAAAGATCTGACCTTGTCTGTGGCACTTTCAGTAAGATCAAGGGAGAGTGAATTGTATGAGCTTCATCCTCGTTCATATTAAATGACCACTGACAACGGCGTTTGATGTGGATTAGAGGAGATTAATTGACCACTGACAACGGCGTTAATCACTTACAGCTTTATCATAGAATGAATCATTCGTTATTAATATAGTTAGTAAGAAGTATTAATCCGGAAAGATAAAGCATCACCAAAGCCTTAACTGATTTTATATATTATCTTTTTATCAATCATTAATTGCTTTTCTTTATTTTTTGTGTATGCATCCACAACAACAACCACTACCTTTCTATTCGCCTAACTAAGATCTGCAGGATAACCATTGCTTGCTCAATCCAACAATCCTCGTGGGATCGACGCTCACTCACCTGATGAGGTATTACTTGGACGATCCGGTGCATTTGTCGGTGAAGTTGTGCGAGTTCAATTTCGCGCACCAATGCCCTTGCTACTATTGGAGCTCATTTGACTGATGTAGAATACACCAATATCATTTTAGATGGTTAAAGAAAGACTATCAATCATTTATGACATATGTCACTGTAAAATATCCATTTTATTCCATTACAGACCTTGAACCTCTCTTAATGGCCCAAGAAGATATTGTAGAGAGGTTCAAAAAACCTGAATCCTCAATGGTACAGGCCAATTTCTCTCAACCTAATCTTCTAATTAGAGTAATTTTGATTCGGTTATCCAAGAAACACACAGACACTTAATAGAGGTACTTATGGTTGAAGAGGGCGTGAAGGAATATCAAATCGTGAAGGTAGAGGTGCTTGGAATAAAACTCAAATCAGCCAAACTGCCAAATTTGTGGCAAGCTTGGACATGTTGCTAGTTATTGTTATTTCAGGTTTGATCAACAATATCAACATGCACAGTAAAATTCATCTAACATTTTCATGCACAATGCCCTTCCTCCACATCCCTCACTTTATAATCCCATCAAGGCAATGATTGCTACACCTACTACAATTGCTGATCCCTTTTGGGATGCTGATTTTAGAGTTTCACATCACTGCACTCCATATCAGTCAAATTTGCATCAATCACAAAAATATCTTGGACAAGATTAGGTTTATATTGGTAATAGTTTTGGTATTATGATTTTAACCATTGCTTTATAAAAGGTTGGAGAATCCAACAATATAATTTTAACAATGCATTTCTAAATAGAACTCTGTATGAAACTATATTTATGTCTCGGCCTATAGGTTTCAACCACTCTAATCCTAAGCTTATATATATACAAACTTAACAAAACTATTTATGGCACCTGGTACTTAACTATCACTACTACCCTTCAATCTTTTGGTTTTACAGTGACTAAATCTGACCCTTCCCTGGTTACTAGATATGCTTCTAATTCTACCATTTATATTTTTATTTATGTTGATGATATGCTTGTTACTGGAGATAATGAAACTAAAATAAAAACTGTTCTTAGCCAACTTCATTTTACTTTCTTATTGAAGGACTTAGGTGGGCTTAATTTTTTTTCTTAGGCATAGAAGCTATAAAACATTCAACTTCCTTAATTTCTTTGAACCAAACTAAATACATACATAATCTTTTAACATGTGTTGGTACGAATAAATCCAAACCAAGTATGACTCTAATAGTAAGCTCACTTAGATTGATTGCAAATGCTGAAACTCCCTTTGAAAATCAAACTTTATTTCTCTCTATTGTGGGAAGGTTACAATATGCAATAATGACAGAATTTGATATTAGCTTTTCAGTGAATTTATGTCCAAAGCATACCAAGAACACTGGGCTGCAGTCAAACGAGTCCTATGATATTTAGCAGGTATTCTAAGTTGACATTGCAATTTTACAAATGCACTAATTTAAGATTTTCTGCTTTTTCATACTCAAATTGGGTGAGTAATCTTGATAATAGAAAGTTCATAATAGAATTTTGTGTGTACTATAGTTTAAATTTGGTGTCTTAGAAGAGCAACAAACAACTCATTGTTAGTAAAAGCTCAACTAAAACTGAATATAGAGCCTTAGCAGCAGTATTCATGTAGCTCATTTGGATTCAAAATCTTCTTGCTGAATTACATTAGCCTTGTTCATCTCTCCCAACTATTTTTCTTTCCTGATCATAAATTTTTTATTCTTAATTTATCTATACATTTGGTTTCATATCCCTTTTCTATTTTTTCAAACTCTACACATACATAATTATGTAATTAGCCTTTAAAAGAGAATAAAGATCACAGGCACAAAATTGAAGCTGTATCTAAAGAGTTCTTTGGTTACTATGGCACAGAGCACACCAAGAATGTTAGGCTGTTAGAGATTGAAAAGAGGTCTTTATCCACCACACAGAGCAGTTATTCATTATTGTTTTACTCTTCATAAAAAGAACAAATGTTTTGTGCTTTTGGTTATAAATTTTTTTAAGAAATCATTCAAGTTTATCTCTATCATAATCTCAATTAAAGAGTGATAACTTTTTATGATTAGTGAGAGATATAGACAAGATTAAAAGGCCTTAGCACGTAACACTGATTAATCTCACATTGAAACCTTTTTGGTGGTAAGATAACTTGTGCTTGTTTTTGTGGGTTGATCATATGACAATATGGAAGAGTTTTCAATATTGTGGGTTGATCATGATAAAATAACAGGTTGTTATTTTGTGTTTGTAAGATTAGAAGAATTTGTAAAGTTTTTATTGTTATTTTTATGTCCAACGAAGAATAAAAAAAGAACAAAGGAACGAAGGAAAAACAAAGGCTACTGAATTTTGAATCGGGCAATGAAGATATTCAAGCTCTTTCGAAGGCTAATAATATAAGCGGACAATTCTATGAGTATCAGGTTTTTGTACGGGGAGAATAAAAAGGAATGTATAATCTACTTTAAAAATTAATAAAAATAAAATAGCACATTCTTTTAAGTAAGTAGTATCTTTATCAAAGAGAATTTTGTTTCTTTTCACTATTCTTTTCTACCAGAACATAGTTAGGGAGAGTTAAGTATCAATTTGTTGCACAAAAGATTCAGACGGTAAACAAAAGTTTTTTAAAGATATTATCGACAAACTATCCGTAAATAATTTTAAAATACAATAAAAAGAATCAATAAATATTATATCTTTTGTAAGTAACAAAAAATTTTTGTATTAAACAAACGGCATACTTATTTAATCTAAAGTTTTGTGACATTTGAATAAATATTTAGAAGGTGTATTAAAAAATTTGGATTAAAATTTGATCTCTAGATTCTTTTTTTTATTTAAAAAAAAGTTATCATTCACAATAATTTTTCGAAAAAAAATTCACTTGATACAAAATTACTCAATTTTAAGAATGAAAATATTTTATTTTTCTAATAATGATTGCAAAAATTTATATAAATAAAATTATTTTTTAAAATATATATTTAATATTTAATTTTTTTATTATTTTTTAAATTTTTTGAAAATTTATTTTTCATTAACGTTTTTGTCAACTATACGAATTTTTGGGTATTATTTTAGTTATTTACTCCTTTTTTATGTAGAATTTGAGGGAATAAAAAGAAAAATAAAACTAAATATGCGAATAAATTAGGAACGAAATATTTATGACAAGGATATAATATATATATATATATATATATATATATATATATATATATATATATATATATTTAAAAAGGGTCAATTTTAGAGTAAATAGATAAAAATATACCTCAAAAAGTTTTAGAATCACAAAAATATACATAATAGAATCAAAATTGTAATGTAGACATCAAAAATGGCTTTTGATGGATAAAAGTAACATGCCATTAGTAGAGTTCTGTTTTCGTTAAATTAATTATGTACGTGGCATAGGATGTGATTATATGGCACTCTTTATTATCATTTTAGTGTTTTAGAGGTGGAAATTAACAATTTTAATTTTTAAGAAATAATAGATAAGAAATATCTAAAGGTTGGGATGCTCTAATAAATAGATGGAACTCTAAGTTTATCCCATTGTAAAGAGGTGAGAAAACGAGAGATTGAGAGTGAAATTATGTCCTGAGCATAGGAAGAGATTATCATGATCGAAGAACAGTATAAGTGATATTGGTAGATCATCCATTTTAATTGGGTATATCAAAGAGAAACAAGAAAAATAACCTTTCAATGGACATTTTATCTTACGCATTTTTTATAGTTATTACATTTTTATGGTAAATAAAAAAGACAAAGCTTTAAGGTGAAGTATCTCAACGAGAGATATTATCTATAAATAAAAAGAACAAATTAGATTAGATTCTCGTCAATTCTAAATAATATTAAATATAAAGAAAAGTAGAGAATTAAAAGATAATTCTATAATTAATATTATTAAGGATACTGCATCAAATCTTTCTCAAATACCATTAATATCATATACTAATGATGATAGTAAGTGTGTTTTTATTCCATGTTATTTGAAAGAAATAAAATGACTATTTTTAATTTTCTGATTGTGTATGTGTTCATTCTTGAATTTGATAATACTTTAATATTATTGTCTGATTTTTTTTTTTTGAAACAAAACAAAAACAAACAAATTAGAAAAAGATTTTTTTTTTTTACTTTTGTCACAGGTAATCTATTTCCTTTCAAATAACTTTTGTTTTTAATACTTGATAATAAGACTAGTTTTAGCATCACCCTAAATTAATAATGATGATAGTAAATAATTATATTTTATTTTTAGTTTAATACTTATAATTAATGTGTATTATTTTTTGTATTATTCTCTTTTATTTATTTATTTTCATAATAGGACCAACAACCAAAAGAAAAAGGAGTCCGACAAAGTGTTTTAAAACTCATAGTTTAAGCTATGAGAATCGGCAGCCAATAAGATTAAATAAGCATCGTCAAGCAATTAGTTCCAATTGAACCAAGTTAAGTAGTCACTTATGGACTTTAGATAAAAATGCACATCTTATTCCATTGACATATAGAAATTGGCATGAACTTAAAGATAATTAAAAAGATTTATAGAAAGCTACCATTATATTACACTTTTTACCTCTTTTAACTTAGGTGTTTTTTTTTTATTAATCTTAAAAATTAAGTATTAATTACTGTATCATGGTGCAGGAAAGTTTGATATTGGAATAGGAGTTAAAGGGTGAGTTTTCAAAACCAAATTTATTTTGGAGGACATATAAAAGTCGGTTAAAAAAGTAATAATTTAAGAAAAATATGCTACTAATTTATAATATAAAGAATTGTCCTCCTATTATTTCATTTGAATATTAGAAGATTTTTGTTCAATTTTGAAGGTTTAATATGATTAATGTATATTATTTTTTAGCATGTAATTTTTATGACATTATAATAATTAGTTATATTATCTAATTTTGTTGTTTGTGTATTTTTAGATTTAATTATTTAATTATATTTTTATGATTTTAAAGGAACAAAACAAGAAAAATAAAGCTAGTAGAATAAAGAATACAAGTCAACATGTAAGAGGATAAAAAATATTTGCTAAAATACGTAAAGAGGAGATAGAATTAATTTATTCCCACTTGTCTTATTTATATGTTTTTTTTTAGTTGATTGTGCTTTTTTTTAATAGACAATGAAAAATCTTGATAGAAGAGAACCATTTCGAATGAACATATTCTTTTTACGCACAAGCCAAGAAATAAAAAACTAATGAGTGAGGAAACAAGCAAAATTTTTGTAAGATATGTATTTTTTTTAATATATATAATTTTTAGTGATATAGATTTTTTGTCATAAATAAATGTTGTTTGAATTTTAAATTTTAGTCGGAGCTTAAAAATGCCATAATTTTACATCTTAAAAAATTAGAAAGCACAAATTAAGATGATATATTTTAGTCAATGATATTATTTTTTAAACTGTATTATCTATCTAAAACTTTCTAAAAGAATTGAAAATAACATAAATATTTGATTATTAATAATAAAAGTTATGTCAAGTGATATATTTATGTATGATACTCTAATTTTATCATTTTTGGCTAAATAAAATATAATGTCAGACAATAAATTAAAGTTTGTCTAAATTAAAATATATGTGTGTGCATGCACACAAAGTATTTACATTTTGCAGCTGTATGTATATATTTTATGTATGTATAGATATATATTAATTACTTCCTCAACAGTCAAAGTAAATCAAAATCATTTATATTATGGGTAGTCTAATAATTTTTTATATTTTTATATTTTAGATTTCAAGTAAATCAAAGTTAAATAGTAAAAATATTTTAGAATTATTTACTATACCAGAAGGTATTTGTAAGTTTCATGCTAAATTATTATCTCGAATAAGGGAAAAAATATGATTCTTTAACCTAAAAAAAAAAAGTATATTTATATCTAAAATTAAAGAAGTTAAAATAGCATTTATAATGCATACTTTATAATAATTATATTGAGATTTATTGTAAAAATATTAGTATTGGTGTCTTAAAATAGTTATTATGTTTTTGCAAATTTTTTATTCTTTTTTTATTTAAGAAGTTCTTGACTTGAAACTGAAAAAAATGAAACATGACCAGCATAAAAAAAATTTAAAAAAAAAAGAGAGAAAAAGAAAGAAAGTGATGTGCTAGTAATATCGAGATAATAAATTAAGAAAGATTTAGATTTTATATTCTAATTTATTTGTTTAAATTATTAATATTGATTGATAATGACAAATTACAAAAAGGAAATCTAGTTTGCTTATTAGTTTTTTTTTTTATTATACTTTGTATCTATTATGAATTTATCTTCAATGTCTTGTCTATTTAAATTAGTGATAATACCCTTTTAATGTTGAATGTAAAAATAAATAAATTGTTACATATTAAAATGCAAAAATAGTAAATAGATACTACAGATATAAATGTTACCAAAAATTTATGGTAATATTTTTTTTATTGTTAACAAAAACAATTTTTCGTAATATTTATTAGAGTGTTGTTATAAAAGATTTATTGTAATATTTTTTAAAGTATTATTATAAAAATTTATTGTGATATTTTTTTAAGTATTACAAAAAATATTTATGATAATATTTTTTTATATATTATAAAAAATATCTATTGTAATATTTTTTTAAGTGTTATTATGAATGATTTATTATAATATTTTTTATAATATTACTATAAAATATCTTTTATAATATTTTTACTAAATATTATTACGTTTTTTAAAAAATATTAATAAAACTTTTTAGTAATATAAAATATATTTAATATTTATTAAAATATTATTAATATACTTAAATAATATTTTAATATAATTTAATAATATTTTTTAAATATTAGTAAAAATCAAATATATAATAGTGAATCAACAAACGCAATAGTTATGCATTTACATTCTATTTTTTTTAACATACAAAAATTTAATGACATCAATTCATTAGTTATATAACCTTAGTTAAACCAAGAAATTTAAAGTGGTTCAGCATAAATTATATTAACTTGAAATGCATATAACCGTTTTTATACAACGCGCAGAATTTATTTGAATTGCATTCATACAATACAACAGAATGGTATATCATTTAGGGTTGCTTTTTTAAAAAATTAATAAGTCGAAAAATAATATGATTATTTATATTTTGATAATATCACTCTTTTCTATAAATATATACAAATATATAATAAAAAGGATTAAAGACTTATTTAGATAAATTTTTTTAATAAAAAGATTTATTTTATAAAAGATCTTTTAGAAAAATAAAAATAATTTTATAATTAGATATCTTATGTAAAAGTATTTTTTGTTTATTAATTATGTTTTGATATATATTTCCTATTTTTTATATTTTTATTTTTATTTTTAAAAAAATTATCAAACACACTAAAAGAACAAAATCTTTTTGTTAAAAGTGATTTTTTAACGATTTAATAATACCGAAATAAATTCTAAATATAAAATGATTTTATAGCTAGAAAATTAAAGTGATAATATTATTTTTTTAATAAGCCGGATTTGCTTTCATAATATAAAATTTAAATTATTACTACTCTGTCATATATCCCATCACCACCGTAAATAACGATTCCACTCCCTTCTTTATTTTTTTTTAGCTATTTTAATTATTATCCTATTTTTAAGTAAATAAAGTTAAATATGTCTATTGATCTGAAAATCATAAGAAGCCACAAAGTTTTCATTCTTTATCTAGAAAGTCAGAAAATATGTTTAGGGTAATAAATTAAGTGTTTATTTGAAAGTCATTATATTAATAAAAAATATTTTTTTAGTGTATTTAATAAATTTTTAATAATAAAAATAAAATTATTAAAAAATAAAAAAAATATTTTTTTGATAAATTACAATTTACATTTTATTTTAAAAAATTTTTAAAAAAAATATTTTTCACATAATAAATAACAAAAAAACTTTTATTTTATTTATTAAATATAATTAATAGATAAAAAAAATTTTATGTAAAATATTCAAATATAAAATTATTTATGTTTATAAAAAAATATTTTTTTAAAAGATATTTTTTAAAAAAAGGCACTTTATCTATTATTTTTAACTTTTAAGGAATTAATTTGTCAAAGAGAAAGTATAAGGAACCAATAGCCTAAATGTACAATGTGTACAATGGAGGTTTAAGAAGCATTAGAGATATGACCATTAGTATTACATTGTCCTGTCAGGTTACGTTTTCGGAATGAGTGGTTTCAGATATGGTATTAGAATTCTAGATTCGAATTAGAACCCCAAAATCAGTTTAATTTTTTATTGAGATGTTTATTATCTTTGGTATCTGTATCGGATACTTATTCTAAATAGTATGGTGATGTTCATTTTATTCATTACCAAAGATTTAGCCCATTGTACACTTACTATTTTGGAGTTTCACTTTATAATTCCGAGTCCAGTCTGCTATATAGTATATATACACCGAGGCAGTGAGGCACTAACCACCATCGTCACGCTTTTCACCTTCTCTACATCCCGAGACATCATGACGATTCACATCCGCGACTACGGCGACACCCACACCATGTACGAAGTCATCTTCCATGGAAACTTCATCGAGACCTGCCGAACCTCTAACCCTTCCATAGTCGACGGCTGGGTCCAAGTCATGAGCAGCCACTTCGGCTTCAGCAGCAACCACAACCGCCTCATCGGCCTCGACATCGAATGGAATCCAAACACTCAGCGTAACGCGCCTCGTAACCCCGTGGCTACACTCCAACTCTGCCAGGGCGAGAACTGCCTCGTCTACCAGATCTTGCACGCGCCTTACATCCCGCAGTCGCTGGTGGATTTTCTCAGAAGTTGCAATAACACGTTCGTTGGGGCTGGGATCGAGGCGGACGCTCAGAAGCTTCTAGAAGACTACAACCTCCACGTGACAAACTGCACGGACCTTCGGGTGCTTGCGGAGCACGTGCTGGGGGAGAGAGAGATGAGGAATGCGGGGCTGAAGACGCTGGCTGCGAGGGTTATGGGGGTCGAGCTGGAGAAGCCGTGGTACATCACGAGGAGCTGTTGGGATGCTGAGTGGCTTAATCTTCAGCAGGTGCAGTACGCTTGCGTGGACGCGTTCGTCTCTTATGAGGTTGGGAGGAGGCTGTTTGTTTGGTCCGGGAATACTTCCAATAGGTTTTGATTTGAATGGGATTTGAGTTGATTGCTCATTAGCTTGACTATGTTTAATTTCGTGCTTTAGATTTTCCCCCCTTCCCCCCTTTTTCAGGGATTTTATTTTGTTGTTTCCGTTTTTACGACTAGATTGCCTTAATTCCATGTCTGATTGCTTATGATTATCAAAATGTGAAGCATTTTTTGCCTTTGTTCGTAGTTTTTTCTCTAATGTGTGAATATGCTGTGGTTTGACGTCGTGAACACTAGTTATAAGCAGAGGTGGCGGGTATATGGTGGAGAGTAGGTGTGTGGAAGTGTGCTGTATTTGGTGTGGTATTTCTTTCTTTCTTTAGTAGCTGAGTGTGCTGCTAGTGGGGTTCAGCCTTGTAGGCGCAGCATAAGTGGGTAGTACACTGTTACTATGCATGTGCGCGCCGTTGGTGGTGTACGGGCCCTAGTTGGACGAGGATAATTTTATGATATCTTTTAAATTGTTGCTTAATTTGTCTAAATATGGCTAATTTTTTGTTATATGAGAGAAATTGTAACTGGATTTATTTTTTTATGTTTGTGTTAAACATTTAGTTATAGACACCGTAGTCATGATCATAAATTATATGCAATACATAAAATTGGAGATATTCTTCATGTTTAAGTTTGTTTAGTTTGTCTTCGCTGATCATGAAATTCCCCATAAGTCGTTCCCAAAAGTTTCTTTTCCTCATTAAATATGAGTAATTTTTTAAAAGTACCCTTTCATAGGGTTTGAATGCACGGAGACAATATAGGTGGTGAATATTATGTGCATCTTCAAAATCAAAAGTAAAGTGGTAAACTTGTGTTTGTTTACACTTTTTTTTTTGTGTAATTTAGACCCATATTCTCGTTGATATAAACTATATCCCTTATTTTGAGTAAGATGATCATATCTCTTTAATATGAAAAAAATTTTGAATTTAAGGGGCATCAATCAAAATTATTACCCTAAAAAGAAAAGATCGATCACTCTAAATCATCTTAGAAAAATAATTGACTTACATGTAATCGATACTTAGCGTGAAGATTCAATTTTATTCCTCAGTCTATGTTCCTGCATCCTCCCGTACCTTTAAAACCAAAGTTTAACGGATTTTAATATAAAAAATATAAAAAATAATTAATATTTATCTCAATTAATTTAGATTGATTAAGTGATTATTTTATTCATTCATTTAAACAAATATAAAAAAATTTAATAATAACTAGTGGCAGATTCATTACCTTAAGACTCAATACAAATAAAGTCTATTGTCCCTCTCAAATTGAATTTATTTTGTTAGCTAAAGATTGTCATGAGTACTTGTGGAGGTATTCTTTTTCCACCTTTCACCCCGCTTTTAAAAAATGTCATCTGTTTTCTCTTTATCTTTATCGTAAGTATCCATTTATTATCCCCTCAAAGAACTAGATATCCACAGGTATTTTTGGATATTTTTTGAAAAATTTTTAAAAAATAAAAAATATAATATAATAATTATAAAATAATTAATTCAATATAATTTAATATAATTTATAAAATATTTATTATAAAAAATAATAATTTAAAAAAATATATAAAAATATCTTTTATCATAATAACATAATATAATTTTTTGGGTGAAACTTAACAATGTAGTAATAGATTTAAGACAAAAAAGTGAAAGAGAGAGAAAGAGATTAAGATGAGTATGAAAGAAAGAAGAATTTAAATTGAAGGAGGAATTAGAGTTACTAAATTTAAGAAAGTTAGGGTAAATTTATGTGTATATAAATAAATTCAAGTGGATTTAACGAGTTTTTTGGGGGCAGGTATTTATGTTAACGTCTATTTATTCACGTGGGTAGGTCTCCACCCATAGGATTTTATTTACATGTCTTCATCTAGCATAAAATCGTAAGTAATCTCTGAAAATATCCGTTTTGGCTCGTTTTTTTTTCATCTCTATTGGTAGTATTTGTTGGTTCGTGATGTAAAGCTACTCTAACTACTTATTAGTAAAAATTTTAAGATAACCAAAGTCTAAGCAATATTAATCTCTTATAAAACTGTAAGAACCGTGAATTAATTAACCGATTAATTAACGTAAAATAATAATAATTTAATTGCCCGAAATAGGTTTAAAATTTTAGAATATTAATTAGAAAATTTAAATATGATATTTGGACTCAATAAATTTTCTTGAGTTGGAAAATGTAATTTTCTTCAAAAAATTGCGTAAAAATGCGTACCGATAAATTGACCAGCTGTACCGGCTTAAATATGTTCGGTACTATGCGAGAATAATTAAAAACAGTAGAAAACCTTAGAAAAATATTTAAAATTAAAAATTGGGCACTAATTTTAAAGGTTTAGCCTAAAGTTAGGACAAACGGGCCAAAAATACTAACGAGTTAGACCGAACCCAAATTGAACCCAAGCCCAACACATATATATACCCTTAAGTGAGGACATTCAGGCTCATAACCCTCCATTACACAAACACACTAGCTGCTGAGAAGAGAGAAAGACGAAGGAAAAATACTATTTACTTCTCTCTTCAATCCATCATATCTTAAGTTACGGTGCTCCGATTCACGTGTCGTCAGTTGCTACGCAAAGCTCTTGTCGAGCCCGTTAGTTCTATTCCACTTGTGTAGGTAAGAACTCGAAATTCTCTGCCTAGTTTCATGCCCTTGTGAAATTCGAATTTTGGGATTTTAGTTTTGAGTGAAATCTTGTGTTTTTGGGTGTTTAGGTACACTCTATCACTTGGTTTCCAGTGAGTTTTGTCCTAATCAACTGTGGGTAAGGTAAGCTCACTCTTATCCCTTGTAAAATTGAATAATTAAGAACCCTAGGTGTTAATTTGTGGTACATTAATGTGTATAACTTGGACTATTGATTGTTGATGCTTGTTGGAGATTGGTTGGTGGTTTGATTGAGTTTAAGAACTTGTGAAAGCTTGGTTGAGGTCAATTTGGTGATTTAGCACATATTGAGAATCGGCCAAGGTATGGTTTCGGTTTTCTCTATGTAATATATAATATTTTTGGACACTTAGACTAGTTGACCATAGGATAGGATTGAAATTAATTGATGATAATTGTGATGTATGATGATTTTGATTATTGTGTTAAGTGTGGTAACTATGATGTTGAATTATGAAATTGGGTGGAATAATGATGATGGTGTGGGATGATAATGAATTGTTATGTGTGTTGATGTTGGAATATGCTTGTGAGTAATGAGATTTTTATAAAGTTGGTGATGGTGGAATATTGATGTGCAAATTGTAGAGTTGTTAAACTTATGAAGGAGAAATTGATTGGTATAGGTATTGAGTTGGTTGAATTATGATGGAAAGGTAAAGTATAGCATATGGTTGTGTTGTATGGTGAAATTGGATAGGCTTTGAATTGGTTTGGTAGAAAATTTTGGAGGTTTAATAACTTAGTGAACTTTTGGTAAAAAATCAATTTTTGATGAACTTTAACGGATCATATCTTGAGCTATTGTTTTTGAAAATTAATGCATTTTATATCAAATGAAAGATAATTTAACAAGCTTTAAAATGGTTTAAATTTTGTGGAAATCCGAATTTGGTAGAAGAAGATATGATTGTTGAAAGTTTGGTGTTAAAATCTGAATTCTGTGAATGCTGCAGAATTTCTGATTTCTGGTTTGTGTGTGCACGCACACCCCATGAATTTTTGAACCTGTGCGCACACACACCTTTGTGCACACGCACACACGACATGGCTACTGATGGGAGCGCTAGCATGCCCCGTGCGCGCACATAACCAACGAAGTTCTGCAAGCTGTGCGCACACACATTGGAAGGTGCATTCTGTTGAGGGTGTTCGCACGCCTTGTGCGAGCGAACAGAATAGGAAAATTTTATACTTGTGCGTATGCACACCTCTATGTGTACGCACACATTTTAAAAATCTTCTGGGCGTGCAGACGCACACCCCTGTGCTACGTACATGCCTTGATTTTCAACTAAAACTTGGTTTTTAACTATTTCACATTTCCAAAGAGTGTGTAAACTTCTGTGATACCTATTTAAGAATCTTGGGCTTATTTTCGGGTATTAAAAATATTGGAAAGGTCCTAGAAAAACTAATTAGGGTATACCTTGAAAAGTTAGAGAACGGAGGCTTAGGTTTCTAGTGTATTGAGGATGGGTTTGGTGGAGTGAGAAGGGAGAAAGATATATGAATTAAGAACTGATGAATTAATGAGTTCAGAAAAGAAATTATGAATTGACAGTGGTTGAGATGAGTCAAGGACTCGCAGTTTGAAATGATGAATTATTGATATAATGAGATAATAAATTTTTCAAAACCACTGATGTAACATTTTAAATTGAGATTGTTGAGACGCTATGCGCCCGGCAGGGACGGCGATTGGATCCCGCCTGTCGAGGTAGCGGCGGCGGCGTAAGGGCGGTGGTTCGTCCCGCTTGCGTTGAGATGTGAGGTCCGTGGCAAGAGTATCCTGCTCGCATCCCTTCAGATAACTAGAGTGTGCAGGCACAAAATCTTGGACGGTGTTCCGAGCACCATATCTCGGGGGTTCCCAATTATGATTCCGAAGGGCGACATCTCCATGGAGATGTGTTGGGTTAGCAGTTGAACCGACAATGTGATATCACAGTTTATAGGATAGACATTCATCATATACATCTTTTACCTGTTTGTTTACTTTGCCGACTTGTAATTGCTTGTCTATTTGTATAACATGCCTAATTGCCTACTTGAATTAGTTGCCTTATATGCCTATACTTGTGTTTTACTTGCATTGATATTACATGTGTTTCCTACTGGGATTGAGGAGGTTCGGAAGGCGGTGGCGATGGGATCGCATGGAGGATAGGTTGGTGAAAGCTGTGGGACAGCGGAGATCTGTTAGACTAGAAAATTCCCTAAGTTAGATTACCATTTTATTCTGTTATGGTTTTAAGTTATGCTTTATTGTTTTATTTATGCTTTAAGATGGATCTTGTGATGGATATGAAGTTCTAGGATTGCCTCTGGCATCCCGGGGTCTTATATCTTACATCACTGGGCACTGTTAGCATACTAAGAATCTCCGGTTCTCATACCATATTCTGTTGTTATTTTTCAGATGCAGGTCGCAACCCACCTCGGTGAGTTGCTTCAATGGTGATAGAGCGGAGAATCCTGGATATATTTTGGAGTCTTTTTGATTATTTTGTTTATATCTCTCATCATTTGTATTTACTTTTGCCTAGAGGCTTACTTTGAGAGAAAAACTTGTATAAGCTGTCTTAACTTTCAGATATTCTGTATGGTCTGTATATAGCTAGTCGGCTTAAACTCCACGAGCCGTGGTTAGATTTTTGTACTATTCTACTATTATAGTTTGTTATATTGTATCTATTTCTTGTGCGTTAAGTTAGTAGCTTCGTGTGAACGTTCGTGCTTTGTAATTCTGTATTTGGGCTTATTTTGTTCATCGAGCTTCTAGCATTATTATTCCTTCTATATATATTTATGTATAAGCCTTAGAATTGTCGTAGCCTTTAATTAACATTTGCTTTACGGCATAAAGTAAGGCTTAGGATAATTAGGTGTTACAAAAATCACATATATATTTATTATAACAATATTAATAAAAAATAAACGTTAAACACTAAATGAGTCACATTTTTTATATATGTTATAATAACTAACAATATTACATATCATAACTGTAAAATCATAATATTTTGAGAAATGATGTATAAACAATTTAAATGTTGATAAGTTTGGATAACTTTAGAAAAAAGTAAAAAATATTTAAAAATTATATGTTGATCTATAAGATTTTTTTTAAGAACTTGTTCATAGTTTATGATTAATACCTTTGGAATTATATATATATATATATATATATATATATATATATATATATATTATTTTATTTTATAGAGACTTATAACTTTTTTTGTATTGAAAATATTAGTGGCTATGGAGAGATTTCTACCATTAAATGATTATAGAGAAATTAAAAATAAAATTGGTTCATATTTTTCAATAATACATTTAGTTTTTGTTTTAAGTTGAAAGTAAATTATATATTCAATTTATATTTGTTTGTTTATCCTAATTATTGTATATAATAGATAATATAATTAAGCATGTTTTAAAAGAAATTATTCAATTTTATATAATTAAAAATAACCATAAAATTGAGACTAAGATGAAGTAAAATATAATAAATATATAAAGATTAAAAATAAAATAAACAATTAAAATAAGATAAAGAAAGCAATTAAAAGAAATAGCAGAAGGTAAAAAAGGCAATGCGTATAATCAATAAAAATACATTGTAAAAAAATTTAGTATTGTTCTTGCTGAGTTTGGCCGGTGTATAGCTCGTCCGTCGATGAATGTCTTCAAGCTTCTCGTCGGGATGAGTTATACGTCGGCAAGGAGAGAACAAGGGGGTGGGTACCTGCAAAAGACACTCCGACGCTCAAGTCAGTAAGTGTTTAAGAGGTATATAATAATTCTATGAATATAGAATGTAAGACATGAAATGAAAGTTATCATGTGTTATGTTGTGTTTATAATAATTCTATGAATATAGAATGTATTGTTTATAATAATTCTATGAATATAGAATGTATTATTGAGATTAGATATAGAAGGTTCTTTTTATAGGCATAAAATTGATGAATAGAATTGATGTTATGACCGTTTGGTCATTAAGATAGAAATGATGGTCATTAAGTCGGTAATGAAGGTGTCAGTTACAAACAAAAGAATGAATGATAGTTAACACCGAGTTATAACTCATAATGCATAATAAAGACTGAGTTATAAGGTGACGGATCACAGCCCCCAAGCTTTGTCTGCCGATCATATGATCCAGGCTAAGCTTAGAAAATAAAATGAGTTATAACTCGATTTAAAAGATGAGTGAATAATGATATGGTGAGCCCCCAAGCTTAGTCGGGTTATTATGTCGGCACTCGGCACTTATTCAAAAAATAATTGAGTGATAAAAGTCATTCAATCAAGATAGTTGTGTGGGGGATACTTTTCCGCTTAAGAACAATTTTAGCATTTGATTGTATATGAACTGAAAAGTTCAGAGATAGATATCCATTGACGGAATCGATTGTATGATCCGAGGATATAATGGTTAATTGTCTTGGGAATTTTTCCGACCCACAACAACTTATTGATAAATTTCTCTCTCAAAGCAATTAGTTATTGAATATTTACAATTTACAGTGAAGGTTTGACATGAATAACATAAATTGAGAAAATGAATAGGTATAAAGTCGTAACATATATTGAGTAATATATATTGTAAAAGTAAAATAGTTCAAAGTAAAAAAAAAATATACCTTAAAGTTGATAATTATAGAGAAGAAGACGACATATACGAATGTCATACATGTCAAATGTGAATATCTGAATTTTGTTTTGTAGGACATGCTTTAATTTGATAATAAAGCAGTAAGATAACAGTTATTGATGAATTATACATTTAGTATAATGTTTCTAGCAGTTACAGTATGACGAGGGATATTCCTCGTGTAATAATAGTAAATTGTCTGTTTAATTTTCTACATTAAACAAATAGTAACATAAAATTTAATAGTATAAAATGAATAGTATAACAGTTATATACAATTGATATATAATTAATTTTTTGATAGAATCCAATTTTAAGATTTAAACTCATCATTATTGTCATTTAATTGTATAAATGAAATTATTAAGCAATAGAATATAATACATAATGAAATAAAAATGCAATTGACATGGTTGTTATATGTCATTATTGTATAGAACATATATTGAGGTTTGAATATAACTAATAAATCAGTAAGTATTAGTTACTCAAAATATAAATGTAAAAGTATGTTGAATAAAATATATAATTTTACTTGTGTAAATAGAAATCTTTGAAAAAAATAAGCAAATTTGATAAGTGAATTTGTGCTCAGATTGATTGAAAACCGAGTTTTTTTTCGGATTGATTGAAAGCCGAGTTTATTCTCGGATTGGTTCATTAATCAATTATGAGATGTGGAATATTATGATACGTAAAAATGAAGCAATTTAAATGTATAAAGTATATACTTTATAAAAAGTTACGATAGATTAAAATTTGATAAGAGGTATTAAAAATCTTAAACAAGATTGTTGAGATTGGTTCAAAAATTTGAATGTAAATCAAGTTTTATGAATCTAAGGGGAGTGGGAATGATTTTACTCGTCCCCACAGACGGCGCCAATTGTTCTTGCTGAGTTTGGCCGGTGTATAGCTCGTCCGTCGATGAATGTCTTCAAGCTTCTCGTTGGGATGAGTTATACGTCGGCAAGGAGAGAACAAGGGGGTGGGTACCTGCAAAAGACACTCCGACGCTCAAGTCAGTAAGTGTTTAAGAGGTATATAATAATTCTATGAATATAGAATGTAAGACATGAAATGAAAGTTATCATGTGTTATGTTGTGTTTATAATAATTCTATGAATATAGAATGTATTGTTTATAATAATTCTATGAATATAGAATGTATTATTGAGATTAGATATAGAAGGTTCTTTTTATAGGCATAAAATTGATGAATAGAATTGATGTTATGACCGTTTGGTCATTAAGATAGAAATGATGGTCATTAAGTCGGTAATGAAGGTGTCAGTTACAAACAAAAGAATGAATGATAGTTAACACCGAGTTATAACTCATAATGCATAATAAAGACTGAGTTATAAGCTGACGGATCAAGTATAATCAATGAATAAAAAGAAGAAAGACAAAAATTAAGATATATTCTTATTAAAAAATTTCAAAAAAATATTATGAAAAAGAACTTATTAATTAAGTTCTACAAAAATATTATAGAAAAATTGAAATGTTAGTAAATAAAATAATAACACTCTTATTAAAAATTGTTAAATACATAAGAAAATATTATAAAACAAAATAATAGAAAAAAATTAGTAAAATAAGATAAACAAAATTAAAAACTTAAAAATAAAAAAAAAGTATAACTAAAGCACAAAAAAGAGATAAAGGAGGCACAAAATACATTTTGATTTGATATATATGAATAAAAATAATAAGAGAATAATTATTTAAATTAAATTTATTTATTTCATTTTTTATTCATTATTTATTAAATAATTTAATATTTAATTTGGTCAAATTAAATAATTGATATAATTAATTAGTTATAATTAATATTATTTATTCGAATAGTATAACTGAAACATATTAAAATATCAATAGTAAAATTAAAATGAACTTGAATACTTTTAAATATAATTATGATAATTAACCAAGTATTATATATTCTTTAATAATTTATATTTAATAGTTTACATTTAATAATATATTTAATAATTTGATAATTCCCTTGTATAAAACTTTTAATGATGGTAAAAATACAAAATATGGTGTAGGAAAAAAAATTAAAGTGACATAAATTTTTTAGTAAAAGAAAAAATAATTTTTTTTTGTTTATTTTTTGGACACATGTCCATTTTTTTCAAGTCATAGATTTTAATTGATAGAAAGTAATAACAATTAAGTCCAACAAAAATTTAACTAATTTGTATCTTAAGGATACATTTTAAAAATATAATAATAGAGACTTTTTAAATATTTTTAATGTACTCAATAAATTGAAAACTTAGAAAAAAATTAATTTTTACAATAATTTTTATAAAATATTTTCTTTTATGATATGTTTAACCTGAATACAATATAACACTCTAGGTAAAATCCTATCCTTAAAGGCCATTAGATTGGGTGTCACTCTTGACCGAAAGTAACTTAATAAAATTATTGTGCAAGGAAGGAGGGAGATACACATGAAGTTTTGGGTAAAATTCAAATAAAAATGAAAAGACAGAATTGGACACACTCAATCAAGTTCGAGCAAAAGAATAACAACAAAATTTCCATGAGTATGGTTCTAATAAAAAGGAAATGCTTGAAAGTAACTATGACGAAAAACTCGACGCATCCTAACTAATTTCATCGAAGAGACTCCCGTCCTTGTGTCATATCCTATCCTTAGTCAGGACCCTTCAGTCTTTCATAAATCGAAGTATTAGTAGTCCTCTTTCAACACTTTTCCGTGCAGTGAAGATCCGGTTCCATTGTGTGGAGTGAACTAAGATCCGACGGGATGCCGAAGTGGGGAAATAGGGAACGTACTCCACATTTGGACTTCCGCAAGGGGTCAACTCCTCCTTTGGGTCCTCATCCTGGCTAGAGTTGTCGGACTCTTCTTTCTTTGTCTCAGGATCTGATTTGAGATATACCACCTCAGGTAACCGTGTCTTTTAGTGTTGAAATGTTT
This sequence comes from Arachis stenosperma, assembly GCF_014773155.1. Taxonomy (NCBI): domain Eukaryota; kingdom Viridiplantae; phylum Streptophyta; class Magnoliopsida; order Fabales; family Fabaceae; genus Arachis; species Arachis stenosperma. The sequence goes on along the minus strand of NC_080380.1, from coordinate 96,514,151 downwards.
GTATCTAGGAAGGTTACGACAGGCAGTTGAGGGTCTCTTTCTACGAAATCTCGACCTAAGTAGATAGTTTGGAGTACGGTAGTAGTAGTTGTAACTACCCACGCGTGCTTTGAGGGGTCATACTTAGAAGTTACCCCCAGAGGGCGATGTGTCGTCTCTATCCACTGTGCCATGTTCCTCTGGAGATAGTATGGGAAAAAGAAGGGATGAGAACTTAAAAGGTCTCAGTAGGAGTGCATATCTATCCCCAGCCCACATGCGGGATTTAAAAATCATATGGCATGGCATGTATTATGAACCTTTCTTGTAAAACATAAAACATAATAGGCATAAAAAAAAGCATGTAATGTTGACATAGGCAAGTCAAATAGAAAGGATAATAACTTATGAAATATCAATATAATCATAAATTAATAAAATAACTGTAAAATATAATTATAATCAAACTTTCCTTTATACTTCTCCTTTCTTAACTTGTAGCTTTTATGGAAGGTACTGAGCTCAAACCGGTATAAAAATGGGAGTCCCCTTCCCTTACCGAAGGTTCTTATTCCGAACGTTTTGGCGATCACCTTCCCTTACCAAAGGATCATCTCGATCGATCACTCTCCCTTACTGAGGGATCATATCGATATCTTGTCTTTGGGGGTCACCTTCCATTACCAAAAGATCACTCCTTCAGTTCAATTTACAAATAGGGTTGTTTAGGCATACACAAGAAGAAAATCATGCAAGAAGGTGGACAAATATGATGATAAGAGGGACATGTGAAATAATGAGACCCTAGTTATATGGTACAATATATGCATGTACTCTCTAATTAAAGAGATATTAGTAATCTAATGGCCTAAATTGAAAGATCATATTGAAGTACATAAAATAAGGCATTTAAATAATTTGAACAAAGCTTATAAAAGGATAGGTACTCTTGATTCAAAAAGAATATAATAACATAATGGCATAAATTAAAGGATCATATAATTGCTCATAATAAAATATGGCATATTAGATAATTGAACAAAACTTATAAAACGGTATGTACTCTTGACTCAAAAGGAATATTAATAACATAATGGCATAAATTTAAAGATCATATAAATGTATCAGGGCTGCTACACATCTATATAACCATATAACCAAGTTGGCTCAAACCCAAATAAAATCAGGCGCATTAAATGGCGAGTGACAACACGCGCCAGACGAAAAAAATCCCTCCTTTTCCATTCGCACTTCATTATGAAAAAATGTTACATCTTCAACATGAAACCAAGACACGAAAACACTCATTTTCTTCGAATCTCTCTCAAAATCACTCAAACTTCAATCACATTCTCTGCGAAAACCACTACCAGAAAGGAATCGGAAGAAGATTTCGCAAGCAACAACCAGAAACAAACAAAAACAGCAACAAAGACTACGAAAGGTATGAGAAAATTACTGTTCATTTAAAATCTTGCAATGTCGCGTTTCTCCTAGTTGCATTTTAGTTTTACTGGATTGATTTGCTTCGTTTAGTAGATGAAACTATTTGAATGATTTTTATAGTATAACTAGGGCTTGGAATGAAATTTGTTATTATTTTCGTTCAATTTAGTGGATAGTATAACTAGGGCTTTAAGATATACGTGCTTGTTCTTACTGGTGTGGATAGTTTAACTAGAGCTTTGAAATTGGTTGTTACTATCTTGAGTACTTTTGCATGGAAGAATACTATTCTTGTTGATTGAAAGTTGATCATTATTTATTAACCACATGAACGGTTTTTGGTTCGGTGGCCTTTGTAATTTTGGTTCTGTACATGAATGAGTTTCAGTTCGGTGGCTTGTGGCATTTTAATTGACTTGATTAAGATATACATGCTTGTACTTGTTGATGTATTGAATGAAGTATTGACCAAAATTTTTCATTACAAAACAGAACAAGACAATATCTCCCTTTCTACAAATTTTTTAAGCATGAGTTAGACTTGATGTAAATGAGTTTTGTTTAGAGACAACTCTTTCACTTTGATAAGCCATACTACTGTAAAATTGTCTCATTATATTGGATAGATTTCAGCACAAATGGTAGTTAACCTTGATACTTAAAGAATGATATCAAGTTTCAGTAAGAGTATTTAAAGAAGCCAATTTGCAAAATTTATTTTGAAAGAACCCCTAATTCATGAAATTTTAAAAACTTTTCTTTTGGAAGATGTTGATTTGATTAAGATATACGTGCTTGTTCTTATTTGTGTGGATAGTTTAACTAGAGTTTTGAAATTGATTGTTACTATCTTCAATACTTCTTTTGCATGGAGGAATATTATTCTTGTTGATTGAAAGTTGATCATCATTTATTAACCACATGAACATTTTTCGGTTTGGTGGCCTTTGTGATTTTGGTTCTGTGCATGAATGGTTTTTGGTTCGGTGGGTTGTGGCATTTTAATTGACTTGATTAAGATATACATGCTTGTGCTTGATGATGTATTCAATAAAGTATTGACCAAAATTTTTCATTACAGCAAAACACAACAAGAAAATGGCAACAATGAAGGAGAAGGCACATTATAACGTAAACAAATTAAATATATTTATCTGCTTTTATTCGAATAATATCTATTTTGTATTATAAACATATCCTCACATTCTGTTTTAAAACTTGCAGAAAACTCATTATTGCAGATGCAAACAAAGGCAATATCAACAGTGTACAGGAAAATGAGTCAAGAAAAAAAGATATTGTGGAAGAAATGGGATTTGGTGCCCTGGCAAATGTCCCAGAAATAAATGTCTCTAATACACTGTTGAAAGAATTGCTTGATCGGTTTGATGAAGAGAAAGGATGCCTGAAAACTCTCCAGGGAAAAATATATATAACTCCTCGGAAAGTAGCAGCTGCCCTTGGTATAACCAACGGAGGTAATACATTTTCCACTTACTGCTTATTTTCAATTCATTGGTGTCTAGAAAAATAAACTGACCATTTTTGATTGATTTTTACTATTAAAATATTGTAGGAAATTGTTTTTCTAAAAAGGTTGATTACAACAACCTGAATCCAGCAGACAAGGAATGCGCTAGATATGAGTGTAGAATGGGAAGAGAACTGAAAAAAATTCAAGAGGACTTTTGTTGTCTTCATACAAAAGTGCTTCTTGCTCTCCACAACGGTAAGTGTGGCCTCCCCAATCTATAAGCCACCAATCTTTCATGTGGACAACATTCGGGAATGGGATTGGGCAAAGCATGTGCTCAACTTCTTGATGAAAGGAGTTGAAAACAAGAGAAAGGGGAAGAAATAGTCTATTGATGGCTGTGTTTTTGTATTAATGTTGATATATTTCCACGAAACCAAGTTTTTCCGCCCGTTTGCACCTGATGCTCCCCCTGCACTGTGGGTGGCCCATTGGACAAGGTAAATGATGCTTGAACGGATTTCATCCGAAGCAACAGAACCATCGGTAAATACTCTACTAAAATTCTCCCAAAAATTTGCTTTCAAACGCTTTTAAAATACTCTACTAACTAAATAAACTTTTGTTTTAGGTTATAATTAATTTATTTATCCTACTTGCAATTGTTAGTTTGTTCATTTGAATGTTTCTACATTAAGAAATATTTTTATTGATGATTAAATAGTTGTCATGTACTATTCACCATATGAACATTTTTCGGTTCGGTGGGATTGTTTCATTTGGTTCACCAGATTATTAATGTGTTTTCTTGATGATTAAATAATTGAGCCCTTGTTTCTGTTGTAGGGACTTCTCTACAAAAAGGAAAAAAAGAAAGAAAAAACAAAAACAAGTTATTTGGACAAGTAAGAAAAAGAAAAGAAAATAAAAAAGAAAAATATCGAGATGGATTCTTCTTCGGAACAGGAAAAATTTTCCGAATCTGAATCCAAAAGCCAGTAATTTTAATTTTTATATTGATTTCATTTAACTTGTATTTGCTTAAATATGTTCTTATGTATTGCAGAGAAGAAGAAATGAAAAACCCGGAACAAAAAAAAGAAAACAACCACCGAAGGCGGTTAAAAAATAAACCAAAAAAACAAAGTCTCTGCCGATAGATTCAGAGAACACAAGCGAATCTAAAAGCGAGTAAGTATTGCATAATGATTTATTTTCGGTTTGGTGGGCTTCTAATTTTTGGTTTAGTACTTTAATTTAGTTCGGTTCGGTACTGTCTGTCAGTTTGGTTGACTTCATTGTTAGTGTCTTGTCTCTGATATAAATTCAATGTGTTTATCTATTTTCCAGAGAAAATGAAATCGATAAAACACCCGTAATAAAAAGAAAAGAACCAGAAAAGGTGGCAAAAATACCAACCCAACCTGACAAGGAGTAAGTTTCTTGATTCATATTTTCTTTTATTGATACTTACATTTTAGATTCCTTGATACTTATTTTGTGAACATTCACAACTGAACAAGCAAAAGACAATGCTGCGGAAAGAAGAAAACTGATAAACCCCATTTTTAGGGTTTATCTTGTGCTTAATTTAGGAAATTTCATCAACTTTTCTCACATTTATTCAATGAAATGGCATGGTTTCATGATTGTCTCCTAATTTGTGCTTGAAAGTGAAAACATGCTTTTTGGACCCTAAATTGCTAATTTTAATCCATCTTTGATTCCATTAGATGCCATGATGTGTTTATTAGTGAATTCAGGTTGAAAAGGATAGGAATGGATCAAAGGAGTGAAGAGAAAAGCATGCAAAGTGGAGAACTCATGGAAAATCAAGGATTTGGGGTGCATTCATCGACGTGCACACGCACAGACGCGCACGCGTGGAATCTGAAGTCATAAAGCGACGCATACGCGTGACATGACGCGTACGCGTGGAAAGCAAATTGCCAAGCAACGCGTACACATGACCCACACGTACGCGTCGGTGCTCGCACGTGACATCATTAAAGTGAAAATGCTGGGGGCGATTTCTGAGCTTCCCAGGCGCAGATCTAACTCATTTTTTAGGCCCTTACATGCAGAATTCAAGAGGGGATGAGATGGAACACATAGTTAAGTTTTCATCATGCTTTAGTTAGTTTCTAGAGAGAGAAGCTCTCTCTTCTCTTTAGAATTAGGTTAGATGTAGATTAGAATTTCTTAGATCTAGGTTTAATTCATACTTTGATTTACTTTTCCTTTCTAATTTCTTGTTCCTTTACCTTTGCTTTCCTAGTTTTGTATTTTACTCTTTGTATTTGTTTACTTTGTTGTTGATGCACTCTTATTTCTTCTATTTTCCTTTAATGTAATTTATGTTTGATTTCTCTTATTGTTTAATTGCTTTGTTATTGTTTTTTCCTTGCATTTGGTAGTGTTAGATTTTATATTTCTTGTCATTTTATCCTGCTTTCTTTTTATGCCTTCCAAGTGTTTGACAAAATGCTTGGAAGGATGTTAGAGTAGATTTTTTTCCGAGTGGCTTGTGTTGACTAATTGGTGACTCTTGAGTTATCAAACTCTCTTGTTGATTGATAATTGGAAGTTGCTAGTCAATTTGAATGTCACTAAAGCTAGTCTTTCATTATGATTTGGCTAGGACTTGTGATCCCAAGTTGATATCCGCTTGACTTTCCTTCATAGTTAGAGGTTAACTAAGTGGAGAAATGGACAATTCTTATCACAATTGATAAGGATAACAAGGATAGGACTTCTAGTACTCATACCTTGCCAAGAGCTTTCATAGTTATTAGTTTATTCCTTTTACACTTTACATTTCTTGTCTCTTATTCAAAAACCCCAAAATATACTTCATAGCCAATAACAAGAACACTACCTTGCAATTTCTTGAGAGACGATCCAAGGTTTAAATACTTCGATTATTTTTATTGGAGTTTGTTTTTGTATACTTGCAACGAGACTTCATTTGTGAAATTCTAAACCGACACGAACAATTTCCGCTCATCAAAATGGCGCCGTTGCTGGGGAATTGCAATTGTGTGCCTTGTTATTGGTTATTATATATATGTGAATATTGTGAATATGTTTGCCTTTTGCTTCTTTGTTAGTTTTTGGTAGTTGTAGGAGTTTGTTCTCTTTATTTGTTACTAGTTTTTGTTTTTATTTTCCCTTGCTACTATGAATTCTCATCACTTTGGCTATGAGTGTGGTTATAACTATGTTGTAGGAAATGGAAGCTTCAATGAGGATGTGTATCATGGATGGGACACTCAAGGGTGGCAGGAGCCATATGTATATGATCAATCCTCTTGGTAACAACCCCCACCATTGGACTATGAACAAGAGCCATTCTATGATGCATATCAATCCAATGGTTATGGTGGACATCCTTGTGACTATCCACAACCACCACCATATGTTTATGAACCATACCCTCAACATAGCCCTCAACCATACTCACAAGCCCCTTTCTACCAACCACCTCCATATGACCCTAATCCATATCCACCATACCAACCACCTTTTGAGCTATATGAACCACACATAGAATCACCCACATTCCAATATCAATACTCCCAAGAACCACCTCAATATACACCACATTCATACCCTTACCAAGAAGAACTACTTCCCTATCATGAACCCTTTCTCCAAAATAATGAACTCTCCTATCCACCCCAAGCTTCAATAGATGATTCTCTCACTTTGCTACTTCAAGGGCAAGAGGATATGCAAAGGAATGCAATGGAATATGTGACTATCTTGACCAAGGTAGTACACACTTTGGTATCTCGATACCCATTCACTCAAAGTACTTCCATGGCTACATGTGAAGGATCAAAAGAAGAGCATAGCATGAATGAGAGATTAGAAAATCCGTTGGAGAATGAGGAGCTAGAATTTGTGTTAGAACAATTGGAAGAACCTATGAGTATTGAAGAAGAGGAAGAAGTGGTTGAAGACTTAGGATATGTGGAACCTCCATGGGAACCTAGAGTCATAGAAAACTCCTCCAAGAAGATTGAATTGGATGTTGAGGAGGAGAGTGCACAACCTCCAAAACAATTTTTGAATGAAGAATTGGAGGAAATGAAGCAAGACTTGAGTTCCCTTGGTGATGAAGATCATGCATCAAACATTCTTGGTGGTGAATCCTTTGAGTTTGAAGAACCTTCTCCCGATGAGATAGAAAGCAATGTGGAGGTAGATTTCTCTCATCCTCCCATTTATGATTTGAGTGATGGAGAAGAGTTAGATAAAATTGACGTACAAAGGATTGAATTTGAAGAAGTTTGTGAAGAGGTGGAAGTGGTCAAGGAAGAACACAAGGGAGTAGAGCTTGCAAGACCAATAGAGATACCTCTCCCCAAGCCATCACTATCTATCCTTCCATTCAAGTAGGTAAATCCCTGACCCTTAAGCTTTATTATTCCCCTTGAATATGGTTTGCTTGAGACGGATGGTCAACTTAGACATATTTGTGGGTTGAAGAGTAAAAGGGAGATGGTTAATGGTTGGAAACACTATTTTAGGTTCATTATGGTTACATGTTCAAAGCTTGATTGCAAGGGTTGGTGTAGAGCTAGATTGCTTGGGTCTAGGAGAATGTTTGGGTGCTTAATCAAGAATTTTAAGGCTACACCACCCGGGTGGAATCATGATGATCAACTTGTAGACGGGTGTGAAAACAAAGTGTGGGATCCCGGATTACAAGATGTGGATCAAGTTTGGGAGCTCATGGTTTGTGAAGAACTCCATCAAAGCTTGGAGCTATTAATTTTGAATGATGAAGCTTATTGGAAGTCCAAGCATTGGTGGATGTTCAAGGATGAATTCAAGCACAAGCCACCTTGATGAAAGCTCCCTATAAGTCCAACTTAAGGACAATAAATAAAAGTGCTAGGTGGGAGACACACCACCATCGTAACATCTTTTCATTTTTCTCTTTTGTAAATATTGGTAAAAATTAGTTTGATTTCATGTTTTGTTTAGTTTGTTGAGTTTAATTGGTAGTTTGGTATGTTGAATAAGGTTTTATGATGTTTTGGTAGCTGTTTGGAGGTTTGGAATGCTTCGTTTGGTGCAAGAACTTAGAAAAACTTTGAAAAACAAAGCACCAACCCACGCATACGCATGCCCTAAGCTTTTCAGCCAATCCACGCGCACGCATCACCGACGCGTACGGGTGGATCCAAAATCTGCACTTAACATACAAAAACCCGAGAGTTGTGCGAGTTTCGGGCTGGAATTGTGCGTTTCGCACAAGCCTACCCACGCGTACGCGTCGCCCTCTAAATAACCCACCACGCGTACGCGTGACTCACATGTCCGCGTCGCTTCCATTTCACCAATCCACGCTTATGCGTCGCATCACCATACCCATCATCCGACACTACCAAACACCATCTATACCATTTCTTTTAGCTAGTTAGTTAATTTGTTTGTTTATTTTCTATTTTTCATTAGAAGTGTTAGATTATTAATATGGTTTGTTGTTTTATTGCTGCTGAGTACTGAACAGGATGTTATCTTAACATTATTGTGTTTATACTCACTGTTGGATTCTTTGTTTGAGGTTATATTTTGCCTCTTGGTTTTGAGCTCTTTATGCTTAATTTTATGCATACCAAGTACATGAGAATTGCCTTTCAAGCACTCTAAATCTTTTTGAATTGCATGTTGTAGCTAGCTGACAAACCCCAATTTGACGGTTTATCTTGTATTGAATTTAGGAGATTTTATCACATTTTACCCACATTTATTCAATGAAATAGCATGGTTTTGTATATTCTCCTTTAATTGTGCTTAAGAGTGAAAACATGCTTTTTAGGTCTTAAAATAGCTAAATTTAATTCTCCTTGATTCCATTAGATCCTTGATATGTTTGCTAAGTGATTTCAGATTTAGAAGGCAAAGATTGGATCAAGGGAACGAAGAAAGAAGCATGAAAAGGTGGAGAACTCATGAAGAAATGAAAGAACCGGAAAGCTGTCAAGCCGACCTCTTCGCACTTAAACGATCATAACTTGAGCTACAGAGGTCCAAATGATGCGGTTCCAGTTGGGTTAGAAAGCTAACATCCGGGGCTTCGAAATAATATAAGATTTTCCATAGTTGCTACACGTATGATGGCGCGCACGCGCATAGTACGCGCACGCGCCGTTGCTGCCACCTAGTCCACTTGAAGCAAAACGTGGCCAGCGATTTTAGAAGCCTTGTGGGCCCAATCCAACTCATTTCTGATGCTATTTAACCCAAGGAATGAAGAGGGAAACACAAGTTAGTTATCATTAGTTTAGTTTAGTAGTTAGAGTTAGTTTCTAGAGAGAGAAGCTTTCACTTCTCTCTAGAATTAGGATTAGGATTAGGTTTAGTTCTTAGATCTAGATTTTAAATCTTTGCTTTCTTCTACTCTACATTCCAATTCTTTGTTGTTAGATTCATCTTCTTCTACTCTTTTGTTGTAATTTCCTTTATGTTGTTCTTACATTTTGTTGTAGATCTAGTATTGTTCCCTCTACATTCTTTCAATTCAATAAGAGGTAATTCATAATAATTGTTCCTCTTTGCTTTTCTATTATTGATCTCTGCCTTTATAGTTAGATCTCTCTTTAATTCTTGCAATTTATGTTGTTTACTTGTATTGCCTCTATGTGTTTGTTGAAATGCCTCTTCTAGATTTAGTGTAGATTTTGTTCCTCTTGGCCTAGGTAGAGTAATTAGTGACACTTGAGTTATCTAATTCCTTTGTTGATTGATAATTGGAGAGATTGCTAATTGGTTTGGAGTGCACTAAAGCTAGTTTTCCTTGGGAGTTGGCTAGAACTTGTGGCTCAAGTCAATTCATCCACTTGACTTTCCTTTCTAGTAAGGGTTAACTAAGTGGAGCAATGAACAATTCTCATCACAATTGAGAAGGATAACTAGGATAGGACTTCTAATTTTCATACCTTGCCAAGAGCCTTTTATAGTTATTAGTTTACTTTCATTGCCATTTACTTTCATGCCTCTTATCAAAACCCCAAAACAACTCAAACCAATAACAAGACACTTTATTGTAATTCCTAGGGAGAACGACCCGAGGTTTGAATACTTCGGTTTATAAATTTAGGGGTTTGTTTTAGTGACAAACAACTTTTTGTATGAAAGGATTATTGCTTGGTTTAGAAACTATACTTCGACGAGATTTTATTTGAGAAATTCTAACCCGTCAATAATCCAATCATCAAAATGGCGCCGTTGCCGGGGAATTGCAATGGTGTTATGTTATTGGTTATTGTATATATGTGAATATTGTGAATAGCTTGATTCTTTTTTGGATTGCTTGCTAGTTAGGACTTTGTTTCATTATTTCTTAGTAGTTTTTGTTTTTATTTTATCTTTTCACCATGAATTCTTATTTTGGCTATGAGTGTGATTACAACTATGTTGTAGGAAGTGGAGATTACAATGAGAATGTGTATCAAGGATGGGACATGATTACAACTATGTTGTAGGAAGTGGAGATTACAATGAGAATGTGTATCAAGGATGGGACAACCAAAGGTGGGAAGAGCCATATGCATATGATCAATCTTCATGGCAACAACCTCCACCAATGAACTATGAAGAAGAGCCATTCCATGATGCATACCAATCAAATGGCTATGGTGAATCTCCTTGTGACTTTTCAAGAACCATCACCATATGCCTATGATTCATATCCTCAACATGAGCCTCAACCACACTCACAAGCCTATTTTCACCAACCACCTTCATATGACCCTAATCCATATCCATCCTACCAACAACCATATGAGCCATATGAACCACACATAGAGCTACCACCACCCCAACATCAACATTTTCAAGAGCCACCCCTTCCATATTATTACCAAGATGAACCACCCCCAACATATGAAAATTTCCAACCACAAGATGAATACTACTTTCCACCACAACCTCCCATGAAAGAATACTTATGTCCTTCAATCCAAGAGCCCCATGATCCTAATCGTATTATCCAAGAGGAACAAGAGTCAAGGGATCATCTCAAGGAAGCATTGGATCAATTTCAAGCAACCATGGAGTGTGTTGTGCAACAAGTGGAAAGAATGGAAAATATTGAACCACCACAACTCTACCAAGAAGAACCACCTTCCTACTATGAATCCTTCTCCCAAAATGATGAATCCTTCCAACCACCCCAATCTCTAATGGATGAAACCCTTGGTGTTCTTGTTCAAGGGCAAGAAGAGATGAAAAAGGATGTGCAAAATTTCATGGCCGCCTTGGATGCGGTAACAAATCAATTAGCCTCCCAATGGAGAGATTGGAAATTCTGGGGAAAATGAGGAAGTTGCTTTGTATTGGAACAATTGGAGGAAGCTTTAATTGTTGAGACAAGGAAGAAGTGGTAGAAGACTTAGGAGATGCGGAGCCTCCATAGGAAATAGAGTTGAAGAAAACCCCTCCAAGATGATTGAAATTGATGCTAGGAGGAAAGTGCACCCTTCCAAGGCATATTCCATATGAAGACTTGGATGGGATAGAGAAAAATTGAGTTCCCTTGGGATGAAGATCAAGCATCAAGTCTTAGTGGTGAAGAATCCTTTGAGCATGAACAATCTTCTCCGGTTGGATTTGAAAGTGTTGAGGAGGTAAATTTTTCTCACCCTCCCTATTATGATTTGAGTAAAGAAAAAGGTTAGATAAAATTGTTAAACAAAGGATTGAGATCAAAGAGCTTGTGAAGAGGTGGAAGTCCCTAGAAATGGAAGAACGAGGGTTGGTTATGCTTGTCAAGATCTTTGGAAGCCTCTTTGCCTAGGTTGCAATCTACATCTTCATTTGAGTGGGTGAAATTCATTTCTATTAGTTTTATTATCCCACTTGAATATGGTTTGCTTGAAACGGATGGCCAACTTAGGGAAGTTTGCGGGATGAAGCGTAATCGGAAAAGGTTTTGTGGTGGGCGTTGCAAATCAAGGCTCATTATGGTTGATGCATCAAACATGAGATATAAAGGATGGAGCAGTGCTCAAATAGATGGGTCTAGAAGGATTGTTGGGCACTTTATAGAGAATTCACCTTACTCACCACCCGGTTGGACTAATAATAATGATCAATGGTGCACGAAATTGTGATCACTACAACTTCGCACAACTAACCAGCAAGTGCACTGGGTCGTCCAAGTAATACCTTACGTGAGTAAGGGTCGATCCCACGGAGATTGTTGGTATGAAGCAAGCTATGGTCACCTTGTAAATCTTAGTCAGGCAGACTCAAATGGGTATAGATGATGAATAAAATATAGAGATAAAGATAGAGATACTTATGTATCATTGGTGAAGTTCAGATAAGCGTATAAGATGCCTTCCCTTCCGTCTCTCTGCTTTCCTACTGTCTTCATCCAATCCTTCTTACTCCTTTCCATGGCAAGCTTATGCAAGGGTTTTCACGTTGTCAGTGGCTACCTCCCATCCTCTCAGTGAAAATGTTCCTATGCTCTGTCACAGCATATGGCTAATCACTGTCGGTTCTCGGTCAAACCGGAATAGAATCCATTGATTCTTTTGCGTCTGTCACTAACGCCCCGCCTGCTAGGAGTTTGAAGCACGTCACAGTCATTCAATCATTGAATCCTACTCAGAATACCACAGACAAGGTTAGACCTTCCGGATTCTCTTGAATGCCGCCATCAGTTCTCGGCCTATACCACGAAGACTCTGATCTCACGGAATGGCTGGCTCGTTGTCAGGCGAGCACTCGGTTGTCAGGCGATCACCATGCATCGTGTATCAGGAATCCAAGAGATAAACACTAGAGCCTTGTTGCTTGTAGAACAGAGTTGGTTGTCAGTCACTTTGTTCATAAGTGAGAATGATGATGAGTGTCACGGATCATCACATTCATCAAGTTGAAGAACAAGTGATATCTTGGACAAAGAACAAGCAAGTTGAATAGAAGAACAATAGTAATTGCATTAATACTCGAGGTACAGCAGAGCTCCACACCTTAATCTATGGTGTGTAAAACTCCACCGTTGAAAAATACATAAGAACAAGGTCTAGGCATGGCCGTGAGGCCAGCCCCCAATGATCTAAGAACTAGATGTCCGATGAAAATCAATAGTAAAAGGTCCTACTTATAGGAACTAGTAGCCTAAGGATTACAAAGATGAGTAAATGACATAAAATCCACTTCCGGGCCCACTTGGTGTGTGCTTGGGCTGAGCAATGAAGCATTTTTCGTGTAGAGACTCTTCTTGGAGTTAAACGCCACTTTTATGCCAGTTTGGGCGTTTAACTCCCATTTTGGTGCCAGTTCCGGCGTTTAACGCTGGGATTTCTGAGGTTTGAACGCGCCGGTTTGGGCCAAATCTTAAAGTATGGACTATCATATATTGCTGGAAAGCCCAGGATGTCTACTTTCCAATGCCGTTGAGCGCGCCAATTGGGGTTCTGTAGCTCCAGAAAATCCACTTCGAGTTCAGGAGGTCAGAATCCAACAGCATCTGCAGTCCTTTTCAGTCTCTGAATCAGATTTTTGCTCAGATCCCTCATTTCAGCCAGAAAATACCTGAAATCACAGAAAAACACACAAACTCATAGTAAAGTCCAGAAAAGTGAATTTTAACTAAAAACTAATAAAATATACTAAGAACTCAACTAAAACTACTAAAAACATACTAAAAACAATGCCAAAAAGGGTACAAATTATCCGCTCATCACAACACCAAACTTAAATTGTTGCTTGTCCCCAAGCAACTGAAAATCAAATAAGATAAAAAGAAGAGAATATACTATAGACTCCACATTATCAATGAAACTTAGCTCTAAATTAGATGAGCGGGACTAGTAGCTTTTTGCCTCCGAATAGTTTTGGCATCTCACTCTATCCTTTGAAATTCAGAATGATTGGCTTCTTTAGGAACTCAGAATCCAGATAGTGTTATTGATTCTCTTAGTTAAGTATGATGATTCTTGAACACAGCTACTTATTGAGTCTTGGCCGTGGCCCAAAGCACTCTGTCTTCCAGTATTACCACCGGATACATACATGCCACAGACACATAATTGGGTGAACCTTTTCAGATTGTGACTCAGCTTTGCTAAAGTCCCCAATTAGAGGTGTCCAGGGTTCTTAAGCACACTCTTTTTGCCTTGGATCACAACTTTATTTCTTTCTTTTTCTTTTTCTCCCCTTTTTTTTTCGTTTTTTTTCTCTTTTTTTTGTGTTCACTGCTTTTTCTTGCTTCAAGAATCATTTTAATGATTTTTCAAATCCTCAGTAACATGTCTCCTTTCATCATTCTTTCAAGAGCCAAACAATTTTAACATCATGAACAAAATTCAAAAGACATATGCACTGTTCAAGCATACATTCAGAAAACAAAAAGTATTGTCACCATATCAAACTAATTAAGCTAGTTTTAAAGATGAATTTGAAATCCTGTACTTCTTGTTCTTTTGTAATAAAAACAGTTTTCTTTTAAGAAAGGTGATGGATTCATAGGACATTCATAACTTTAAGGCATAGACACTAGGACACTAATGATCATAAGACACAAACATAGATAACCATAAGCATAAAATTCGAAAAAAAACAAGAAAGTAAAGAACAAGGAGATTAAAGAACGGGTCCACCTTAGTGATGGCGGCTTGTTCTTCCTCTTGAAGGCCTTATGGAGTGCTTGAGCTCCTCAATGTCTCATCCTTGTCTTTGTTGCTCCTCTCTCATGATTCTTTGATCTTCTCTAATTTCATGGAGGAGGATGGAATGTTCTCAGTGCTCCACCCTTAGTTGTCCCATGTTGGAACTCAATTCTCCTAGGGAGGTGTTAATTTGCTCCCAATAGTCTTGTGGAGGAAAGTGCATCCCTTGAGGCATCTCAGGGATCTCATGATGAGAGGGGTCTCTTGTTTGCTCCATCCTTTTCTTAGTGATGGGCTTGAGGTCATGCCTTCTTAGTTGAACCGGCTTCCCTCTTGAGTTTCTCTTCCATTGAGCGCCCTCTTCACAAATGTTTATGAGGACTTGGTCCAACCTTTGATCAAAGTTGACCCTTTTTGAGTTTGAAAGGGATCTCAGGGATCACCTTCTTCAAGGCCACAGTCTTCATAGAAGTGGTCTTGATGCACCCTTGAGATGAATCTCTCCATCTCCCATGACTCGGAGGTGAAAGCTTTTGCCTCCCCTTTCCTCTTTTTAGAGGTTTCTCCGGCCTTAGATGCCATAAATGGTTATGGAAAAACAAAAAAGCAATGCTTTTACCACACCAAACTTAAAAGGTTTGCTCGTCCTCGAGCAAAAAAAGAAAGAAGAGAGTAGAAGAAGAAGAAATGAGGAAGAAGGGAGTGGCTTTGTGTTCGGCCAAGGAGGGGGAGAAGTGGTGTTTAGGTTGTGTAAAATGAAGGGGTGAAGAAGGGTTTATATAGAGAGGGTGGGTCATGGTTCGGCCATTTATGGTGGGTTTGGGAGGAAAGTGGTTTGAATTTGAATGGTGAGGTAGGTGGGGTTTTATGGAGGATGGATGTGAGTGGTGAAGAGAAAGATGGGATTTGATAGGTGAAGGGTTTTTGGGGAAGAGGAGTTGAGGTGATTGGTGAATGGGTGAAGAAGAGAGAGAGTGGTAGGGTTGGTGGGGATCCTGTGGGGTCCATAGATCCTGTGGTGTCAAGGAAAAGTCATCCCTGCACCAAATGGCATTCAAAATCACGTTTTGAGCCATTTCTGGCGTTAAACGCCGGGCTGGTGCCCATTCTTGGCGTTTAACGCCAAGTTCTTGCCCTTTTCTGGCGTTTAACGCCAGTCTGGTGCCCCTTTCTGGCGTTAAACACCCAGAATGGTGCCAGACTGGGCGTTAAACGCCCAACTGCTAGCCTCACTGGCGTTTAAACGCCAGTGGGTTCTTCCTCCAGGGTGTGCTATTTTTCTTCCTGTTTTTCATTCTGTTTTTGCTTTTTCAATTGATTTTGTGTCTTCTTATGATCATCAACCTACCAAAAAAAATATAAAATAACAAAGAGAAATAGATAAAATATAATCATTGGGTTGCCTCCCAACAAGCGCTTCTTTAATGTCAGTAGCTTGACAGAGGGCTCTCATGGAGCCTCACAGATACTCAGAGCAATGTTGGAACCTCCCAACACCAAACTTAGAGTTTGAATGTGGGGGTTCAACACCAAACTTAGAGTTTGGTTGTGGCCTCCCAACACCAACTTAGAGTTTGACTGTGGGGGCTCTGTTTGACTCTGAATTGAGAAGCTCTTCATGCTTCCTCTCCATGGTGACAGAGGGATATCCTTGAGCCTTAAACACAAAGGATTCTTCATTCACTTGAATGATCAGTTCACCTCCATCAACATCAATCACAGCCTTTGCTGTGGCTAGGAAGGGTCTGCCAAGGATGATGTTTTCATCCATGCACTTCCCAGTCTCTAGGACTACGAAATTAGTAGGGATGTAATGGTCTTCAACTTTTACCAAAACATTCTCTACAAGTCCATGAGCTTGTTTTCTTGAGTTGTCTGCCATCTCTAGTGATATTCTTGCAGCTTGTACCTCAAAGATCCCTAGCTTCTCCATTACAGAGAGAGGCATGAGGTTTACACTTGACCCTAAGTCACACAGAGCCTTCTTGAAGGTCATGGTGCCTATGGTACAAGGTATTGAAAACTTCCCAGGATCTTGTTTCTTTTGAGGTAGTTTCTGCCTAGACAAGTCATCCAGTTCTTTGGTGAGCAAAGGAGGTTCATTCTCCCAAGACTTATTTCCAAATAGCTTGTCATTAAGCTTCATGATTGCTCCAAGATATTTAGCAACTTGCTCTTCAGTGACATACTCATCCTCTTCAGAGGAAGAATACTCATCAGAGCTCATGAAAGGCAGAAGTAAGTCCAATGGAATCTCTATGGTCTCATTTTGAGCCTCAGATTCCCATGGTTCCCATTGGGAACGCATTGGAGGTCAGTGCACGCCCATGGAATCTCTATGGTCTCATTTTGAGCCTCAGATTCCCATGGTTCCTCATTGGGGAACGCATTGGAGGTCAGTGCACGCCCATTGAGGTCTTCCTCAGTGGCGTTCACTTTCTCTTCTTCCTCTCCAAATTCAGCCATGTTGATGACCTTGCACTCTCCTTTTGGATTTTCTTCTGTATTGCTTGGAAGAGTACTTGGAGGGAGTTCAGTAATTTTCTTGCTCAGCTGTCCCACTTGTGCCTCCAAATTCCTAATGGAGGATCTTGTTTCAGTCAGAAACTTTGAGTGTTTTTGATTAGATCAGAGACCATGGTTGCTAAGTCAGGGGTTCTGCTTAGAATTCTCTGTCTGTTGCTGAGAAGATGATGGAAAAGGCTTGCCATTGCTAAACCTGTTTCTTCCCACCATTGTTGTTGTTGAAACCTTGTTGAGTTTCTCTTGATTCTTCCATGAGAAATTTGGGTGATTCCTCCATGAAGAATTATAGGTGTTTCCATAGGGTTCTCCTAAGTAATTCACCTCTTCCATTGAAGGGTTCTCAAGACATAAGCTTCTTCTTCAGATGAAGCATCCTTAGTACTGCTTGGTGCTTTTGCATTCCAGACAGACTTTGAGAAATCAATTGACTTGTTGAGTCAATATCTTGTTCTGAGCCAGTATGGCATTCAGAGCATCAATCTCAAGAACTCTTTTCTTCTGACTTGTCCCATTGTTCACAGGATTCCTTTCAGAAGTGTACATGAATTGGTTATTTGCAACCATTTCAATGAGCTCTTGAGCTTCTGTAGCGTCTTCTTCAGATGAAGAGATCCTTCATCAGAGCTATCCAAAGACATCTTGGATAGTTCAGAGAGACCATCATAGAAAATACCTATGATGCTCCATTCAGAAAGCATGTCTGAAGACATTTTCTGATTAATTGTTTGTATCTTTCCCAAGCTTCATAGAGGATTCTCCATCCTTCTGTCTGAAGGTTTGGACTTCCCACTCTAAGCTTACTCAATTTTTGAGGTGGAAAGAACTTTGCCAAGAAGGCATTGACTAGCTTTTCCCAAGAGTCCAGGCTTTCTTTAGGTTGAGAGTCCAACCATATTCTAGCTCTGTCTCTTACAGCAAAAGGGAATAGCATCAGTCTGTAGACCTCAGGGTCAACCCCATTAGTCTTGACTGTGTCACAGATTTGCAAGAACTCAGCTAAGAACTGAGGATCTTCCAATGGAAGTCCATGGAACTTGCAATTCTGTTGCATTAGAGAAACTAATTGAGGCTTAAGCTCAAAGTTGTTTGCTCCAATGGCAGGGATAGAGATGCTTCTCCCATAGAAGTCGGGAGTAGGTGCAGTAAAGTCACCCAGCACCTTCCTTGCATTGTTGGCATTGTTGTTGTTTTCGGCTGCCATAGGTTCTTCTTCTTTGAAGAATTCGGTCAGGTCCTCAACAGAGAGTTGTGCCTTAGCTTCTCTTAGCTTTCGCTTCAAGGTCCTTTCAGGTTCAGGGTCAGCTTCAACAAGAATGCCTTTGTCCTTGCTCCTGCTCATAAGAAAGAGAATGGAACAAGAAAATGTGGAATCCTCTATGTCACAGTATAGAGATTCCTTGAGGTGTCGGAGAAAAAGAAAAATGGAAGTCAGAAGTAGAAAATTCGAACTTATCAAAGAGGATAGAGTTCGAATTTTGCATTAAGGGATAGTGTTAGTCATAAATAGAAGGATGTGAGAAGAAGGGAAGTAATTTTCGAAAATTTGAGTAAGAGATTTTGAAAACATTTTGAAAAACACTAATTGATTTTCGAAAATAAAAGTGGGAAAGAAATCAAGTGATTTTTGAAAAAAGATTTTGAAATTAGAAATAAAAAAGATATGATTGAAAACTATTTTAAAAAAGATGTGATTAAAAAGATTTGATTGAAAAGTTATGCTTTTTAAAAAGATATGATTGAAAAGATATGATTTGAAAACAATTTTAAAAGATATGATTTGAAAACAATTTTAAAAGATATAATTTTAAAAATTAATGACTTGCCAGAAAAGATATGATTCAAACATTAAACCTTTCTCAACAGAAAAGGCAACATACTTGAAATGTTCAATCAAATCATTAATTGTTAGCAAGTATCTTTGAAAAAGGAAAGAAATTGATTTTGAAAACATTTGATTGAAAAGATTTGATTTGAAAAAGATTTGATTTTGAAAAACTTTGAAAACTTGAAAAAAAATTTGATTTGAAAACAAAATCTTCCCCCTTGTGCCATCCTGGCGTTAAACGCCCAGAATGGTGCACATTCTGGCGTTTAACGCCCAAAACTATACCCTTTTGGGCGTTAAACGCCCAACCAGGTACCCTGGCTGGCGTTTAAATGCCAGTCTGTCCTTCTTCACTGGGCGTTTTGAACGTCCAGCTTTTTCTGTATAATTCCTCTGCAGTATGTTCTGAATCTTCAATTCTCTGTATTATTGACTTGAAAAGACACAAATTAAAAATATTTTTGGATTTTTAATAATGAGGAATAATCAAAATGCAACTAAAATCAAATAACAATGCATGCAAGACACCAAACTTAGCAGTTTGTATACTATTGACACTAACAAAATGAGAATGCACATGAGAAACAACAAAACACTCAAGTCAATAGAATTCAAAGATCAAAACAAGGAAATCATCAAGAACAACTTGAAGATTAATGAAGACACATGCATAAATTCGAAAAATGCAAGAAGAACAGAAACATGCAATTGACACCAAACTTAAAATGAGACACTAGAATTAGACAAGAAATATTTTTGGTTTTTATGATTTTGTAATTTTTTTGGATTTTTTTCGAAAATTAAGTGGAAAAGAAAATAAAGATATCAAAATTCTTAATAAGAATTCCAGGAATCATGCAATGTTAGTCTAAAGCTTTAGTCTAAAGGAATTAGACATAGCTAGCCAAGCTTCAGCAGGACATTGCATTCAAGAGCTAAATTGATGAGGATCAATCAGCTTTGGTGATGATAAGAACATCACCTTGAAACACTAGAATTCATTCTTAAGAACTCTGAAAAAAAAATACCTAATCTAAGCAACAAGATGAACCGTCAGTTGTCCATACACGAAACAATCCCTGGCAACGGCGCCAAAAACTTGGTGCACGAAATTGTGATCACTACAACTTCGCACAACTAACCAGCAAGTGCACTGGGTCGTCCAAGTAATACCTTACGTGAGTAAGGGTCGATCCCACGGAGATTGTTGGTATGAAGCAAGCTATGGTCACCTTGTAAATCTTAGTCAGGCAGACTCAAATGGGTATAGATGATGAATAAAACATAAGATAAAGATAGAGATACTTATGTATATCATTGGTGAGAGCTTCAGATAAGCGTATGAAGATGCCTTCCCTTCCGTCTCTCTTTTCCTACTGTCTTCATCCAATCCTTCTTACTCCTTTCCATGGCAAGCTTATGCAAGGGTTTCACCGTTGTCAGTGGCTACCTCCCATCCTCTCAGTGAAAATGTTCCTATGCTCTGTCACAGCATATGGCTAATCAGCTGTCGGTTCTCGGTCAGGCCGGAATAGAATCCATTGATTCTTTTTGCGTCTGTCACTAACGCCCCCGCCTGCTAGGAGTTTGAAGCACGTCACAGTCATTCATCATTGAATCCTACTCAGAATACCACAGACAAGGTTAGACCTTCCGGATTCTCTTGAATGCTGCCATCAGTTCTCGCCTATACCACGAAGACTCTGATCTCACGGAATGGCTGGCTCGTTTGTCAGGCGAGCACTCGGTTGTCAGGCGATCAACCATGCATCGTGTATCAGGAATCCAAGAGATAAACACTAGAGCCTTGTTGCTTGTAGAACAGAGTGGTTGTCAGTCACTTTGTTCATAAGTGAGAATGATGATGAGTGTCACGGATCATCACATTCATCAAGTTGAAGAACAAGTGATATCTTGGACAAAGAACAAGCGGAGTTGAATAGAAGAACAATAGTAATTGCATTAATACTCAAGGTACAGCAGAGCTCCACACCTTAATCTATGGTGTGTAGAAACTCCACCATTGAAAATACATAAGAACAAGGTCTAGGCATGGCCGTGAGGCCAGCCCCCAATGATCTAAGAACTAGATGTCCGAAGATGAAAATACAATAGTAAAAGGTCCTACTTATAGGGAACTAGTAGCCTAAGGATTACAAAGATGAGTAAATGACATAAAAATCCACTTCCGGGCCCATTTGGTGTGTGCTTGGGCTGAGCAATGAAGCATTTTTCGTGTAGAGACTCTTCTTGGAGTTAAACACCAGCTTTTATGCCAGTTTGGGCGTTTAACTCCCATTTTGGTGCCAGTTCCGGCGTTTAACGCTGGGATTTCTGAGGGTGACTTTGAACGCCGGTTTGGGCCATCAAATTTTGGGCAAAGTATGGACTATCATATATTGCTGGAAAGCCCAGGATGTCTACTTTCCAATGCCGTTGAGAGCGCGCCAATTGGGGTTCTGTAGCTCCAGAAAATCCACTTCGAGTGCAGGGAGGTCAGAATCCAACAGCATCTGCAGTCCTTTTCAGTCTCTGAATCAGATTTTTGCTCAGATCCCTCAATTTCAGCCAGAAAATACCTGAAATCATAGAAAAACACACAAACTCATAGTAAAGTCCAGAAAAGTGAATTTTAACTAAAAACTAATAAAAATATACTAAGAACTCAACTAAAACTACTAAAAACATACTAAAAACAATGCCAAAAAGGGTACAAATTATCCGCTCATCAATCAACCTCAAGACGGGTGTGAAAACAAAGTGTGGGATCCCGGATTACAAAAAGAGGACCAACTTTGGGAGCCCCAAGCTTGTTAAGAACTCCATCAACACTTGGCTCAACCCATAGGAAATCTTGGGGCACAATGGAGAACCAAGCATTGGTGGGAGTTCCAAGATGAATACAAGCACAAGCCACCTTGATAAGAAGCTCCCTATAAGTCCAACTTAAGGACAATAAACAAAAGTGCTAGGTGGGAGACACCCCACCATGGTAAAATCCTTTCATTTTCTCTTTTGTACATATTGGTAGAACTAGTTTAATTTCATGTTTAGATTAGTTAGTTGAGTTTAATTAGTATTTTAACATGTTAAATAAGGTTTTAGGGTGTTTTGGTAGTAGCTTGGAGGTTTAGAATGCTTGGATTGGTGCAAAAACATAGCAAAAATTTTTGAAAAAAAAAAAAACAGAACACCATCCACGCGTGCGCGCACATGACGCGTACGCGCACCTGAGCATTTTTCGACCATCCACGCGGACGCGCATTGTACGCGTACGCGTGGATGCAAAAAATTCACCTCCAGCCAAAAACCCGAGAGTTAGGCCTGCACTGTGCGAACATTGGGCCTAGGGCACAAGTCTATGCACGCGTGTGCGCACCTGGCGCGTACGCGCACATGATCTTAAATTGGAAATGCACGTGCACGCACACTGTGCGCGCGCGCGTCGATTGCACAATCTGCACTCTCGGTACTTTTACCCGAGAGTTGTGCCAGACTTGGGCCGACATTATGCCTCCGGCCTAACTCGATGCACGCGTGCGCGCACCTGGTGCGTACGCGTCCTTCAACCAATATGGACATCGACGCGTAAGCATGCATGATGCGCACGCGTCGGTAAAAAAAAAAAGAGTTTTTTTTTTCTCATCTTCCATTTTCTTTTGTTCATTACATTCGCATACTTCTACTCTTCCCATTTTCATTTAGTTTTTGTAGTATGTTTTCGTTTTTTTAGTCATTTCAATAATGGTGTTGGATTCTTACACTCAATTGTTGAGGATTCATTGCATTATTTTGGTGCTTCTTGACTTGTTTCATATTGTTGGGTGATGTTTCTCTTCAAATCAATGCTCAATCTTTTATGCACTTGTGTTCTTTGTGCATTGACATGACCTTATATTGTCTTTCATGGCCCACTCTCTCTTGTTCGAACTTGATGCTCATCATGCTCTTCATGCTTTGACCTTACTCTTGCATCAAGTATCATTGATATGCCATTTTCTCTTATTGTTTCCTCCTCTACATGTTGTAGCTACCATGTAGTGTGAGAACCATACCTTTATTTGGCATTAGCCCCCGCCTATATTCTATTTGCTTTGATATCTTTGTTATAGGCTTAACTTTCTTTCTTTTTTCACTCCTTTTAGGTTGGCCACCAAGAAGGGGGAAAGGAAACGCTTTTAAATGGGGCAACAAACAAGTCATCCGCACAACCTTTTGAAGGAGCTCATCAATTGTAGCAACCCGTCCACCTTGCTCTTCTTTGCATGCACCGAGGACGGTGCAATCTTCAAGTGTGGGGAGGTCGTTCGACAGATCTCCATGGGTAACAATTTCCTTTTCAACACCAATTCTTAGTTGTCTTTGTTAGATTAGTTATTGCATTGCATGATAGGTTGCAAGTTAGTTAGAATTTGTACATATTTTACTACCTTCTTCTTATCAGGACTACTTGGTTAGAGTGATGATTTCTTTCCCAAGAAACCATTTTAGGGCAACCTACCAATTTGAAAAATTCTTGTTGAACTTGCTTGAAAGAATGTATTTTGGAACATGGTTTTTGAGCTAAGAACACAAGCTTGTGAGATTTGAGCCTAATGGTGTGGTTACATCTTATAACCACTTATTTTCCTTCTTGCGTGTAATTGTTCTCTTTCTATGATTGTAATCTTTGATTTGTTTGAATCTATATGTCCCATTATTCCTTGTATTCATGCATTTATATGATTGAGGCCATCATTTCATTAGCTCACTTACCCAAATGGCCTTACCTTTTATCTTCCTTTGTTAGCCAACTTTGAGCCTACGATTAACCCACTTTGTTCTTAATTTAGCATATTACAAGCCTTAAAGCCAAAAACAATGAATGTCCTTTATTTGGATCTTTGATTGGCTTAGGCTAGTGAGTGTGAGTGTCATCCAAGAGTGGGAAAACTTTGAGACATTGGTTGGGATAAAAGGGTGTTTGTGTTTTGTATTTTTATATTGGGGAATTGGTACATACTCATGTATTGATTAAATGTATAGACCTTATGCATTGATGTTCTTGTGTATAGTTTGAAAGAAAAAAGAAATAAAAGTGAAAAAGAAAAAAAAAGAAAAGAAAAGAAAAAAATGTATATAGAAAAAGAAAGAAAAAAAAAGGAAGAGTAATAAAGGGGACAAAATGCCCCAAAGTGAAGCTCAAGAAGAATCAATGCATAAGTGTTGTGAAATGAAAAGAAAATGCATGAGTATGTGAAAAAGTGAGGAATGGGTAGTTAGATTAGTACTTAATTGCATAGGTCATTATATAGGTTAGGTGGGAAAGTTTCAGTTAATCAAAGATTCAAATCCTAAGTCCACTAGCCAAATATGACCTTACCTTAACCCTAGCCCCATTACAACCTAAGGAAAAGACCTCATGATAATTGTATGCGTGCATTGAATAATTGTTGATTGTTAGATGAAAAACAAATCTTGGGAAGCATGATTTGGGGAGAATTGAGTGAATCAACCCCAAACACCGAGTGACTAGAGTGCAAACACTTCCGGTGAGGGTTCGATGCTCAATTCTTTGATTCCCGGCTTTCACGAGCGTTCTTCTTGCAAGTCTATTTGAACTTCAATTTTTATATTTGAATTGGTAGGATTCATGAATCGTTATATGATCTTGACCCTACTTGTGCATGAATGACTTGGAGGATTGATTTATTTTTAACCAAGTAGGTACAACCATTTTGCATCTAGTTGCATTCATGTAGATAGGATGCATATAGATAGGTTACATTGAATAAATGTTGATGCCCTTTGCTTTCTCTTGGCTTAAGCATGAGGACATGCTTGGTTTAAGTGTGGGGAGGTTGACAAACCCCAATTTGATGATTTATCTTGTATTGAATTTAGGGGATTTTATCACCTTTTACCCACATTTATTCAATGAAATAGCATGGTTTTGTATATTCTCCTTTAATTGTGCTTAAGAGTGAAAACATGCTTTTTAGGTCTTAAAATAGCTAAATTTAATTCTCCTTGATTCCATTAGATGCCTTGATATGTTTGCTAAGTGATTTCAGATTTAGAAGGCAAAGATTGGATCAAGGGAATGAAGAAAGAAGCATGAAAAGGTGGAGAACTCATGAAGAAATGAAAGAACCGGAAAGCTGTCAAGCCGACCTCTTCGCACTTAAACGACCATAACTTGAGCTACAGAGGTCCAAATGATGCGGTTCCAGTTGGGTTAGAAAGCTAACATCCGGGGCTTCGAAATGATATAAGATTTGCCATAGTTGCTACACGTATTGTGGCGCGCACGTGCATAGTACGCGCACGCGCCGTTGCTGCCACCTAGTCCACTTGAAGCAAAATGTGGCCAGCGATTTTAGAAGCCTTGTGGGCCCAATCCAACTCATTTCTGATGCTATTTAACCCAAGGAATGAAGAGGGAAACACAAGTTAGTTACCATTAGTTTAGTTTAGTAGTTAGAGTTAGTTTCTAGAGAGAGAAGTGAGCTTCTCTCTAGAATTAGGATTAGGATTAGGTTTAGTTCTTAGATCTAGATTTTAAATCTTTGCTTTCTTCTACTCTACATTCCAATTCTTTGTTGTTAGATTCATCTTCTTCTACTCTTTTGTTGTAATTTCCTTTATGTTGTTCTTACATTTTGTTGTAGATCTAGTATTGTTCCCTCTACATTCTTTCAATTCAATAAGAGGTAATTCATAATAATTGTTCCTCTTTGCTTTTCTATTATTGATCTCTTGCCTTTATAGTTAGATCTCTCTTTAATTCTTGCAATTTATGTTGTTTACTTGTATTGCACTCTATGTGTTTGTTGAAATGCCTCTTCTAGATTTAGTGTAGATTTTGTTCCTCTTGGCCTAGGTAGAGTAATTAGTGACACTTGAGTTATCTAATTCCTTTGTTGAGTGATAATTGGAGAGATTGCTAATTGGTTTGGAGTGCACTAAAGCTAGTCTTTCCTTGGGAGTTGGCTAGAACTTGTGGCTCAAGTCAATTCATCCACTTGACTTTCCTTTATCTAGTAAGGGTTAACTAAGTGGTAGCAATGAACAATTCTCATCACAATTGAGAAGGATAACTAGGATAGGACTTCTAATTTTCATACCTTGCCAAGAGCCTTTTATAGTTATTAGTTTACTTTCATTGCCATTTACTTTCATGCCTCTTATCAAAACCCCAAAACAACTCAAACCAATAACAAGACACTTTATTGTAATTCCTAGGGAGAACGACCCGAGGTTTGAATACTTCGGTTTATAAATTTATGGGTTTGTTTTAGTGACAAACAACTTTTTGTATGAAAGGATTATTGCTTGGTTTAGAAACTATACTTCGACGAGATTTTATTTGAGAAATTCTAACCCGTCAATAATCCAATCATCACTAGCCACCATGTGATTTGAATCCTCTTCTTTGATTAGGCAATTTCTTGATATTAGATGTTGTGCATTTATCTTAATGCATTGCGTTTCTTGATCATATGCATCCATATATTATATATTTGCTTGAATGCCTTGATGCTTCTTTATCGCTTGTTTGGTTGTCTTAACCTACAAGTTTAAAGTATTTCAAGCACACTAGAATGAGTGAAGTGCATCCTTCTTTTGTGTAAATTGTGACAAAGCTTTTTATGCTAGTGTGCGTGTGTTCTTTATCGCGTGCAATGTAGAACTCACACACTCTTTTCTTCAATGTCACACTAACTCACTCACTTTTTTCTAGTGATTATTACCTCATTCCAACAATATATGCTTCCTTGCTTTTGCATTTACTTGTCTTCTTATCCTGTTTTCTATTTTCAGGATGTTTTTTCGTAAGCAAAAACGGAAGCGGGAAAAAAGAGCACGCAGCAACCGGTTGACCTACCAGCTAAAGGTAGCAACTCAGAGAGTCGCCATACCCCCTTGCTCATCTTTGAATGCACCGAGAATGGTGCAAACTTTTAAGTGTGGGGAGGTCGTTCGACCAGTCAGCGTTTTTGGGTGACAAGTTTCTAATCCCAACACTTTTGTATTTCATTTTTAGTTTTTTTAGTTGCGTACACATATATAATAAGCTTAGTCAAAATAATGAAGTTTTCCAAGAAAAACATTCTTAATAGGGCATTGACATCCCAATTGATTTGAGTGAAAATTTTTCATTGAACTTGCTCGAACTATATATTGTGGATCATGTTTTGAGCTGAGAACACAAGCTTGTGAGATTTGAGCCTAATTGCGTGGTTACATCTTATAACACTTATCTTCCTTCTTGCGTGCATTATTCTCTGCCTATGATTGTAATCTTTGATTTGTTTGATTCTATATATCCATTATTCCTTGTATACATGCATTTATATGATTGAGGCCATTGTTTCATTAAGCTCACTTTTCCAAATAGCCTTACCTTTTATCAACCTTTGTTAGCCAACTTTGAGCCTACGATTAACCCACTTTGTTCTTAATTTAGCACATTACAAGCCTTAAAGCGAAAAACAATAAATGTCCTTAATTTGGATCTTTGATTATCTTAGGCTAGTGAGTGTGTATCATTCAAGTGTGAAAAAATTTGGGACATTGGTTAAGGTAAAAGGATGTTTTTGTATTTTGTTGAAAATATTGAGAATTTGGTACATACTCATGTATTAATTAAATATTTAAACCATATGCATTGATACCTTTGTATATAATTACATTAAAAAGAAAAAGAAAAAAAAAAGAGAAAAACAAAAAAAAGAAAAAGAAAAAAAGAAAAAGAAAGCAATAAAAGGGGACAAAATGCCCTAAAGTAAAGTTCAATAAAAATCAATGCATATGTGTGGTGATCAAAAAGAGAATGCATGAGTATGTGAAAAAGTGAAAAATGGGTAGTTAGGTTAGCTTTGGATTTGTATAGGTTGTCATAGGTTAGGTGGGAAGCGTAAGTTAATCAAAGATTCAAATCTCAAGCTCACTTGACCATATGCATCCTACCTTGACCCTAGCCCCATTACAACCTTATGGAAAGACCTCATGATATTTGTATGCATGCATGAAATAATTGTTGATTGTTAGATGAAAAATAAATCTTGAAAAGCATGATTAGGGGAGAATAGAGTGAATCAACCCGATACACATGAGTGACTAGAGCGGATACACATCCGGTGAGGGTTCGATTGCTCAATTACATGTTCCCACCTAGAATCATCACTTTTCTTTCAAGTTTGTAAAAATATTTAATAACTCAATTCAATTGTGGATTTGATTTGATTGCTATTACCTTAGCCTTATGCTTATATATGTTCTCTTGGAAATTGATTTATTTTGACTAAGTAGTTGCATTCATTTGGTTAGTTGCATAAAAATAGGTTGCATTTAATTAGTTTACATTGAATAAATGTTGATACCCTTTGTTTCATTCTTGATTCTAGCATGAGGACATGCTTGGTTTAAGTGTGGGGAGGTTGATAAACCCCATTTTTAGGGTTTATCTTGTGCTTAATTTAGGGGATTTCATCAACTTTTCTCACATTTATTCAATGAAATGGCATGGTTTCATGATTGTCTCCTAATTTGTGCTTGAAAGTGAAAACATGCTTTTTGGACCCTTAATTGCTAATTGTAATCCACCTTTGATTCCACTAGATGCCTTGATGTGTTTGTTAGTAAATTCAGGTTGAAAAGGCTAGGAATGGATTAAAGGAGTGAAGAGAAAAGCATGCAAAGTGGAAAACTCATGGAAAATCAAGGATTTGGGGTGCATTCATCGACGCGCACGCATGGAATATGAAGTCGTAAAGCGACGAGTACGCGTGACATGACGCGCACGCGTGGAAAGCGAATTGCTAAGCGACGCGTACGCGTGACCCACGTGTACGCGTCAGTGCTTGCACGTGACATCATTAAAGTGAAAATGCTGGGGGTGATTTCTGAGCTTTCCAGGCCCAGATCCAACTCATTTCTGAGGCCCTTACATGCAGAATCAAGAGGGGATGAGAGGGAACACATAGTTGAGTTTTCATCATGCTTTAGTTAGTTTCTAGAGAGAGAAGCTCTCTCTTCTCTCTAGGATTAGGTTAGATGTAGATTAGAATTTCTTAGATCTAGGTTTAATTCATGCTTTGATTTACTTTTCCTTTCTATATTCTTGTTCCTTTACCTTTGCTTTCCTAATTTAGTATTTTACTCTTTGTATTTGTTTACTTTGTTGTTGATGCACTCTTGTTTCTTCTATTTTTCTTTAATGCAATTTATGTTTGATTTCTCTTATTGTTTAATTGCTTTGTTATTGTTATTTTCTTGCATTTAATAGTGTTAGATTTTATATTTCTTGTCATTTTATCCTGCTTTTTTTATGTCTTCCAAGTGTTTGACAAAATGCTTGGAAGGATGTTAGAGTAGATTTTTCTCCTCATGGCTTGTGTTGAGTAATTGGTGACTCTTGAGTTATCAAACTCTCTTGTTGATTGATAATTGGAAGTTGCTAGTCAATTTGAATGTCACTAAAGCTAGTCTTTCATTATGATTTGGCTAGGACTTATGATCCCAAGTTGATATCCACTTGACTTTCCTTCATAGTTAGAGGTTAACTAAGTGGAGCAATAGACAATTCTTGTCACAATTAATAAGGATAACAAGGATAGGACTTTTAGTTCTCATACCTTGCCAAGAGCTTTCATAGTTATTAGTTTATTCCTTTTGCACTTTACATTTCTTATCTCTTATTCAAAAACCCCAAAATATACTTCATAGCCAATAACAAGAACACTACCCTGCAATTTCTTGAGAGACGACCCGAGGTTTAAATACTTCGATTATTTTTATTGGGGTTTGTTTTTATGACAAACAAACTTTTGATAGAGGAGTTATTTGTTGGTTTAGATCTATACTTGCAACGAGACTTCATTTGTGAAATTCTAAACCTACACGAACAATTTCCGCTCATAAAAAAATGAGCATTGGAAATGATAAGAGAAAAAGGATCAAAGAAAAGAAATGATGGATCTCAGTCAGCAAACATAGGTCCGGATCAGTTTGACTCTCCAAAGGCACAAAATGAATTCTCTCAGACGTAAGATTCAATTTATTATTCTCGAATTCTTTTTCTTTCTTTGCTTACTTTTGCTACAACCTTTTCTAATTCCTCTAGATTCAATTACTAATATTTATTTATCTTCCTTAGAGTGCCGACTGTAAATCTGGATAGCGAGCAAATCTTACAGACTCAAGGAAGCTCTACACCTTCTGTAAATGCCGTGAGCAATACCAGGTAAATTGGTTCACTGCATATTGTACTTTTGGTTCGGTGGTTACCAAAAATGAATTTAATGTGTTTCTAGACCTCTATTTTTAATCTTGGTTTCTAATTTTAATTTGTTATCTTTTTTTTTTTAGGAAAACAACCCCGAAAAGAACTATAAAATATTTTAGAAAAAAAAAATCTTCCCAAGAAATACTTTTAAAACTCCACCAGTGTAAGTTAAAAATATTTATGTTACTCTTTTAGATTTAGGTAATAATTTTTGTTTCATTAATCACAAGGAAAATGTGTTTAAATATCACTAGAGCTACACCTGATTCTGAGTTACAAATTGTTGAGTTTCGACAACAAACTCCTTTTCAACCTTTGGAAGTGTGAGATTTTCAATTTGCAAATTTCTATTTTTCAAAACAAAATTCTAGTTATTCAACATTAACTTTATCCTTGTTTACATTCCTTAGACATCCTCTTGCATTGTCTCTTCCAAGTTCTGTTCAGGAAGAGTTGATCAGAGATGACTTCATCTATGTCCCTCCACAAAATGAAACACAACAAACTTCTAATAATGAGTAAGTTAATAAATATTTATTCACCACATGAATATTGTTCAATGTTTACTGCTTACACATGGTTTAATTATGGTTCAGTTGAACCAGAAATGAATTCAATGTGTTCCTGTCTTTGGACTCTCTTCTGTTTATTACAGCTGCCCTCCAGAACCCGAAAAGCAGGGTGTTATAGTGTCTCTTACAAGTTCTGTAATTGAAGAATTAATCAAAGATGACTATGTCTATGAAGTTTTTGATAAAGAGTAAGTTTCACATGAAAATTCTTTTTATTAATTTTAATGGTTGTTATCAAACTGTTTTCTATTTAATGCAACAGCCTTGCCAAAGAACAACAGCAACAATCCCAAGAACCTCCGTTGCCACAACAATCAGAACAAGAAGCACATGTTAATGTGTAAGCATAAAATTCTTTAATATCAATTTTGTTTAATATAATTTTGGTTCACTATAAGTTTGGATTTAGGTTCACTATAGGTTTGGATTTCGGTTCACTATAATGATTAATGTCATTTCTGTTAAATATCATTGTAAAATATGATAATAGTTTGGGATAATTATAGAAATATTTACTGTTTAATGCAGCAGACCTCTAGAACAGAAACAACAGCCCTGCGAAGAACCAATAGCGCAGCAATCCAAACAAGAAGCACCTGTTGATGTGTAAGTTTTACTACTTATATAAATACCGATAATGTTTACTGCTCATACATGGTTTAATTATGGTTCAGTTGAAACCAGAAATGAATTCAATGTCTTGTTATCTTTGGACTTTCTTTTGTTTCTTATACCTACCCTCCAGAAACTAAAAAGCAAGGTGTTATGGAGTCTCTTACAAGTTCTGTTATTGAAGAGTTTTTCAAAGATGAGGATGTCTATGAAGTTTTTGATGAAGAACAATCCCAACAACCTTCGGTGGCACGACAATCAAAACAAGAAACTCTAATCTTGTCATTATTTGATAGGTACATTACTTGCATTTCTTTAATATCATTTTTGTTTAATATCATTTCGATTCACTGTGAGTTTGGATTTAGGTTTACTATTTGTTTGGATTTTGGTTCACTATAATGATTAAATATCATTTTTATTTAATATATTTTTTAAGTATCTATCATTTGCAGCACTGCTCAACCTAGGGAAAGGGAATATGAAAGGCCTTCCTTTAACCTTGGTATAAGTCCACCAGCATCTCAACCAAGTCAGCCCTCTCAACTAACTGTTTCACAACTTAAAGTCCTGGAAGAGGCGGTGGTAGATGCTAGAGTGACAGCAGCATTAAAGTTTTCTGAAGCAACATCTTCAGAACCAACCTTACTAGCTTCTAAAGTTTGCAAAATCCCAGAGAAAAAGACAAAAATCACAAATGAGTTGATTGAAAAGTGTTATTATTGGATGACACATGTGAAACAGACAAAAGATGGTAGCAACGAATACAAACCAGTATTTGTCTTGAAACATGAGGCACTCTACGAGGGATTAAGAGAATATTTCATGTCTCTAATGCCCGAAGAACAAGTGCATGCCACGGTAAATCCTTTGCCAATTACGTTAACATTAATGATTTTTTTAAACACTCATATATAGTACATCTCATAAATTTTCATCCTGTAGGTAGTTAGTATACACAGCATGATTCTCAATAAAATAAAAGTTCGGCAGTATGAAGAACAAATATACATTGTGCCCCTGGATATTGTGATAAGCTAAATTTCTTATTCATTACTGATTTCTGTTCTGTTGAGTTCTTTTGCATGAACAAAACTTTTCTCTTGATGATTGAATATTTTTCATGTTTTATTCAGTATATGATTTGTGTTTGGTTTCGTGGAAATCTGATTTAACTGATGTTCATTTTGCAGAATTTTATGTTGGGAACACGTGGCATGGAGTACATTGATAAGAGGACAAACAAGGCTTACAGGTTTGATATTGAGCAGTATGCCCACCACCGCCAGTTTCTTGACAAAAGAAAACTTGCATCGCATCCATTTGTAAGTTGTAATTTCTATAAATTATTTGATAAATCTCTTGTTTGCTATTGTTTCGACTGAAATATTCTATAATTTTTTGAAACTTCAGCTATTTGTCCCAATTTTCAATTGAGGGCATTGGCAGTTGTGGATTGCTAATGTCAACAAAAGAAAATTCTGTCCTTGACCCTATCAATAAGCCAAAAAAATATATACCTGAATCAAGAGTGCAACTGAACAAATTTGTGGTAAGTTATTTTGTTGTAAATTATTCAAATTATTTTGTATATGCGAGGAGTTCGGTTCACTATTGTTAGTTCTCTTTATTTACCTTTTTTTTGTCTCTTTTAGGGTTTAATAATTTTCCAGATGAGGGTGTATGATGGGACGGAACCCTTAATGGAGGATGGACTGGGAGAGGAAGCAGAGTATATCCAATTGAATGGTCAACGTACAAAGTAAGAATTTTTCTTTTCTATGGTGTTATTTTTAATGTGTTTTATTTTGTATACTATTGATCGTATTATACTCAATTTTTGCTTAGCTATGATTGTGGAATATACGTGATGAGATGACTCGAAACAATTGACCACAAAAAATCAAAAGCGGGAAGAGATATAAATATAAAGCTTGGATACAAGTAAGTACTTTCTATATTAATAAACTTCTTTCTTTTCTTATTTGATAGTGTAACTAGGGATTTGAAATTTGTTGTTACTCTATTCAATAGTTCTTTTCCATGCAAAAATACTATTCTTGTTGATTAAAATTTGATCACCATTTATTCACCACATAAACAATGTTCGGTTCGGTTGCTTTTATAATTTTGATTCACCAAGTGAATGTTTTTCGGTTTAGTGGCCTCCTTCTAATTTGTTTAGGGTTTAGGGTTACTGTGATTGCATTTTTACAGTATAACTAAGGCTTTGAATGAAATTTCTTGTTATTTAATGTGATTTTGATTTAATTGATATTTAATCATTTTAATGTGTTCAGGGTTTAGGGTTATTATCATTGCATTTTTATAGTATAATTAGGGTTTTGAATGATATTGTTCTTATTTCAGTTGGGTTCATTTCTTATGTAACTAATTTCTTTCAATTGAAATGTAGGGAGATATTGATAGCTTCAGGTACCAATATGGTCTGCACATTCTGTTGCATGAAATGAACAAAATCAGAGACCAAGTGATTTGGGAATCTCAAGCAATAAGACTCCCGAAGCCATCTGCTGCCCTCTCCAGCCCTTATTGTAAATTCACATTTAGGGATTTAGATAGTAAATAGCATATACTATAATTGACTAGTTGTAATCAACAATATTTTGTTTAAAATGTTTAAAAAGAAAAAAAATGCTTACTTCAAATGAATATATGTCAATATTAATATAAATGTTAATGTTAATATTTATATTTCATTCAAAATGGATTACTCATTTGAGATGTTAATTTATATATCTCTTGGAACTGTCTGGCTGCTGTTTTATTCCAGGTTCTCATTGATTGTAATCACTTTATTTACCAATACATTACGAACACCAAACAAACACAGTGAACCAAAATTAATATAGTGGGCAAACCGAAAGTTTGCAAACACACTGTACAGAAATTCGGTAAGCTAAACTCTAAACCCAAAACCCTAAATCGTGAACCCTAAACACTAAAGCCTAAACCCTAAAAACCTAAACCCTAAAATCCTAAACCCAAAATTCCTAAACCCTAAACCCTAAACCCTGAACCCTAAACTCTAAACCCTGAACTCTGAACCCTAAACCCTAAACCCTAAACCCTAAACTCTGAACTCTAAACTTTAAACCCTAAACCTTGAACCCTAAACCCTAAACCCTAAACACTAAAATCCTAAACTCTGAACCCTAAACCTTAAAACCCTAACCCCTAAACCCTAAATCCTGAACCTTAAACCCTAAAATTAACCCCAGACTAAGAACAGTAAACGAATCAAAAAATTGCATATATCAATACACTAGACGAATCGAAAAACTGCATATATCAATATAGAATTTAGCAAAAAAATGACTATTCATTAAAGATTAACAACATTTAGAAATTAACCTGGCTATAACTATAGTGAACCGAAATTTGTTCACGAGTGAACAAAAATTTACATTAATAAAAACTAAAACTTGTACAATCCTCTCTTGAATAATTCATATTTGGCGCATTGTAAAGAGTGAAGCTTGACTGAATCGATGATCTGGACTCTAAAAGGTTCAACTACAAAAGACATAATTAATTGTATATTAGCAAAATGAACAATTGAATTTTTAACTAATCAAAAGTAAGTCAATTTTACCTCGCTTGGAGCTGTCTTTTTCTTTTTCTTCAAGGCATTTGAGATCTTTTTTTTCAGGTTTAATCCAAGTCTGTTCTTGGGCCGACCTCTTGTTTTGACATGTGGTGGACTTTGAAGGTCATTCACATTACTTATTGTCGCTTCTTTGTGGGTTAACAAACTTTTTCCTTTACTTCTCTCTTGACACCTATAACATATTTAGCATCGAATTTATTTATTTTATCTATTCTATCTTCTTCTTTTATTCTCAATTTTTTTAAATAAAATATAAAAAATTTGTTCAAAAATATTCTATGTAAACTAAAAATTAACTCTTATTATTAATTATTACCTATTTGTATATACTTATATATATATATTGATTTATATATTATTAGTTATTAAAATAATAAAATTTGTCATAATAAAATAATTAAATCTTTAATAAAAATTTTTTGTAATAATATAATATTTTTTTACAAAATATATCAATAACATAGCATAATTAATAATTAATTGATGTGACGATGAAGAGTAAAATTTAAGTGTAGTCATATTATTTGATTTAGTAAAAAAAATTCATAAAAAAATTGTTATATACAATATAAATACATATTCTTTATAAATCTAATAAAAAACTTTATCCTGAACTCAATTATATTCTTCATAAAAAAATCTCATGAATTTTGTTTCCTTTCTTTTATTTTTTGTTCTTTTAAATAGAAATTAAAAATTTATCATACTCACTCTTTACTTTTTTTTGTCAAATAAAATATAAAATACACTTAATATATATTTTGAGTACAGAAAAAAATCGACTAACTCTTATAGTAGTTTTTTAGATTTATCATTTTTATTAATTTAGTCCTTAAATCTTAATTATAAGACTGAAGTATTTTAAATTAAACTTTAGACATTATAGTAAAGGCACCACTCAAATAAAGATCTTAAAAACAACTTTTTCTAAAGACGCCTACGTGGCAAAACCTAAACCATATATTCTAAAGCCACACTTTTAACTACATAACACTTAAAACTATAGCATTTTATGAGAAAAGCGTCACCTAATGAAAACAAGTAAATAAGAAGATTTAAGAGAAAAAATAATTAAATTATCAAAATTAATAGATCAAAAACTAATGATTTTAACTAATGTTAATTGTAATGATACCGAATTCTTAAAATCAATACAAAATGATTTTTCTCAAAATCTTTATTTTACTATAAGTTTTATTGAAGGACTTCAAAATCCTGAAAAAACTTATATTTCACATGGAATTTCTAAAAAATGCTACCATAGAAATGATTCTCCACATCTCTATCATACGTTTAACCCACAATTAAATTCTATAGTAGATATGCTTGAAGAAATATTAGTATCCATAAATAAGAAAAAAAAAAGAACCTAATATAAACGAAATTAAACAAATATTAAATAAATATTTTCAGAAAGAGAATCCCAAAGAAGAAAAAATTCAAAATATAGCCAACATAACAAAACTAAAAGTAAAACCACCATTGAAATTATGAATATTGAAGAAAAATTAGAAGAAGTTACAATGCTTTTTAAACAATTAAAAATGGCTCAAGAAAATAATATTATGGAACAAGAATTTCAAATAGAAGAAGAATTAGTAAATTCTGAAAATATAGAAAATGAAGAACACATCCTAGATTATTCAAGTGATGAAGAACCAGCAATTCCAATACAAGTAAAAAATGAAGCTGGAACATCTAAGAATAATCAATCTCAATTTAAATGGGAAACAGGTTTTGAAAATTATGCTTTTAAAAAGGGATTTATAAATAAAAATTCAAAGTATACAAAAATACCATCAAAATACGTTCCTAAAATCCAGGAAACGGAAGGAGAAAGAATGCTCGATTTAGACTGTAAAAAGAATGAAAAAGAAATTTTCGAGAACTGGTTGAATTCCTTCTTATTAGAAGCCTTTACTAATCCAAAACTTAGTGAATTGTCTGGAGGAGATATCTGGAATTATATAGGGTTTCATACTAAAGGAACTGTAATAGATTATATGACATCAATAGAAAACTAAATAATAGAAGAATTAGCAACAAAAACAATAGTTTACGATAAGATATTACATATAATGATGATTCTATATAAAGAATTTTTTGAAAAAAATATTATAGATCATAGACAAGAAGTCTATAATAAAATATCAAGAAGTGAAAAACCATTTAGCTAATATTCAAATATATGATTTATGTAATGTGGAATCTTACATATGTGAATATAGAATACATTATTATAAACTAAAAGAAGAAGATAAAAATCATTATTTTAGTATGTATATAACAAAACTTTCATACCCTGCTAATGAATTTATAATGGGAAGATTTATAAGAGAAATAAATAGAGGAACAATTGAAAATAATTTTGGAGGAGCAACCTCTGCAATAAGAGAGAAAATAAAAGAACGTTGTATGCAAGAAACAACTCAAAAAAGATTTGAAAATATAATTAGAATTTGCTATCAGGATAATGAAGAAATACCTCAAAAATATGGTCTTAATAAAAATTTTTAAAGAAAAAAAAAATATCAATTTAGAAAAAGAAAATACTATCCAAATTGGAGAAAAAAGAGGTATTTTAGAAAAAGAAGTAACAATAAAAACAAAAAATAAAAAAATGACTATTGTCCAAATAAAAAAGAAAATTGTAAGTGTTGGTATTGCCAAGAAGAAGGACACTATGCAAATAAATGTCCAAAAAAGAAGGATAAAAAAGACCTTACCAAACAATTAGAAATTGCTAAGTCTTGTTTCATGGAACCATTAGAAGAATCAGATGATAACTTAGACTATTTTTTTGAATATGTCTCAGAAACATACTTAGAGACTGAGCAATAATGCCACATTTATTACTATAAAAATAACAGAAAAGTTTATAAATGCTTTTAGAGATACTGGAGCAACATAATGCTTTGCTAGTACAAATATAAAACTTGATTGAAAAAAAATTAAAGAAACCATTAAGAGTTGGAATAGCTTACAAATCAATACATAAAATTGACCAAAAAGCAAAAATGGCTGAAATATTTATTCAAAATTATAGGTTCATTGTTCCATCCATATATATGTTAGATTCTGGGATGGATTTTATCATAGGAAATAACTTCTTAAAGCTATATCATCCATTCATTCAAGAATTAACATATATAGTTTTAAAAGCTCCACACGATTCTTCAATAAATCAAAAATCAAAACGTATAAAGATACCAACTACTACCATAGATAAGATTTTAAAATTTAAAATATTTTCTATATTAGAAACATGCTATTTAAATTTATATTTTCAGATAAATATCCCAAAAAATAATCTTGAAATAAAAATAGAAGAACTTTTGGATGAAACTTGTGCTGAAAATCCTTTAGATGTTAAAAATACAAATAAAGAATTAGTAAGCATTAAATTAAAAGATCCTACAAAAGAAATAAATGTTCCAAATAAAATTTCTTATTCCGCAAGAGATAGAGAAGAGTTCTCATTAGAATATAAAGATCTTTTGAAAAAAGGAATTATAAGATTAAGCAAAAGTCCTCATGCGGCTCCAGCCTTTTATGTTGAAAACAATAATGAAATTAAAAGGGAAAAACGAAGAATGGTAATTAATTATAAGAAAATGAATGAAGCAACTGTTGGTGATGCTCATAAACTTCCAAGAAAAGATTCTATTTTGGAAAAAATCAAAGGAGCAACTTGGTTTTCATCTCTTGATGCAAAATCAGGATATTGGCAACTTCGTTTAGACGAAGAAACAAAGAAATTAACTGCTTTTACTTGCCCAACAAAAGAATCAACAAGTGTGTTGCTCTATAAATGGAATGTTTTACCATTCGGATTAAAACAAGCCCCAGGTATCTATCAAAGATTTATGGAAGAAAATCTAAAAGAGTTAAATGAATTTATTCTAGTTTATATTGATGATATATTAATTTTTACAAAACAGGATAAAGAAGATCATCTTCAAAAATTATTAATAGTTTTAGAAAGATGTAAAGAAAAAGGATTAGTTCTTAGCAAAAAGAATGCAAAAATAGCAAGACAAGAAATAGAGTTTCTTGGGTTAATTTTATCAACTCAAGTAAAGCTAAAACTTCAACCAAATATTTTAGAAAAGGTAAATTTATTTCCTAATAAAATAGAAGATAGAAAATAATTACAAAGATTTTTAGGGTTTATAAATTATATTTCTGATCAAGGATTTTTAAAGAATATAACAGAATACACTAAAAACTTATTTCCAAAAATAAGTACTAAAAAAGAATGGAAATGGGAAGAAAAAGATAGTATGCAAATTCAAAGAATCAAAGAATTATGTGAAAAGCTTCCGGAACTTTATATTCCAGTAGAAAACGACTACTTAATAGTAGAAACAGATGCTTCAGACATAACCTGGTCAGGATGTCTAAAAGCTAAGAAAGCTATAAAAAGTTTGGAACAAGAAAAAGAATCGCTAGATTCTAAATATTCCCCAAAGGAATTACTTTGCATGTATATTTCAGGGACTTTTACTCCAACAGAACAGAGATATACTACTCATGAAAAGAAAACTTTAGCAGCAATTAAATCTCTTAAAAAATAGAAAATTGATTTACTACCCTAAGAATTTACATTAAGGATAGATTCAAGTTACCTAACAGGTTTCATTCGATACAATTTAAAAGTTGATTATAATCATGGGCGATTGGTAAGATGGCAATTATTTTTGTTACAATATCCAATAAAAATTGAATATATTAAGGGTGACAAAAATATTATTATAGATACATTGACAAGAGAATGGAGTTCGTTTACAACGCATTAAATCAAGAAATTCAAAAATATCAGCAAGAATTCGAAGAATGCAAGCATTGTCTGCAAATAAGGGCACAGATCCAATCCCTCAAGAAAGCCATTGAAGCAATGAAATCAACACAACAAGCAAAACTATCAGAGTTCAGCCAGCTAAGCATGATGGACAAACCAGGTGAAGAAAAAATTTCAGAAAATAAAACAATTGCTGAAATTATTAAAAAGTCCACACAAGATAAAAAATATTATGTAATTTATAATGGCCCCATGAAAGGAGTATATGATGCCTGGGAAAAAGCAGCACCATTCACACATCAATCAAAGATAGTTCATAAAGGAGGATTTTTAACACTAGAAGAGGCAAAGGAATCCTTCAGGGAATATGAAGCTCTTCATCCAGAGCAAACCCTAAAAAGAGCAGATAAAGTTCCAATTCAAACCCAAAGAACAGGAATAATAAGAAACATTCCTACAAGGGCTGAAATCAAGGAAAAGAAAAGGGTCTGTAGATCAAATCTCAGAGAAACCCTTAATATAGTCCTGAATTGGATTGAAAAAAAAAGGGCAAGTTTGGGATACTATCCTATTGCTAAAGAACAGCTAACAAAGCTGGTTATTTTTCCAGAGGCTTTCCCATCTGACACTTATCAGTTTTTTCAGTATGGATTAATTGATACAATTTTAATTTTTAATGATCTAAAAATTATTAGTGAGTTTCCTGCAGGATTCGTTGATGCAGTAAAGAGATTTAAAAATATGATTGACAATGTAAATCCAAGGGATATATCCCTAAAATTTACAAATAGTCAACCTATTTTTAGTGAAGAAGAAGAATGCTTAGTTCCAGCACACCAAGTAATATTCATGTCCGTCTTCCCAGAAAACTTTCAACCAATTGATCAAATTCAAGATTTAACAATCTACAGTCATGAAGGAAGACTAGCCAGCACATTAGCAAGGATCTTTGAAAGAACTCAAAAAATAACAAGGGAATCCCACACAAGAATTAATTATAAAAGTAGAAATACTCTGCTTGTGTCTAGTAAAAGAAATGAAATTGAAGAAAAAGAGATGAGACTCTTGGTGGAATTTGAATCTGCATTCTACAATTTATCCGGACTCTTAGAAAAGCTCCCTGAAGGGATAAAAAGGAATCTCTGCTATTTGATAAAAGACAGAGAAGACCACAAGTGCCAGCTATGTGCCTCGAAAATATCTGAAGAAAGCAATAATGAAATGGAATCCACCCACATGATAAAAGAAGAGGACAATGCATCCACCCACATGATAAAAGAAGAGGACAGTGCATCTGAAGCATCCCTCAACATTATTACATAATGACGTAAGCACTTAGGTCATAGAGCACCAACAATGTAGCTAGTGCAAGATAATAAACAATGACGTAAGCAA
This sequence comes from Arachis stenosperma, assembly GCF_014773155.1. Classification (NCBI taxonomy): domain Eukaryota; kingdom Viridiplantae; phylum Streptophyta; class Magnoliopsida; order Fabales; family Fabaceae; genus Arachis; species Arachis stenosperma. The sequence goes on along the minus strand of NC_080380.1, from coordinate 96,472,982 downwards.
TGACGTCATAAGAAGGGTAAGGATGGGAATTGTCCATCAGACCTAACCATTATAAATAGATTGCTTAGACAATTGTAGAAGGCATCAGAAAACAGAAAGCAAAAGGCTAAGAGTACTCATATGCTAGGAGAGCAAGGAGGAAGCTGCCGAGGCGATTCTGTAGTCTGACAAAAGAATTCCCTTAGGAAAAAATGGTTTTAAACTCCCCTCTGGAGTTAATAGCTACAATCTCCCCTCTGGAGATAAAAACACCTTATGTAAAATATACTAAATAAATGAAGTTTTTCTCCAGAAAGTTATGTCTTTGTCCTAATCTCTTAGTTATGAATTACTTAGAAAGTTTAGAATTAACGGAAGAATCTGATTATTATAGATTAACTGCTTTATTAGATAATGAAAAACAGGCTGTTCTAAAAACAAAACTAAATCTCAAATCAAATGAAAATTTTAATAAACAAAGTCTTTTAAAATAAGTTTTTAATAGAAAAAATATAATATACTATGGAAAAATTTAACTTGATGCCCCTGTAAAAATAAAATCTGCTAATGGAGAACTTGAAATAGCTTTGATAAATGATGAAGAATTAAGTAAACAGATTGAGAAAATTAAGGATCAACAGAAAAGATCTAAAATTGGATGGATTCATATTAGTACCATACAAGTTTTAATCAAATCTACATATATGAAAGGAATTAATTCACCAATAAGTTTAGCAATCTGTGACAAAAGAATTACTGATGACTCAATAGATCAAATAATTGGAATTGTTCATGGAAATTTGGCAAATGTAAATGTTAAATTTAATACCCATCTTGGATATGTTATACCTTTATCAACTGAAAATCTTGGTAGATCTATAAGTTTAGCTTATAAATTTCATAGAAAAAGTTTAATAGAACAAGATGATGAACCATTTTCAATTACATATGCAATAAATTATGCTTTAACAAATAGCCATTATAGTATAATATTTAAAAATAGAGAAAGAATTTATGTTGATGAATTATTTCAGAAAATTATAAAAACAGAAATACCAAAATACAAAGCTATTGAAAACCCAGTTCTATTGTTAAAAGAACCATAAAAAAGACCGGTTTCATCAAATTTTCAAATAAGAGAATCTAAAATCAATAGTCCTTTAAGTTTATCTAAATTAAAAATTAAAGAAGAAAATTCTGAAATAAAAGAATTAAAAAAAAGGTCAAAAAATTAAATGAAACCCTAAATACTAAATTATGACAATAAATAAGGAAGAAATATATGTAACTTATCAAGATAAGAAACAAGAGCTATTTGAAAGAGAGAATCGGTTGAATTATTTGCAGTTTTCTGAAATAAATCAAAGAGTATTTAAAGCTCTAAAAATAATCTATAACAAGTTAAAAAGAGAAGTTGAAGAGCTAGAAAAATTAATAGAATCTCTGAAAAATAGTGATGGATCAATGATAGAGTTTGCAGAAATTCTAAAATAAATAATGATAAACAAAACTATTTTAGGAATTATAATAAGATTACCTAATTTATGAGGCATAAAAAGATTGAAAAACCAGAAAATAAAATATATTAAAAAATAAAATAGAGGAGTATAAAAGAGAATTAAATAATCTTCAGATCAAAATTGATTACCTTATAATAAAAAGGATAGAAATAAGAATAAATATAAACAAGTTAAAATTAAATCTAGGAAATTTATAAACGCCTGAAAAACCATATTACGATTTAAAAGAATTAAAACTGTTGAAAGAAAAAAATGGAGAATGAAATTGAAAAACTGGAAAGATAATTAGAAATAAGAGAAAGTAAAAGAAGTTTTTGAGGATTTAAGAAATTATAAACAGATAAAAGATTTTATAATAATGTATGTAAAAAAGAATATTATAATTATGATAGAAATTAGAACAGAGTTAAAAAAAACTATAAATATGAAATCAGAATTATAAATATACATCAAGAACTAGTAAATAATCATTTAACAAATACAAGAGAAATTACAGAAATGGTTAATACTCTAGATTATGAAGTTGCAAATTATTTTTATAAAAATCCTTTAAATAAAGCACCACTAATTGAATCTATACAAATTATAAATTTATTCAAAACAAAGTATAAAGAGATAATAGAAATTTCGAAAGAAGAATTAAAAGAAAAGTCGAAATTGAAAAATTGGTATCAGAACCAAGTTAACGATTAAGGGTAACACTTTCTCTTTAAGCAACACTTTTAATAATATACTTTTAAATCAATATCAACCACAAAATGAAAAACGTCTTTACAAAAAGATGAAATTGGCAACTTCACCTAGCATCCCCCTTATAATAATCTCTCAATCTCTTTCAAGTGATAATTCGATTCGATGAGCTGTCACTCTCTTACTACATTGAACTAGTATAAAATAACCACATTTTTATTTAGCATCCAATGAAGATCGAAATAATATTAAATCTTATGGACATGAAATGGTTTTACATTACTTTAGTCAATATATAAATTAAAAAATTTATTAAAAATAATAGAAAAGCTAATATATCTAAGATGAATAATTTTTGAAAATTTTAAAAATAATAAAAGTTTATTAAAAACTAAAGCGTCAAATTTAAAATTCACTAAATTAGTTTAGATGTAAATTTAAAACAACATTTATATAACCAAAGCATAATAAGAGAAGATGTCGTGTATATTAGGTATGTATATTTAAAAACCACAATGTGATTAACCACTTAAAAAATTATAATAATATTTTAGTTAATTAATTTAATAAAATAATTTTAAAAATAATATCTATATTTTTTAAAATTAGTTAATCAAAATTAAATTTTAAAAATCAATTTTTAAACAATTAACCAAAACTAAAACTAAATTAAAAAATTTTAATTTCAATTTTTTAAATTAAAAATTCATTAAAAAATTATTATTGTTTAGAAAACTGATTTTTTTGGTCCAAAAACCGATTTATTATCCAAAATCCAAAAATTGGTTTTGTTTTTTCAAAAGTAAGTTTTTCTATTCAAAAATCAGTTATTGTTTTTTAAAATTAATTTTTATTTTTATAATCGATTAAAAATTAATTTTTAAATTTTATAATTGATTAATAAGTTCATATATCCCATCACCACCGTAAATGACGATTCCACTCCCTTCTTTATTTTTTTTTAGCTATTTTAATTATTATCCTATTTTTAAACAAAATAAAGTTAAATATGTCTATTGATTTGATAATCATAAAAAGCCAAAAAGTTTTCATTCTTTACCTAGAAAGTCAGAAAATATGTACAGGAACATGAATTAAGAGGAACCGCTATCTATTATTTTTAACTTTTAAGGGATTAATTTGTCAAATTAAAGAAGCACCAGTGACTATTTCGGAGTTTCACCTTACAATTGCGAGTCCATTTTATTATATAGGATTTTTTTAGTGTTATTTTTGAAAAAGATTTATTTTAAATGATATTTTTAAAAGATTTTTTATAAAAATAAAAATAATTTTACGTTTAAATATTTTATATAAATTTTTTTATTTATCAATTATAAACTTGTTTGAGTAAGTTTTTAAGAAATTTTTTTTTGAATTATCTTTTTTTAAAAAGTCTTATGAAAAAGTAAGAGTAATTTTATGTTTAGATATCTCATGTAAAAAGATTTTTTTATTTATCAATATATAAGTATTTTTTTGTTTATTTATTACATAAAAAATATTTTTTTTAAGAAAAAAGATGTAAATTAGAATTTCTCAAAAAAGATATTTTTTATTTTTCTAATACTTTTACTTTTATTACTAAAAATTTGTCAAATATACTAAAAAATTAAAAAATATCTTTTTTCAATGAAAAATAGATCTTTTTTATTTATTATGTAAAAGGAAATTTATTTTAAAGAATTTAAAAAAGAGTCTTGTTAGAGAGCCAATGAACTATTGAGTTACAAAATGAACATCACTCATACTATCTAGAATAACCATCCAGAATACTAGGTCACCAAGGATCAAATTCTTGATTTTTCGGATCTAAAGTTCTAATACCATATCATGATACCACTCATCCCAAAAGTTTCAGCTAATGAAAATAGGTAACACTAATGGTTATATCTCTAATACTTCCTATTCTATTGGCTCCTCATACTTTTCCTTTAAAAAAATATATAAATTATAACTTTAAAAAAAAATTAATTTTTTAATATTTTTATTTTTATTATTAAAAATATGCCAAAAAAGCACAAAGTATAATATATATAGAGGAGCGCTAGGGGCAGCAGAAATTGTGATATATAGTCATCAATTAGTCATCATAAGTGTGTTTAATAGTGGGAGATTATATTCAATGGTACAAGATTACTCATTTTACTTTGAAAAAGTATAGGTAAACAATGAAAATTTTAAACAATGTAAAAAATAGATATATCAGATGTTTATTTCATTACGCGTACGGATAGTTATTTTAATATTAAAATTTAAATGATTAATTTAAAGTGTAGTGTATTTTTATTTAATTGGTGGTTGTTCATATTGTTCAAAATAATCATTGTTTACCTAGCATTCTCCACTTACTTTTGATGGTTAAATCCGGCCAAATTTTAACAAAATTGGTAGCCGTCTAGACTTTCACACATATATATATATATATATATATATATAGATTGACCTACAAATAAGAGGTTGACATGTGAAATGGTTGATTATAATAAGAATCATCTTAAAGGTATGCTTTTGTGAATTACATTAATGTAAGCGAGCCATAATTTTTCACAAATTTTCAAAAAAAATTGTGGACCTCGACAATATAGACAAAAAAATGGGAAAAACTAAATTATAAGAAAAAAGAAAAATATAAATACATAAAAAAAGAGATAAACAATAACGCTGTGCAATTAATAAAAATGAGAAACCAAATAAAAAAAATAAAAAATAAGAAACTACGACATAAATTTAAAATTTATAAAAAAATCTTATTATTTTTAGTTATTTTAAATTTTCGTAATTGAATTCCAAACCAACAAATTGAGTAAAATCTTATTTAATTACATTATATTTTGATTTTTTTAATTTTTTATTATATATCTATTAATAATTATTGATTTTTTTTAAATGAATAATATAAAAAAGAACTAAATTAAAAACTTAAAATCAAAATTTGTCGTATTATGAAATTTTAAGTTTATTTTTTTCTATTCAAATATTTATATTGATAATTTAGTTTCTATTATATATTAGTTATATCTCTTAATTAATTTTTTATAATTAAAATTTGTAATTGAATATATTTTAATTTTTTAATTTAATTTTTTGATTGATTATTTTTTAAGTAAAAAAATATACACGACAAAAATAATCCAAATACTTGGACAAAAACGTGGCCATTATGTGTGTATACTTGGTTTATTTATTTTTATTAACTGCAGAATTTTTTTATTTTTTATACTTGGTTTCTCATTTTTATTAACTGCACAATTTTTTTATTTATCCTTTTTTTTGGTGTATTTATATTTTTCTTTTTTCTTATAATTTAGCTTTTCCTATTTTTTTGTTTACATTGTGGAATGCCCACAAAATTTTTTTTTAAAATTTGTAAAAATTATGACCCGCTTACATTAATGTAATTTACAAAAGTATATCTTTAAAATAATTATTATTATAATCAATCATTCCACGTATCAATCTTTTATTTGTAGGTCAATTTTTGGCCATACTTAGCTACTACTATCTTGGTCACCAGAAAACTCCCTATATATATATATATATATATATATACCCAGGAACTAACCACCATCGTCGCGCTTTTCACCTCCTCTACATCCCGAGACACCATGACTATTCACATCCGCAACTACGACATGCCCTGGGACACCCACATGTACGAAGTCATCTTCCATGGAAACTTCATCGAGACCTGCCGAACCTCTAACCCTTCCATAGTCGACGACTGGGTCCAATTCATGAGCAGCCACTTCGGCTTCAGCAGCAACCAAAACCGCCTCATCGGCCTCGACGTCGAATGGAAGCCAAACACTCAGCGCAACGCGCCTCGTAACCCCGTGGCCACACTCCAACTCTGCCAGGGCGAGAACTGCCTCGTCTACCAGATCTTGCACGCGCCTTACATCCCACAGTCGCTGGTGGATTTTCTCAGAAGCCGCAATAACACGTTCGTTGGGGCTGGAATCGACGCGGACGCTCAGAAGCTTCTAGAAGACTACCACCTCCACGTGACAAACTGCACGGACCTTCGGATGCTTGCGGGGCACGTCCTGGGGGAGAGAGAGTTGAGGAATGCGGGGCTGAAGACGCTGGCGGCGAGGGTTATGGGGGTCGAGCTGGAGAAGCCGTCGTACATCACGAGGAGCTGTTGGGATGTTGAGCGGCTTAATCCTCAGCAAGTGCAGTACGCTTGCTTGGACGCGTTCGTCTCTTATGAGGTTGGGAAGAGGCTGTCCGTTGCTTCCGGTAATACTTCCAATAGGTTTTGATTTGAATGGGATTTGAGTTGATTGCTCATTTGCTTGACTATGTTTAATTTCGTGCTTTGGATTTTCCCCCCTTTTTTAGGGATTTTATTTTGTTCTTTCCGTTTTTACGACTAGATTGCCTTAATTCCATGTCTGATTGCTTATGATTATCAAAATGTGAAGCATTTTTTTTTTTTTGCCATTGTTCGTAATTTTTTCTCTAATGTGTGAATATGCTGTGGTTTGACGTCGTGAACACTAGCTATAAGCGGAGGTGGGCGGGGTATATGGTGGAGAGTAGGTGTGTGGAAGTGTGCTGTATTTGGTGTGGTATTTCTTCTTTATTAGCTGAGTGTGCTGCTAGCGGCGGACGGCGGTTCAGCCTTGTAGGCGCAGCATAATATAAGTGGGTAGTACACTGTTACTATGTATGTGCGCGCTGTTGGTGGTGTACGGATTCTAGCTGGAGGAGGATAATGCAATATAATAATGGGGATAAATTATTGGAGATTCTATGATATCTTTAAATTGTTGCTTAATTTGTTTAAATATGGCTAATTTTTTGTTATATGAGGGAAATTGTAACTGGACTTATTTTTTTTATGTTTGTGTTAAACATTTAGTTATAGACACCGTAGTCATAATCATAAATTATATGCAATACATAAAATTGGAGTATTCTTCATGTTTAAGTTTGTTTAGCTTGTCTTCGCTGATCATGAAATTCCCCAAAAGTCGTTCCCAAAAGTTTCTTTTCCTCATTAAATATGAGCAATTTTTTAAAACTACCCTTTCACATAGGGTTTGAATGCACAGAGACAATATAGATGGTGAATATTATGTGCATCTTCAAAAGTAAAGTGGTAAACTTGTGTTTGTTTACACTTTTTTTTGGGTGTAATTTAGACCCATATTCTCGTTGATATAAAGTATAAACTATATCCCTTATTTCGAGTAAGATGATCATATCTCTTTAATATGAAAAAAAATTTGAATTTAAGGGTGAATCAAAATTATTACCCTAAAAAGAAAAGATCGATCACTCTAAATCATTTTAGAAAAATAATTGACTTACATGTAATCGATACTTAGCGTGAAGAACCTAATAACTAGTGGCAAATTTATTATCTTAAAGTCCAATACGAATGAAATCTATTGTTCCCTTTCAATAATAATTATAAAATAATACTTATAAAATAACTAATTCAATATACTTCAATAGGGCTCATAAGATATTTATTATGAAAAATAATATTTTAAAAAAATATATAACAATATCTTTCATCATAATAACATAACATAATTTTTTTGGATGAGATTAAACAATGTAGTGATAGATTTGAGCGACAAAAAAAGTGAAAGAGAGAGAGAGATTGAGATGAGTATGAAAAAAAAAAAAGAAGAATTCGAATTGAAGGAGTAACTAGAGTTACTAAATTTAAGAAAGTTAGGATAAATTTATGTATATATAAATAAATTCATGTATATATAAATGGATTTATGTATAAATAAAATTTGCGTGGATTTAACGAGTTCTTTGGGGGCGGGTACTTATGTTCCTGTCTCCGTCTATTTATTCACGTGGGTGGGTCTCCACCTATGGGATTTTATCGATTTTTATCTAGCTTAAAATCGTGAATAATCTCTGAAAATACCTGTTTTGATTCTTTTTATCATCTCTATTGATAGTATTTATTGGTTAGTGATGTTGAGCTATTCTAACTACTTAGTAAAAATTTTAAGATAACCAAAGTCTAAGCAATATTATTCTCTTATAAAATCATATGTATCTTTGTTATAACAGTATTAATAAAAAATAAATGTTAAACACTAAATGAGTCACATTTTTCATATATGTTATAATAACTAACAATATTACATATCATAACTATAAAATCATAATATTTTGAGAAATGATGTATAAACAATTTAAATGTTGATAAGTTTGGACAATTTTAAAAAAAATAAAAAGTATTTAAAAATTATATGTTGATCTATAAGATTTTCTTTTTAAAAATTTATTCATAGTTTATGATTAATAATTTTGGAATTTTATATATATATATATATATATATATATATATATATATATATATATATTATTTTATTTTATAGAAATTTATAACTTTTTTCGTATTGAAAATATTAGTGGTTATAGAGAGATTTTTACCATTAAATGATTATAGAGAAATTAAAAATAAAATTGGTTCATATTTTTCAATAAAACATTTAGTTTTTGTTTTAAGTTCAAAGTAAATTATATATTCAATTTATATTTGTTTGTTTATCCTAATTATTACGTATAATAGATAATATTATTAAGCATGTTTTAAAAGAAATTATTCAATTTTATACAATTAAAAAATAATCATAAGATTGAGATTAAGATGAAGTGAAATAATAAATATATAACGAATAAAAATAAAATAAATAATTAAAATAAGATAAAGAAAGCAATTAAAAGAAGTAGGACAAGGTAAAAAAGAGAACACATAATCAATAAAAATACATTGTAAAAATATTTAGTATAATCAATGAATATAAAAAATGAAAGACAAAAATCAAGATATATTCTTATTAAAAAATTTTAAGAAAAATATTATGAAAAACATCTATTAATCAAGTTCTACAAAAATATAATAGAAAAATTGAAATGTTAGTAAATAAAATAATAACACTTTCATTAAAAATTTTTAAATACATAAGAAAATATTATAAAACAAAATAATAGAAAAATTTAGTAAAATAAGATAAACTAAATTAAAAAATAAAAAATAAAAAAAAGTATAACTAAAGCACAAAAAAAGAGATAAAGGAGGTACAAAATACATTTTGATTTCATATATATGAATAAAAATAATAAGAGACTAATTATTTAAATTAAATTTATTTATTTCATTTTTTTATTCATTATTTATTAAATAATTTAATATTTATTTTGATTAAATCAAATAATTGATATAATTAATTAGTTATAATTAATATTATTTATTCGAATAGTATAACTGAAACATATTAACATATCAATGGTAAAATTAAAATTAACTTGAATACTTTTAAATATAATTATGGTAATTAACTAAGTATTATATGTTCTTTAATAATTTACATTTAATAATATATTTAATAATTTGACAATTCTCTTGTATAAAACTTTTAATGAGTAAAAATGTAAAATATGATGCAGGAAAAAAAACTAAAGTGACATAAATTTTTTAGTAAAAGAAAAAATAATTTTTTTTATTTTTTGGACACATGTTCATTTTTTTCAAGTCATATATTTTAATTGATAGAAACTAATAACAATTAAGTCCATAAAAAATTTAATTAATTTGTGTCTTAAGGGTACATTTTAAAAATATAATAATAAAGACTTTTTAATATTTTTAATGTATTCAATATATTAAAAATTAAAAAAAATTAATTTTTATAATAATTTTTATAAAAAATTTTATAAAATATTTTCTTTTATGATATACTTAACCCGAATACAAATTAGCAAAATAGCAATCAATAAAAAAAATAAAATTTAAGGAAAATATGTTAAAAATTGAAATAAAATAAAAACTTTCAATTATGATAATTAATTATAGTCATATATATTTACTTTAAGGTTCATACCTCAAAAAATTCAAAGTATTAATATCTTATATTTTTTATTTTTTCAATTTTGGACTATTATAAACATTAGCTGCTCTTCAATAATGACAATCCTTTAAAAAGATAAATATATTTAAATGATCCTAAAATATGTAATATTTTTTAAAATAATAAAAAATATACAATTACTTAAAATATAACATTTGTGTATCAAGTGAAATTTAATTGTGAATATAAAAATTATATATAATATTATATCATAATCAAATAAGAGATTAATAAAAAAATTTAATATTTATATAATATATCAAAATTAAGTTTAAATTTTCAAAAATCAAATTTTATTATTTTTATGGAAGTAAATTAAGCAATAAAAAAATTCATAGGAGCATTATCAATGTTGAAATAATGGAAATAACATCATATTAATTATATTTATTGAATAATATAAAATTATAAAATTAAATTCATCATATATATTAAAATAAAAAATAATATATTCATAAATAAAATAAAATAATTATTAAAAATTGAATATGCAAATAAAAAAATAGATTATAACTTACAAAAACTATTTATAAAATTTGTTACATAAATAATGAAAGTCATATATCTATATAAATTAAATTATATTAAATTGTGAGATATTTAAATTTAATAATTTAGAAAAAAATTAGTTAATATAATAATTAATTAGTTATAATTGATTTAATTTAATAATTTAGAAAAAAAATTGGAAAACACTTTGAGAGATATGTCACATAAACTCTATTATTAAGTACAAAAATTTGATTTTAATATGATATAATTAGATCATTGATATCCTAATGATATGGATCAATAAAATTTAAAAACGTTATTTAGCATATGTAATATATATATATATATATATATATATATATATATATATATATATATATAATTTACCTATTTATAATGATAATTTAATTTTTAAAATTTTTTTAATATAATCCAAATTCTAATTAAATCAAATATTGATCGATTATTTTTTCAAAAAGAACTATTCGAACTAATTAAAAAATTAATAAACTTGGTTCATCGAATTCATCCTCTTTTACTTTCTCATACATCAAAGAAGAATTAATTAGGATCAATCTCTTTCAAAATTCAAACTCTTCTTCTTCTATGTTTAGCTAGATAATACAGTATGTGTTATAGCAATAATTTAAAGATCTAATATGATAAAGTATTCAATTCATAAGATATGTTCTTGCTTGCTAAATTTGCATTTAAAAAAAATATTATTCATATACCAAAAACTCTTGACATCCATATAAATATATGGTTGTTATTAATCATTCATTTTAATAAATTATTTTTTAATTAACAAAAAAAATTGTGTATTAACAATATTTATTATCAAAATTGTACATGTCACTGACATTGCTTGTTTTTTTTATTATTAAAATAATAGTTTATTTCTATTTTTTTCTTTTTGATTTTTTTTTCTAGTTCTTAAGAATCTTACCTGTAGAGACTCATTGATGTCATATTTGTAAATTCTTTCAATTATTTTAAAATTTTTAGTTTTAATAAATTTTTTTATCAAGTTTTTTTTTTAATTTGAATATTTTATTATTTATATAATATAAGCATAATAAGAAAATTTAAATCATTTTTGGTATTATAATTAATCAATCATCAACTATTATAATTAAATCATTTTTTGTACACCAAAGAAATCTATTAGGATTACTTTAAATAAAACGTAGAGAATTATTATTTGATCAAAAGACAATTAAATTAAATTTTGATCATATTTAATGTAATTATTGGATAAAAAAAGACTACCTTGCAATAAATATTTAATCCAAATCTAGCAACTATACAATGGGATAAATGTTATAATAGCACATATTGATACTCTCAAAATTATAAATAACTAGTGTATACTGCACGGAATAATATATAAAATTTTTTTATTAAAATTTAAATAAAAAATATATATAATAATTATTATTATAAATATTTTATAATTTAAAAATATTAAAAATAATTAATATTTATTTTAATCAATTTAGATTGGTTGAATGATTATTTTATTTGTCTGTTTAAGTAAATATTTAGAGTTTGAATTTCACCCTTAATAAATAGAGCATCAATATGTGGTAGATTAATCCTCAACTTGCCGAATTAGGAAATTCATAGAAAAAATTGTATTTATATTTAAACTAGATTAATTTTTCATTAATAGCAATACTTATGGGCTTTTGTCTTTGTTGAATTTTACTTAGGACAATTTTATTTGTTGGTATCGTATTCATTCTTAAAATCAAAACAATATGATCAACATTGCTACTTGTTAAAACTTCACATTTTATGAAATAATTTTTAAATTTTTAAATTCATAAACTTATGTCATTACAAAAGTGATTAGATCGATTAATATTTCTTGATAACATGGTGTACCGAAACACCATCATTGAGTATTAGTTAGTGTGAAGAGAAACCAATAATAATTTTTGTTATTCAATATATAATTTTTATTCAATTGAAAAATAAATTAATATTTCCTAAATTTATAAATACATTTTTTCTAATTTCTTACACTATTTTATTTGACAATATTTACCATTAAAAAATAGCAAATGATCATACTATCCCACAATATATATATATATATATATATATATATATATATATATATATATATATGATGTGCAAAATAATTTTTTGTCTTGAAATTAGTTCTAGTTAGTGAGATAAAATTTAAAATATTTTTTATTTTCTTACTCAAATTTAAATTTAAATTTAGAATTGATTAATGACTATTTTTTTTAATTTCAATAAAAAATAAATTAGTTAGATGTAAAATATTTAGTATTTAATAATTTTAATCATTTAAATTTTAATTACCGAAAATTGGATTAAAAATTAATTATAAACTTAATAATCAATAATATATATTATATTAGTACGTAAAAATAATCATTACAGATTTTAGTAGCATAAATAGTATCCAAGTAATTTGATTTAGTAGCATAAATAGTATCCAAGTAATTCGAATCTTATAGATTCGATTTACTACAAAAACACATCATTCGAATCTTATGAATTTGATTTAATTGTCAATATAAAAGTAACAAATAATATCATTTCATAATCAAATAAGTGTTTAATCAAAGATTTTAATATTTATATATATATATAATAATATGATAAAATAAATAAAAGTTTGAGTTTATCCATAATATAAATTGTAACTAATTTGATTTAATAATTTAAAAAAATTGAATAACCCTTTTTAGTAATATGCCAATCTAAATAATATAGATTGAAGATAAAAAAATATAGCTAAATTATATAATATAACATAATATTCCTAAAAATTTGTTTTATAGCAGATCTAATATCAAGATATTTATCATCATCTGTGGTATAATCTAATTTTACAATTATTTAAACGTTATTTTTATGGAAAATCGCATTATTTATTTTGAAAAAAAAATATTTACTCATTATTATAATTTAAATAGAATATAAAATAGATATTAAACCAATTATTTCTTTTAATAATTACTCAGTCACAAATATCCATCAAGAACTAGAGATTTAAGAGCATACAAAGTAAATATAATACTTACAATTTTTACACTACTACCACGATAGGATGATTATCACAAGTCTTTTTAACATAAATTAAATAGAATAACATATAATAATAAAGAAACAATCAAATCCAAAAAAAATTATAAAACACCTGTCATACACTACGACGGTTAGTATTGAGAAAGCTTTAACCATTTATTTTTTTATCGAATAAATTACTATTTGTACCCATAAAAGATACAGATGTTGACAAATGTACACATATAAGAATAAAACGACAATTATAACTACAGAAGATGGCTTCCGTGTGCCAAGAGTACCCAAACGTTGGTTACATAATTGGTCAATTAGGGTATTCTTGGCACACGGAAGCTATCTTCCGTGGGTACAATTGTCGTTATATTCTTATATGGATACATTTGTCAGCCTTTGTATCTTTCATGGATACAAATAGTAATTTATTCTTTTTTATTAGCTATCTTTTTATCTACTCTGCACTTCACTGAACCTATGCTTCAACCTTTCAAATTCCCATATATTCTTGCCAAATGTAATACCCGGTCTAACCAAAATTAATTAAATAATAAGTTAAATAGGAGCGAATATGATTGGAAGATTTGGCAATTGGAATTTGATAATTTAAATATGATATTTGGATTCAGTGAATTTTTCCGAGTCAGAAAACATAGTTTTCTGCGTAAAAGCGCGCAGTGGAATTTTGACTGGCAGTACCGGCTGAGATCTGTCTGATACTGCAGCTGAGAAAATTGATTATGAGTAAATAAGATTAAGAAATGAGGAATTATAATTAGGGGAGGTAGAAATATTTAAAGTGCGATTTAGAGCGCTAATCTTAAAAGTTTTGGCCCAAAATTGGGCCAACGGACAAAAATAAGTGAACCGGGCCTAAGTGTGTCCAAGACCCAACATATATAAACATTAGTTATGAGTATTTCAGTTCAATTTACCCTGAAGAAGGGGTGTTGGGCGCTGAATTGAGAAGAGAGAAGAGAAGAGAGAAAATCTAACTCTCTTTGATTTTCAAACCACCATAACTTGAGCTATGGAGCTCCGATTGACGAGCCGTTTGCTGCCACGTGTCGCTCTTCTCATCATCTACAGTTCTATCTAAGTTTTATGGTGAGTCTTCCATTCATCTCTGCCTAGTTTTCAAAATTCCCCACTGTTACACGTTTTTGGGTAGTTAGTGTTAAAATCTTGTGATTTCGGGTGTTTAGAGATACTCCAACATAGATTCTAAGCGGGTTCTATCCCTACTTCATATGGGCTGAGATAAGAAGTGCTCAAACCCTTGTGATTTGTCATTTTTATGAGCCCTAGGTTGATGTATGTATGTGAAATTGGTTATGTTAGTGTATTTGGTGATTTTGATGCACAATTGGGAGGTTGGTGTTGCTTGTGGAGCTTTGGTGAGGCTTGAAACTAAGGGTTGGTGGAGACTTCCATAGAAGAGGCTCAATTGGTTTGGCTACAAGAGGTACGGTTTAAGTTTTATTTAAGTACCGTGTGGTGTGATGAGAATTCCTAGGCTAGATGCCCCTACGATTAAGTTTGAATTGCGTAAATAGTTGGTGCTAATATGCATATTTGGTACGTAATATGAATTAATGATTGGGTTGAGAATTGTGTGGCCTTGTATGCTTGGTGTATTGAGAATTTGATGTATTGGGTAATGAGTATTAATTTGTGGTTTATGCATTTAAATTGTGAAATTGGGCCGGAGGTCGTGAATCTTGGGTCGGAGGCCAGAGAGAGGTAAGGAAGGTAAGTTGATGTGTGCATTGTATGATGACACAAGTGATTAAATGAATCTCAGATAATGAACATATGAATAATTGGGTTGGTTATTGAATAATAAGGTTTGAGGAGTTGAAATGTGGAATTTGGTAATTTTGGGTGAAATTATATAGATGAGGTATGTTTGATTTTGGTAGAGATATATTATGTGGTCATATATGTGATTATGATTATTGATACCTTGATGGTATGATGATGTATGAGAGATATGTATGTTGTGATATACGCTTGATGAATGATTAAGGTTGATTTGTGGGTGAAACCATGTGATAGTGAGTATGATATTTATTATGTATAATGATGATTGATTGAAAATAGTATTGTTGGAAATTGGGATGAGTAAGGATGTATGACATGTTAACGTGTTTGTAATTTAGCCATTTGTTTGAAATGGGTAAAAATAGTTATATGGCGGTTTTGTGAATTGTGGTAAGGTGTTAATGCATGAGTTGAAGAGGCTTGATGTTGATTTTGGTATATTTTGATTGATTTCAAAAAGGGTCGAAATTGGCATATTTTGGTTGATTTTGAAAAGGGTTGAAAATGGCTTGTTTTGTAAATGGCACTTTGTGGTTTTGTATGAAAATATGGTTTTTGGGCATACTTTGACGGAACATAACTTGGACTCCGGATCTCTGTTTTGTGCCAAACTCGTTTAAAAATAAAATTGGATCCGGGATGTCCATGCCATTTGAAAAACGGGCAGAAAATAATTTAAAATGAGAAAGTTATGTCCGTCGGAAGATTGGGGGTTGAATTTGTGAATTCTGCAGCTTTTAACTTAGAAAATTTTTAGCAGAATGACCCTCCGCGCGTAGGCGCACTTGGCGCGTACGCGTCATTCTTCGAAAAGGCACCATCCACACGTGCGTGTGGTATGCGCGTGCGCGTCGATGTACTGCACCCAATGCCAAGCCATTTTTCCTGAGAGTTGTGCCAGAGTTGTGCCAGTTTTGTGCGTTGGGCACAAACGCACCCACGCGTACGCGTGGCTGACGCGGGCGCGTCCCTTTGCTATTTTCCATCCACGCGTACACGTGGGCGACGCATACGCGTCGATGAGCATTGTGGCCATCCACGCGTGCGCGTGGAGGATGTGTACGTGTGGCCCTGTTTTTATGCTAAAGTTGATTTTTTGAGTTTTAAAAGCCAAATCTCATACTTCTAAGCCTCCAATCTCACCCCTTAAGTATTAAATCATTATGATATGCCTAACAATGAGAAAGGAGCTAGGGGACATGGTAACTTGCGAATGAAGCAAGGAAAAAAGTTATGATCAATGATGATCAAAGATGATTATATGAGATATGGAGGATGACGGTGAAAGTACCGTGTATGCCATGAGCCGAAAGGCTATATTTATTTATAAATGGTTGGTTCTTGATTGAACCAAGAGCCGGATGGCTGAGTTATTGCCGAGTTACGGCAAAGCCATTATTGATTATGGCTGAGTATAAATGCATATATGATTAATGAATGAATGTGTTACATGGATGATAATGGGAAATATTAAAATGTGATGTGTGACCCCGGGTAGTAGGCGGTAGCGTTGTCCACTTGCTCCGGGTATGAGACGGGAAAGGATGTTTATGATAAATGAGTTTAATTATGGAGTTTTGAATGAATGTATTTGTGATACTTGGGTAGTAGTAAGGGTGGTGGTTCATCCCGCTTGCTCCAAGTTAATGTTTGAGATTTGATAACAATGATGATTGATTTTAAACTGAACGAATGTATGTTTTGAGATCCTGGGCAGTAGCAAGGATTGTGGTTCGTCCCACTTACTCCAGGTAAGAGATTGTGACACTTGGGTAGTAGCGGCAGTAGTGGTGAATCCACTCGCTCTAGGTTGAGCTTTTAAACACCCGCCTGGGTAGTAGCCACAGTAGTGGTTATTCTACTGGCTCTGGGTTGAGCGGGTAGTAGCAAGGGGGTTGTAGCTCAAACCTACTTGCTCCGCAAAGGGGTGTTTCTGTCCAATGGTTAGCTACCAGGACATGTCGGGTTGGCTATATAACCGACAGATGATATCATCAGCCATAGGACAGGCATACATCATTTGCATATGTTTGAATTGTTTGTGTTTGCCTATTTGTTTTGGATTTCTACATCATATATGCTATGTTACCTGATTATGTGCTACTTGTTCTACTTGTACCTTATTTGTGTATTACTTGCCTGTATTGCTTGTGTTTGTACACCTGAGAGGCCCCTCATGCTGGTGTCGGTGGATGTTGAGGGCTGTTCTTGACGAGATAATTTGAGCTCCCTGGATAAACGCAGTGATGTGGTTTCATTAGCTCCAGGTGAGGGTATGATGTATTGATACAGAATTGCTGAGGTAGAATAATTGGTGATGATTTTGCTTATGATTATGAGTTTGATTCGTGCAAGTGTCAGTGAGTTGGGAAATATGTGAAACATGAATTAGATTTTGCACTCCCTTATGACAGTTGCCTATTCATGGATTAGTGAGAACCTAGGATGGATAATTGGTGAAGAAGTTTAGGATGCTTATTGAGTTTTTATTGCAGTGCATTGTATTTATTTAGCACTTTTACTGTACTGGGATCCCATGGGCCCGAGGTTCTCATTCCGTATATATCTCTTGTTTTTCAGATACAGGTCCAGATACTCAAAAGTGAGTTGTGGGTCGTCTGAGAGATGGCGAAAATTCTTATTTTCTCTACTTTGTGTTTTGCTTAGAATATCTCCACCTTTGTTTTGAAAAGATTATATTATGTATTGAACTCTTTTGAACTTGCCTATAGAGGCTCTCATGTTTCCTTTGGGAGATATTAGGATATATTGTAGTCAACTACTTTCACACTGTACCCTACCCGGCCTAAACTTCACGGGTCGCGACTAGTGGCTATTTACTTATGTTATATATATATATCTGTTATCTATCTCTTAATCTCCTTTATGCCTTGTCTGTATATTGCTTTCGGCTTCACGGTTTATCTTTTTTGTTGTCGAAACGTGAGTGATACGTCTTCGCGATTTTATTTATACTCTTTTCAGGCTTCTCGATTAATACTACTTCCGAAATTACCTATATTTATATAATAAAAATCCACCTGAGAGTCGTACCACCGTAGTATCATTGACTTATGACTCGAGCATAAGGATTTGAATATTAGGGTGTTACATTATGGTATCAGAGCAGTTCGTTCTCGTGAGCCTGAGGGATGGAACTGCTTATGCTTCAATGCATACTCTGAGTCTGTGCCTGTGCTAGTTAGGGTATCTAACCGATACATCTAGCATGAAGTCCATGAGTGTACATTTGGTACTTTGAAGCACTATACTTCCGATATTGAGACTGATCAACTTGATAACGATTGTTTGGTGTGTATAGGAACCAGATGGTGCCTCGTGGACCCAGTCGGGGACGTGAGAAAGATCGTACTAGTACACAGGAACCGGAAATCAACCCGAATAACCCGGTAAACCTTATGGCGGCATTGGAGAATATGGCTGGTGCTATGCAGGCCACTACGGAGGCTCTTGGGCAACAGATAAACAATAATAGCAATGGCAGAAGGGAAGCTCAGGGCCCGATGACATTGGCGACTTTCTTAAAGGTTAATCCACCTAACTTCAAGGGAACCACCAATCCAATTGAAGCCGATACCTGGTTTCAGGCTATGGAGCGAGCATTACAAGCGCAGTTGGTACCCGAGGAGCAGTGTGTTGAATTTGCTACCTATCTACTTACTGGGGAAGCATCGCATTGGTGGCAAGGGGCCCGACACATCCTGCAGCAGGGGGATGATCCTATCACTTGGGATGCCTTCCAGGTGGAATTCTATAAGAAGTACTTTTCGAATTCTGCCAGGACAGCCAAGGAATTAGAGTTACTGCAGCTGAAGCAAGGTGCTATGTCTGTATCTGAGTATACAGCCAAATTTGAGGAGCTATTCAGGTTTTCCCGCATGTGTCAGGGAGCTCCGGGAGACTTCGAGGAATGGAAATGCTTTAAGTATGAAGGAGGGATTCTGAGCGACATCTTAAGTTCAGTGGGACCAATGGAGATCTGAACTTTTTCAGAGTTGGTGAATAAGAGCAGAATTACTGAAGAGTGTGTGAAAAGGAGGGTTGCAGAGAAAGGAAGTCATAGAGAGCACAACCAAGGATTCGCACCAAGGGGTCGAGAGTTTAAGGAGAGAAGATACATACAACACTTTTCCCAAGGACGAAATAACGTTGCGACGAGTGAGGAGTCCCAAAGAAACGGTAAGGAAAAACGGGCAGCGACTGCTTCTGATGTTTCGAGCTGTCAGAGATGTGGAAGTCATCACCCAAATAGGCCGTGCCGATTGGGGTTAGGTGTATGTTACAAGTGCGGGTTACCAGGGCATGTATCAAGAAATTGCCAACAAGGAGAGAGTAAGGATGCGGGCCGTTTGCGATAGTAAGATTGAGGTAATTGCAATAATCAGGCTTAAAGGACAGTGCGTAATTTTATCATACCGCCTGTACAGTAAACTTGGGAATGTCGAGCTTAATATTAGACTGAGAAGCAAATCGGATGGTCTGAGTAATGATTTGCCTTAATACAAATGGATAAATGCATGTGATGTAAATAATTTTCTGTTGAGAATGATGTGTTGTGTTTGTTATGTAGTTGGTTGGTTTCTGGATTTTTGGTGAAACGGATTGAACCCATGACTTTTAGTTCCTTTGATTTAAATAGATAAGGAATGGTCCTAAATGATAGATTTGGAAACGTTGATTTGAAATGCCAGTCATGTTAAGTTGTGGTTGAGTACTTGAGGAAGTGAGTGATAGAGCTAGTACTAGACGAGAGATCAGAATAAAGCAGTAGAAACTTGCGGAAGCAGTAACACAGGATAGCTACGAATAGGAGCTATAAAAGTTTACTATAATATCTTAAGTTTGAATACTAGAAGGATTAAGCGGGTTACTGCAAGTAATGATCCCCAAATAGTTGGAATTGATTGCGGCTGCGAGCTTTGATGGTTCTAAAGCGGATGAGTAAATTATCATTGATGCATAATTGGATTTAGATTATGAGAGAGTGCAAGTTATCGTGTTTGGGAGATGAGTACTATGATGTTTGATCATAGTGACCTTGGATTTAGATTGAGATTTATAATGATTGGTTTTGAAAGACGAATGTGAAAACCATTAAATTGAAATGCTGATGTGATACTGAGATTGGTTTAAGGGAACCCGTGACGGGTGGTAAACTCCAGTTTTTAGGAGAGGTGCTGTCAAAATTTCCCAAGAATTTGAAAGAGTGTTGGTTATAGTTTCGAGAATGACCTTTGATTTGAATAACTTTAACAAAAGAGTTGTGTTTCAAATGCTTTTATAGATTATTAAAGGAAGCCAGAATCTTATGATTTTGTTAGCTTGTTATTCCAAACTCATTTGATTTCTAGAAATGAAAGAGGTTTTTGATTGATGAGTCAGAGACTTTATAACAACAAGTCATATAGAAATTCGAGGGATTGAGAATAAGAAAGTAAGTTTGGAGGTTATGCTTGGAGTTGAATTGTGATTAGAGGAATTGGTTTGGCAGAGAGAGAGGATAGTGATGGGGTATGATTAAGGTGTGGTGATGATCTTTGATTGATTATAATAATGTGCGATGATGGCTATGATTAACGATGATGGCAATATTATTGATGACATGATTTGAGATTTAATAGGGTGAGAGTTGATGAGACGATAAAAGTAAGGAACGAGGCTATTGGTCGGCATTGAACGAATGATCGAGACCCTCAGAGATAGAGAAATTAGAGCGCGGCAATGGAAGCACGCAGAGTAAAAGGACTTTGGAACTGTTATGCGTTGGATATAAAGGCACACTACGCGCGCGTACTCGCAGTGATGGATGGAATTTTCGAGGGCAAAAATTTCTGTTAGGGGGTAGAATTTAATACCCGGTCTAACCGAAATTAATTAAATAATAAGTTAAACAGGAGCGAAATATGGTTGGAATATTTGGCAATTGGTATTTGATAATTTAAATATGATATTTGGATTCAGTGAATTTTTCTGAGTCGAAAAACATAGTTTTCTGCGTAAAAGCGCACAGTGAAATTTTGACCGGCAGTACCGACTGAGATCTGTCTGATACTGCAGCTAAGAAAATTGATTATGAGTAAATAAGATTAAGAAATGAGGAATTATAATTAGGAGAGGTAGAAATATTTAAAGTGCAATTTAGAGCTCTAATCTTAAAGGTTTTGGTCCAAAATTAGGCCAACGGACAAAAATAAGTGAACCGGGCCTAAGTGAGCCCAAGACCCAACATATATAAATATTAGTTATGAGTATTTCACCTCATTTTGCCCTAAAGAAGGGGTGTTGGGCGCTGAATTGAGAAGAGAGAAGAGAAGAGAGAAAACCTAACTCTCTTTGATCTTCAAACCACCGTAACTTGAGCTACGAAGCTCCGATTGACGAGCCGTTTATGACCACGCGTTGCTCTTCTCATCTTCTACAATTCTATCTAAGTTTTGTGGTGATTATTCTATTTATCTCTGTCCAGTTTTCGAAATTCCCCACTGTTATACGTTTTTGGGTAGTCAGTGTTGAAATCTTGTGATTTTGGGTATTTAGCGATACTCCAACATGGATTCTAAGCGGGTTCTATCCCTAATTCATATAGGCTGAGGTAAAAAGTACTCAAACCCTTGTGATTTGTCATTTTTATGAGCCCTAGGTTGATGTATGTATGTGAAATTGGTTATGTTAGTGTATTTGGTGATTTTGATGCACAATTGGGAGGTTGGTGTTGCTTGTGGAGCTTTGATGAGGCTTGAAGCTAAGAGTTGGTAGAGACTTCCATAGAAGAGGCTCAATTGGTTTGGCTACAAGAGGTACGGTTTAAGTTTCATTTAAGTACCGTGTGGTGTGATGAGAATTCCTAGGCTAGATGCCCCAAGGATTAAGTTTGGATTATCTAAATGGTTGGTGCTAATATGCATAGTTGTTACGTAATGTGAATTAATGATTGGATTGAGAATTATGTGGCCTTGTATGCTTGGTGTATTGAGAATTTGATGTATTGGGTAATGAGTATTGATTTGTGGTTTATGCATTTAAATTGTGAAATTGGGCCAAAGGTCATGAATCTTGGGTCGAAGGCCGGAGAGAGGTAAGGAAGGTAAGTTGATGTGTGCATTGTATGATGACACAACTGATTGGATGAATCTCATATAATGAATATATGAATAATTGGGTTGGTTATTGAATAATAAGGTTTGAGGAGTTGAAGTGTGGAATTTGGTAATTTTGGGTGAAATTATATAGATGAGGTATGTTTGATTTTGGTTGAGATATATTATGTGGTCATATATGTGATTATGATTATTGATGCCTTGATGGTATGATGATGCATGAGAGATATGTATGTTGTGATATATGCTTGATGAATGATTAAGGTTGATTTGTGGGTGAAACCATGTGATAGTGAGTATGATATTGATTATGTATAATGATGATTGATTGGAAATAGTATTGTTGGAAATTGGGATGAGTAAGGATGTATGACATGTTAATGTGTTTGTAATTTAGCCTTTTGTTTAAAATGGGTAAAAATGGTTATATGACGGTTTTGTGAATTGTGGTAAGGTGTTAATGCATGAGTTGAGAAGGCTTGATGTTGATTTTGGTATATTTTGATTGATTTCAAAAAGGGTCGAAATTGGCATGTTTTGGTTGATTTTGAAAAGGGTTGAAAATGGCTTGTTTTGTAAATGGTACTTTGTGGTTTTGTATGAAAATATAGTTTTTGGGCATACTTTGACAGATCATAACTTGGACTCCGGATCTCCGTTTTGTGCCAAACTCATTTAGAAATAAAATTGGATCCGGGATGTCCATGCCGATTGAAAAACGGGCAGAAAACAATTTAAAATGAGAAAGTTATGTCCGTCAGAAGATTGGGGGTTGAATCTGTGAATTATGCAGCTTTTAACTTAGAAAATTTTTAGCAGAATGACCCTCCGCGCGTAGGGGCACTTGGCGTGTACGCGTCATTCTTCGAAAAGGCACCATCCACGCGTGCGCGTGGTGTGCGCGTGCGCATCGATGCGCTGCACCCAATGCCGAGCCATTTTTTCGAGAGTTGTGCCGGAGTTGTGCCATTTTTGTGCGTGGGGCACAAACGTACCCACGCGTACGCGTGACTGACGCGGGCACGTCCCTTTGCTATTTTTCCATCCACGCGTACAAGTGGGTGACGCATACGCGTCGATGAAAATTGTGGCCATCCACGCATGCGCGTGGAGGACGCGTACGCGTGGCCTTGTTTTCATGCCAAAGTTGATTTTTAAGATTTAAAAGTCAAATCTCATACTTCTAAGCCTCCAATCTCACCCCTTATGTATTAAATCATTATGATATGCCTAACAATGAGAAAGGAGCTAGGGGACATGGTAACTTGCGAATGAAGCAAGGGAAAAAGTTATGATCAATGATGATTAAAGATGATTATATAAGATATGGAGGATGACGGTGGAAGTACCGTGTATGCCATGAGCCGAAGGGCTATATTTATTGATAAATGGCTGGTTCTTGATTTGAACCATGAGCCGGATGGCTGAGTTATTGCTGGGTTACGGCAAAGCCATTATTGATTATGGCTGAGTATAAATGCATATATGATTAATGAATGAATGTGTTACATGGATGATAATGGGAAATGTTGAAACGTGATGTGTGACCCCGGGTAGTAGGTAGTGGCATTGTCCACTTGCTCCGGGTATGAGACGGAAAATGATGTTTATGATAAATGAGTTTAATTATGGAGTTTTGAATGAATGTATTTGTGATACCTGGGTAGTAGTAAGGGTGGTGGTTAATCCTGCTTGCTCCAGGTTAATGTTTGAGATTTGATAACAATGATGATTGCTTTTAAACTAAACGAATGTATGTTTTGAGATCCTGGGTAGTAGCAACGGTTGTGGTTCGTCCCACTTGCTCCAAGTCAGAGATTGTGACACCTGGGTAGTAGCGGCAGTAGTGGTGAATCCACTCGCTCCAGGTTGAGCTTTTAAACACCCGCCTGGATAGTAGTCGCACTAGTGGTTATTCCACTGGCTCTGGGTTGAGCGGGTAGTAGCAAGGGGGTTGTAGCTCAAACCTACTTGCTCCGCAAGGGGTGTTTCTGTCCAATGGTTAGCTACCAAGACATGTCGGGTTGGCTATATAACCGACATATGATATCATCAGTCATAGGGCAGGCATACATCATTTGCATATGTTTGAATTGTTTGGGTTTGCCTATTTGTTTTGGATTTCTACATCATATATGCTATGTTACCTGATTATGTGCTACTTGTTCTACTTGTACCTTATTTGTGTATTACTTGCTTGTATTACTTGTGTTTGTACACCTGAGAGGCCCCTCATGCTGGTGTCGGTGGATGTTAAGGGCTGTTCTTGATGAGATAATTTGAGCTCCCTGGGTAGATACAGTGATGTGGTTTCACTAGCTCCAGGTGAGGGTATGATGTATTGATATAGAATTGCTGAGGTAGAATAACTGGTGATGGTTTTTTGCTTATGATTATGAGTCTGATTTGTGGAAGAGTCAGCGAGTTAGGAAACATGTGAAACATGAATTAGATTTAGCACTCCCTTATGACAGTTGCCTATTCATGGATTAGTGAGAACCTAGGATGGATAATTGGTGAAGAAGTTTAGGATGCTTAGTGAGTTTTTATTGCAGTGCATTGTATTTATTTGGCACTTTTACCGTACTGAAAACCCATGGGCCCGGGGTTCTCATTCTGTATATACCTCTTGTTTTTCAGATACAGGTCCAGATGCTCAGAAGTGAGTTGTGGGTCGTCTGAGAGACGGTGAAGATTCTTATTTTCTCTATTTTGTGTTTTGCTTAGAATCTCTCCACCTTTGTTTTGAAAAGATTATATTATGTATTGAACTCTTTTGAACTTGCCTATAGAGGCTCTCATGTTTCCTTTGGGAGAGATTAGGATATACTGTTGTCAACTATTTTCACACTGTACCCTAGCCGGCCTAAACTTTGCGGGTCGCGACTAGTGGCTATTTACTTATGTTATATATATCTATCTGTTATCTATCTCTTAATCTCTTTTATGCCTTGTCCGTATATCGCTTTTGACTTCACGGTTTATCTTTTTTGTTGTCGAAACGTGAGTGATACGTCTTCGCGATTTTATTTATACTCTTTTCAGGCTTCTCAATTAATACTACTTCCGAAATTACCTATATTTATATATTAAAAATCCACCTGAGAGTCGTACCACCGTAGTATCATTGACTTATGACTCGAGCATAAGGATTTGAATATTAGGGTGTTACACCAAACCCAATATTATTATGCTTTTTTTTATAGAAACCATTGAATAGAAGAACCGTTAGTAAAAAGATGAGGTTCTCTTATAATATGTATGACTTTTTATGATAATAAAACTAAAATGAAAAGCATAAAATAATATTGTGTATATTTAAGTTAATTTTAATCTTTTTTAATAATCAGATTTGTCATAATGTAACTAATAAATAATGACAATTAATAGGAATTGGATATGTTTTGAGTATGTTATATATTTTATGATTTTGTACGGAACAATATTAATTTTAATTTATATATTTATTATTGGGTATTAAAAATAAAAAGTATTTGTATTGTTAGCATTTTTTAAACCTTCCTCAGATCTGATCGTGATTAGGCCTAAAAGATCACCTACCTCATTGGACATAAATGTAATCCAATCAATTTTTATCTGATAGTGCTATACATCCGCATAATCATAGGAGAATCACATTCACATAATCATAAAAGATTTAACTTTAGCGAGATAACAATCTGGTATTTAGTTACCACATGAGTATTTTTATATATAGAATTATCAATCAATTATGTATGGCTTCTGATGAAAATAATATATTCAACATGGATATTATTTGTTAGGTAAAAGATAACAGATTGACAAAGAAAATTAATTACACTGGGTATATTCATTTTAAAAAATATTTTTTTATATAATACTATAAAAAATATCATGGTCACCCTAAATTACTACAGGTTCAACTTTCATCGACAGCAGTAGAATACCTAAATTGAGAAATTTTCAGACTATAATATTTGTCAAACAAACAATTAATGAAACACTCATCTATACCTTCTCATTTTTGAGTATATTTATACATAAAAAAAGAGTTGAAATAACAAAAGTGATAAAAATAATGATTTTTATAATTTTTATGGCTATCTATATATAGAAGACCAGAAGACTATGATTATCTAACAAAATTAATTTTATTTATTGCATTCAATTTGAATAAGTAAAAAATCATCTTATTTCATTTTAGTTTTTAATTCACATGATTTAAATTTATCTCAATATATTTGATTTGATTTGATTTAATTATCAGTGAAAAATATATTGAGAACCTATTTTATGCATAGATTTGTTATTTTAATAATTAATTAATACAGATAATTAGTATAATTAATTTGATTTAATGAATTAAAAAAATAAATTAAAAATACTAACAAAATATTAAAAGAAATAAATTAAAAAATACTACCAAATCAATTTGATATAAATTATAATAAATTATGTGATATTTAAATATCTAATCAAATCAATTAGTTGACATAGTTGATTTATCATAATAAATTGTATTTAATGAGTTAAAAGAAACAAATCGCTAAACACTCTGATAAGCACGTCCATCATTAAGTGCAGAAATCTGATTTTTATATAATAGAATAGATAATAAATAGAATATATGAGAATATGATATGAGACATATTTTAATTATGAAATTGGTATTATATAATAGATTTTTTCTAAATTCTTATTGCTTGTTCGTTGCTAATTTTTACGTAACTACTTAATAATTTTCGCCTACGAAACTATCAACTACCTAATATTATGATTTAATTAATAAGAATGATGACATCAATAATTTTTCATAAGTCTTGTTATTATTTATAATTAGAAAATAGCCATAAATAAATTTATTTTCTTAATGAGTGTTAAATTTGTTGTCAAATTCTATATTACCTTTAAAATTTTAGCATAATTGAGTCTAATTTCTACATTTTGAAATGAATTTACTTAAAAAAATTAATACGTAAATCATATTATTATTATAAATTAATTTTTTAACATAATTAGTAGTGCTTGTTTGAACCATTAAATTTAGCTTCTAATGATATTAAAGTCAACCTATTTTATTATCTTGTGCCTTCAAAGAATTTACACGACTAACATAAAAATATAACAATTGAAAAAAAGTTTATTACAATAGGTATATTCATTTTAACAAATATCCTTCTATCTAATACTATAAAAAAATACATTGGCCACTTTGAATTGCTACAGGTCAACTTCCATCCACATTAGTAGAATGCCTAAATTGAGATATATTCATCAAAGTGACAATCAATAAAACACTCATCTGTACTTTCTCATTTTGGGTACATTTATACATAAAAGAAATTATATATAAAGAAAAAAGAAGAAGAAAAGAAGAGTTGAAATATCAAGAGTAATAAAAATTATTATTTTTATAATTTTTGTGTGGCCATAACTACAAGAAAAAGTAATATTTGTAGCAAAAAAAATTATTACAAAAAATCAAAATTTTGAAACAAAGGATTTTGTAACAAAAAAAGGGGTCGTTGCAGTATGTCCCGTTACAAAAAATTTTTGTAACAAAAAATGGAACTATTATAATTCAAAGTGATATTTCGTAACAAATTTTTCTAATACAAAAAATCGGAAGTCGTTACAAAAGTGGTAACAAATTTTGATCTTCAAGGTATTTTTGGTGACAATCTATTTTTTTATCATAAAATTTTGTTACAAAATGTAACTTGATTTTGTAGCGTTTTTTTTCTTTAGTTACAAAAGTAAAATAATTATTTTATAACAATTTTTTAACACAAATTACATGCATAATTTACTAAATTAGTTTTTAAATTAACTAATCTATTAACTATTTTAATAAGCAAGTCTACATTTATATAATATGCAAAAACATACATAATTCAAACATGCTTCGTTTAGCTAAAATTGTTTTAAAACAAAATAACCTTAGTGAGTATATTGATTAGTTCTACAAGTTATATGCCTTGCATAAGTTCAACCAAAAGTTAAAAGTTCTAACATAGATTAGTGTCTCTGTGAATCAAAATATTCTTGAGCCCTCAAGGTAGCATATAGTCACCATTTCAGCACTCTTGTAAATAAGAAAAACCAAAACAAAAAATTAGAAACAAGATATAACACTAATTATAACTTTTTCCATTAAGTTTTATCCAAAATGTTTAGAAAACTTTTGGCAAAACCTCCCTTAAAATTTGGATATTTCTACCGTCCATGGTTCCAACAAAAATAACCAATTCACACTTATTTCTCAGCCAATACACCATCAAATTTATCAAACTAAATAATAAGACATTTGTCATTTCTCAACTATAACACAAGTAAAATGTCATAAATAGATCCATATACAAATTAAACTATACTAATAATATAGGAATCATCTAGAAAAATGTATTAAAACCATAAGCAATTTTAGGAGTACCTTTAGGGTCTAGTTTCTTTCATTGTCAAAGTGCGCTATGAAAGAGTTCACAACGGCTTGTTGAACTTCCAATTGAGCTTTCATTTGAGCTAATTCTTCCTCTTGCCGTATTCATTGCTCTTCAAATTTTTCTTTGGGCACATCTATTTCCTTTGTTAGCTCCTCACGGTCTTGCATTACCTCTTGAAGTTGTGCTTGAATCCTTAACTTAGATTTTGAAGCCTTTATGCCATAACTCTGCTCTGCTCTGGGAAAACGGAAAATGGCTGTAGGTAACTTAGTTTTCCTACAGAAACTCTGGGTTGCTCTAAGCAACTAATATGCATACAAATATCTCTTTATTATATTAGCTCTGGTTTTTTTTCTCTGTATCTCTTTTCTCTGCTCTGATTACTCTTTTCTCTATATCTATATTACTCTTTTCTCTTTATCTCTTTACTCTTTTGTAATCGTAAATATGCAAGCGGGATAAAACCCACGTCCTTGCCATCAACTTTATAAACCAAATATATTTTCTTAAAAGAATCAGTCAAGTTATTATCGTTAAACAAGTCTCAAGTATTCATTTTGATTAAGTCCTTATAATTTTATAAAAATTCGGACATGATAAATAAGACTTAACCACCCTTACGGGTCCCAACTAAACAATTTACCAAATTCTTTTCAACCTTTTCGGTATCAAATCAATTTAAAATCAAATAAATTCCAACATTGAATCAGCCATATAACGCTAAGGTTAATTTTTAATTTTATGAACTCAGAACTGTTACTAAGACATTCTCAACACCCTATCTTTTTTTCTGTTTTTAATATAGCAAATAAACTTGGAATTATGCAAAATTTATGTCCAAGCGTTCATCCTGAAATAAGCTTTCTAACAAATCAAAGATCATAATTTTCTGATTTCTCTAGCCTTAGGAATAGAGGAAAAACCGTGACTACTCTACAGTGCATAAAACCAAAAAACAGCAACAACATGTGATATTCAAAATTCAGTATAAAATCCAAGTTAAATCCAATGACATTAAAAATTAATATGGTTTAACTTTACTCATCCAGGTTTCTTTCTCAATTAGTTCTGGGTTAATACCATTTTAATGAAGAAGTTACATAACCTGGAAATTAAGTAAAAATGAGTCAGAATCTGTTTTAGAAGCCAACAAGTTTACTACCTTTCAATTTGAATAACTTTTATTACAAAACTCCAATTAAGCTAAATTTTGGTTTGAAAACTCCTAGCCCATCCAGAAACAATTGTGTTTTAGTTGCAACCCAATTGCTATTCAATTCTAAGAGCTACAAACATTGAAAGTTGATGCATAGCTTGCTGAAATCTGTTTCTTTCCAGCTTTGACCACCAATATTAAAAAATTCACAACTCCCAATCCTTAACTCCTAAAATTTTAAAATTTTATAGCAATAAACCAAGTTAATCAAATTTTATAACAAAATTAGTTTCGCTCCAAAACTCAGCTTGTAGAAGTCGCAGCAAGACAAACAAGTTACTGCCCTATTTGACCTTTTCTGCTGCAGGACAGATTTAACAACCTAAATTTAAAAATTCTCTATAAATTGTATATTTAACAAAAAGGTCTCAAATTTTTCAGTTTAGTTCCTTATATTCCCAAGGTTAACCCAGACTTGGTCTCATATAATTTCGATCATTACATAATTAGTTATAACTTTTCAAAGTTTCTAACTCCGTTTGAAAGTAATGCAGAAAATCAAATTTTACTATTCAACTTTGAAAAATCATAACTAACTCTCTAGTTAATACGAAATCTTCAAAATTGAATATTAATAACTATATTTATTATAGTTCTCTTAGCTTTTAGTCTCATATTATTCCAATCTCTATTAAGTTGTTGGTGCACTTTCAAAGTTGCCGTTTCATTTCAAAACTCTGATTTTCAACATAAAGTTTAGCATTTCAAGTTTAACTTTCAATATTTCTCAAAATTAATTTCAAAATAATCACCAACCAATTCTAACACCATCCCAACATATTTAATAACCAGCCCAACAGTAATCAACCAATACAATCCATCAAGATTCAACATTTAATCACTCATCAACAATTCGTAATTCACAAGCAATCAATCAATTTCACAAAAATCACAAGCTCAATCACATTTCCAGCCACAATTCAATATCCACATAACCAATCAATTACTCATAAAAATTAAACCTATTTGTAGTCATTCAATAAATTTTATGGGCATTCTAAAATTAAAGTCATTTAAGTTAAACCCCTACCTCGATGTTGCTTTAATAATAAACTCGAAAATAGCAGTAGGATTTCCAATGACTCTTCACTCTCCTAGCAGTACCAGTGGTAGTGACATTAGAACTAGAATGGCAATCTTGACAGCCCTCTCCGATAGCAACAATAATAATTTGAAATTTCGATAACTGACAAAGAATAGAATGGAGACAAGGTAGCGGAAATAAGATGACTATAAAGTAAAAGTGGAAGTAGAACAAGTTAAAGGAGTGAAGGACCTAAACCGAAATAGAATCTGCAACAATACCTCCATCACTTGCCCCAACGGCAGTAGCGTATAGCTCCAGTAGCAACCACCATGGTATCGTGGCTTCAGCAGTAGTTTCTGATGGGAACAGTGCCGTGCAAATCGATGAAAACCTCCGTCTCCAGCAACGACAGCAGCGATACGAGCCCTTATCTTCCCCGTCACGTCTCTCTTCTCTGCGAACTCCTATCTCTCTCTTCGGGCTCGTCGGCGGTGCAGAGGTGGCGGCAACGAACCCTAGCAGTAGCGGCGGTGGATTGATCGCGATGGAGGCAGCAGCGCAGACATCATCTCCTTTTCTCTCTCGAACGTGGGCTCTCTTTCTCTCGTGTGATAACGACGGTGACGGTGGCAAGGATACCCACCGGCACCATCTCCCTCTTCTCCTCTTCCCTCTACGTCCCGTTCTCCCTCAATCTCTCATATTCTATTTCTCTAGTTCTCTCAAGAACTCCCTTTCCTTCCTTCTCCATTTTCTCTCTTTCTTTCTGAAAGTATGTGTGTATGCGTTGTGTTTTAATTTAGGGATTTAGGGTATAAATTTAGGAATTTAGTGAAATTAAGATTTTATTTGGTAATTCTAGAATTAGGGTAAAATATATACGAGTAATATAACAATTTTACAAAATATTTATGATAAAATAATAATTTAGGATTCAAATATGATATTATAAAAATTAATTTCAAAACACATATAATTTTATTTATCAATTTATTTATAATAGGAATTACTTAAATTAAAGTATACAAATCTTTCTTATTATTTTTTTTCAATTGCTAAAATTATGCAAAATATTCGATGATAATAAAATTACTTAAAAATATTAATTGATTCAAAATGAATTTATCAATAAATCTCTTTAATTATTTCTAATAAAATAATTTCTAAAATTATAAAGTTTAAACTTCATAAAATAAAATCACAATTTATTCATATTTAGATTTTCAAAAAATGCGAAATATTACATATGCTACCATGAGCTCAAATAATTATTTTTAATTTAAATTACAAAATGAACATACTAATCACATTTTATAAAATATGATTAAAACCTAAAATATCAATTATTTTTAAATTTAATTATATAACCTTTCATTATTTTTTTATCACAACTTTAATTTTAATTTATATAAAATAACCAATTAAAATAGAAATTGTGCATAACTATTAATTATCTTAAACTTAAAGTATTTATAAAAATTAATCTAATAATTTCTAACAAATTAATCTCTAAGAGCTCAATTTAATAAAACAAACCGTAATTCAATCATAATACAAATTTCTTAAATTAAATTGTATAATACTTCTATTATTGAATTTTAATTTCAAATAACCAATTATAAAATTTGCACAAGAATATTAATTAATTAAACTCCAAATATTAATAAAACTAATTTAATTACTCTTAATAGATTAGTTTATAAAATAAGAAGTTTAAATTAATAATAAGTCATAACTTTTTATGATAAAAGTTACTTAAATTAAGCTATACAATTCTTTCTTATTTTTCAATTACTAAAATTACGCAAAATATTCAATTATAATAAAATTACTTAAGAATCTTAATTGATTTATAATGAAATTATCTCCGAATTTATTTAATTATTTCTAATAAAATAATTTCTAAAATTATAAAGTTTAAACTTAATAAGTTAAAATCACAATTTATTTATATTTAGATTTTCAAAAATACAGGATATTACAAAATAAAATTATTTTGAAAAAAAATATACACAATTTTTTTACTCTTAAAGTGTTTAACATTTTGAAAAAAATTGTTATAAAATATATTTATATTTTGTAACAAATGATTAACTTGTTACAAATAATATTGAATTTTGTGACAAATTAATTTTGTGACAAAATAATTGGAGTTTTTGAAACAAAAAATAAAATTTGTTACAAAATATTTTAAATTTTTGCAACTTGTTTTTTTTTTGTTACAAAATATTACAATATTTTGTAACAAAACACCATCTCGTTATAAAAATTAACATAATTTGTAACAAAATAAAACAGGTTGTTACAAAATATTGTTAACATAACTTGTAATATTGTTACAAAACATTATTCTTTTGTAACAATCACATATTATTATTACAAAATACTATTTTTTGTAATAATTTTAAATTTGATACAAATTTTTTGTTACAAATGTTCTATTTTATTGTAGTATATATGCGATCTATATATAGTAGACCAGACAATTATGATTATCTAACAAAATTAATTTGTATTTATTGCACTCAGCTTGAATAAGTAAAAAATTATCTTATTTTAATTTAGTCTTTAATTCATATGATTTGAATTTAGCTTAATATATATTATTTGATTTGATTTGATTTGATTATTAGTTAAAAATATCTCAGTTGTCTATTTTATTCATAAATTTATTATTTAATGACTAATAAATTAATCAAATTAATTAATTAGTACACACAATAAATTTGGTTTAATAAATTAAAAGAATTAAATTAAAAAATACTAACAGAATATTAAATAAATGAATTAGAAAATATTACCAAATCAAATTGATATAAATTATAATAAATTATATGATATTTAAATATCTAATCAAATTAATTAGTTGGTATAGTTAGTTTATCGTAATAACTTATATTTAATGAGTTAAAAGAAATAAATCGGGAAACACTCTTAGAAGCATGCCACGTCAGCTCCATCATTAAGTGCAGAAATCCGATTTTTATATAATAGAATAGATTAAATATGGATACTAAAAAATGCTAGAATAGATTATTGTGTGATACTACTTTATGACAAATTGATTTTACGAATATATTCCACATTTTCCATTTTTGCCGCGGCGTAGTGTGGTTTTGCAGGAAACTTCGTTTGTGGTGGTCTTT
This sequence comes from Arachis stenosperma, assembly GCF_014773155.1. Classification (NCBI taxonomy): domain Eukaryota; kingdom Viridiplantae; phylum Streptophyta; class Magnoliopsida; order Fabales; family Fabaceae; genus Arachis; species Arachis stenosperma. The sequence goes on along the minus strand of NC_080380.1, from coordinate 96,438,587 downwards.
GGTTAGTGTTCATTGTCGCTTTCTGCATTCATTTACAGCTGCTACTCAAGTAAGCCTCTGACACTTGCACTTTATTGTCTCTTTTCCTTACTTAGGGGAGGGGGAGGGGGTTAGTAGTGTAGCGCTACCGTGATGGTGATTTTTTGGTGATGTAAAGGGAGTGCCACAACCTTCTCTTTCTAGGGCCTAAGCTAGTTTCTTTTTCATTTTTTTCTTTTCTTTTATAGCTTGATCCGTAACTTGTTGGTTTATAATGGTTGTGGTGTCCCCAATTTGTAGGTATGGTGCAAAGGAGGGCCGAACTCCAATAAGAACATGCGTTTTTGACCGGGAAGTTTTTCAGACGTATTTTTGGTACAACACTAACATGGTGGGAACCCCCTCTCATCTTAGTAAGGATGATCTCTAAGAGATTTGGACGCCAGCGCAATCTGTGGTGGTGGTGCCGCAGAGGCAAATTATGAACTCTTCCTTCCGGACCCTCAGGAAAGGGTCTATTATGTCAATATCGAAACTCCCCGGATTTCCGTCTAGATGTGGGTGTATAAACCCATATTCAATGTTGTTAGTATTCAATTTTCGTTTTTCGATTTTGTCATCGAACTCTTAAATCGATGTAGTGTTGCTCCATCGCAACTTCATCTTAATAGTTAGGCTACTATTAGATGTTTTGAATTTGTTTGTGAATATCTAGAGATCCCGCCTGTGGTGGCGGTGTTCTTTTACTTCTTTCTTCTCACCATGCGCTATCGGGAGGATAAGCACAAGAAAGGGAACATGTCGTTCTGAGCTGTTCTGGTCAGAAAATTATTAGTCTCTTTGATGACTCGTTTCACGAGTTCGAAGAAGAATATTTTAAGGTATGGCCGACAAGGGGTCATCACCCTTTTTGGCTTACCTTGGAAAGGGAGCACAGGTTCCACTTATTGGAAATACGAGGCTACGACCGACTATCTCGTGAAAGTCACCTACAAGGGGTTAAGTCAGGAGAGTAAAAATATTGTTGATGCGTTGATGGCCAATTTTAGGAGTAGGCCATTGAATCCTCGTCATGTGATGAGTGACCGAGATGTTGGTCGTCAATACATTGGTAGGTACTCTTTTCCTATCTTTCTTTATCTTGCTACCTTTAATTTCTTTACATTTACGAATTTTTTTCGTTTTGCAGTTGATATGGCAAGTGGACTTACTACTATGGAGAGTTTGATGGTTGTCTTCCTCGTCAAGGAGGAGGAAGAAGAACAGCCCTAGGTTGAGGAGGTTATTGCCTCGAGCGCTAATGTCGAGGGGCATTGTGAGACCGCTGAGGATGATATTCACAAGATCATGCCTCCCTCTCCTCAGAAGAAGAAGAAGATGGCAACTGTTGGGAAAGGGAAGAAGGTTATCATCCCTTATGTGATTGAAAAATCCTTCGATGCCCTAACTTTCATAGATGTGCACCTGCTTCCAAGGACGGGAGAGTTTTTTACTGATTGTGACTTGGCTACTCAGGCAAAGTGGGTATCACTCCTTGCTCCGTTCAACTCCAGTGGTGCATAAGACGGAGATAGTTCTGGGGCAATCCCGTGTTTTAGATGGTAAGCTTCGCCAGGCGCAGGTGGACCTGGTAACAGCCTGCTAGGAAAAAGAGTCAGCTGAAACGACCGAGGCCAAGGCTGAGATGTCGACTCAAGAAGATAGGAATGAGATTTAACGCCTTAGTAAACTTGAGACGCTGCTGAGGGTGGAGGATTCCAAGGTAGAAAGCCCGGCGAAAGAAGCTGAGAAGATGATGAAGGCTGCCGAGGATGTCGCAGATACGTTTGAGAAAAGAAACAAAGAAATCGTTCGAAATGCGAAAGAGGCTATTTCTGCCATCAAAGAGCCCCTGAAGTCGCATGTTACTCTCCTCTCTCCCGACTTCGATGTTTATCATATCTGCGCCTTCAAGATGATCCATGATGGGCAGATTGTGGACCTCCACCTTGAGAAGAGGGCATAGCTACTCCCCCTCCCTTTATTTTATATTTCCTATGTGTTTTGAGATCGTGTTTGATGGTATCTTTTTTTGTAAGTGTTGTCTTAATTTTGGATATCCATTTGGAATGTTTTGTATTGTGGTTCCCGATTGATCAATTTTGGAATGTTGTATTAGTTATTTTTAATTTCAAAACGTGTTATCGAGCAGAATATAAGCGAGTAACTGTACAACTTTAATTGTTTAAAGAACAAAGATTAACTTAAACTTTGTTTTATTATTTAGGCCTCATTAAAAACCTTTCTTTGGCCTTGGGTGGTCCAAAAGGTGAGGAAAGATTTCCCCAGGTAGGTAAAGTAATTGAAGGAAACGCGTGAAATTATATAGAAAAAACTCAACCATTTACGAGTCAGACCTCTTACGAGTAGAATTTCTTGAGGTTGACGACGTTCTAGGCTCTGGGGATGATGGAGCCATCAAGTCGTTCTAACTGGTAAGCTCCCTTGCCATACACTTCTCAGATTCTGTAGGATCCTTTCCAATTTGCCGCTAGCTTTCCGTCGCCAGATTATCAGCTTCCTATATTATTTTGCTGTAGCACCAGATCCCCTACCTCGAAAACTTGCTTCTTCATGCCTCGGTTGAACCTGAGGGCTAGCCGCTGCGTGAGAGCCACCTCCCTTAAGTGGGCTAGCTCCCAAACTTCGTCTAGTAAATCTAATTCCACTTCTCTGTTGAGGGTCCAGACAAGGAATTTGGGACTAGGCTTTCCGATTTTCACTGGGATTACTGCCTTTATACTGTAGGTTATGTAGAAAGGAGTTTCTCCCGCTGCTAATTGTGGAGTGGTGCGGTAGGACCAAAGGACCGATCTGAGCTCTTCTACCCAATTGCCTTTCCTCTGCTCCAGCGTCTTCTTGATGCCTTTTAGGATCACCTTGTTAGCGGTCTTGACTTGACCATCAGCTTGGGGGTGTTCGACCGAGGAGAACTATAGTCGGATCCCTATCCCCTCGAGGTAATCGTGGAACTTTTTATTGGCGAACTGTGTGCCGTTGTCGGAGATGACAACTTTTGGGATGCCGAAACAATCTATTATCTGTCTCCAAAAACATTTTCTGCATTGGACAGTCATTATGGTGGCCACAACCTTAGCCTCAATCCACTTGGTGAAGTAGTCAATGGCCACTATGAGGTATCTATGCTGCCCAGGGGTGATGAGCGAAAATTGAAGCTCACGGATACCCGCAAGTATACCGAATCTCTCAAGTAATACCACAATGAGTGGATATCATTCCCACGGGGATTAAAGGATTGAACTAGCAAATATCATATTAAATACCTAATTAGATTAAAAGAAACTGGATTGAAGAGGGCAAGATTGAGGCTTATTGAGAACTTTAGACCTTGAATGCTTGAATGCTTACAGACATAGAACTTGAACGTTGATTTGAGAGAAGACAATGATGGTGAGAGTCAAGGGCTTCGAAGATGTTTATGCAGTTAGAGAAATCAAACCTTGTTTACTTATCTTGAAATATGCAATGATCTTTCTCGACAATTCTTTAGTAACTGATTTCCAATTCCTTGATTCCTCGGTTTCTCAATGATCAATTAGTTGTTAGTTAATTAATTAAAGAGATTAAGCACAAAAATTGATTTAGATTCTAATAAAATTTAAAAGTAGTTCTTAGATCGAATTATCTGTCACATATTCAAGCTAGTCTTATCTAGTTAAACCTTAGAAAAAAACACAATTTTCAAAAGTTGTTCTAATTTGAATTATATGCCACTTATTCAAAATTAGAGTGATTGAAAATCATGCTTGTGTCGCACACTAATTGAACCACTATTCCTATAAAAATTCAAAGAGTCTTGTGAAAATTTTTTCAAGCTTTAATACAAATATCAAATTTTCCAATTATAATAAAAGAATTCAAAAGGAATTAGCATACCTTCCGATGACACTAATCCGAATGAAGAACGAATAACTCAATCATAAAATAGATCAATGAAAGACTTCAAAATAAAATAAACAGAGCTCCTAACCATTTGATAAAGGATTAGTTACCCATAGAAAACATAAACAGAGCTCCTAACCATTTGATAAGAGATTAGTTACCCATGAAAAATGAAAGAAAACAATGAAAAGAAACTAAGCGGAGGAACTGCATGTTTGGATTTAGATCCGAAGATCCTCCTCTCGGATCATATCCCATGTGAACCTTGTTCACTTATTTATCCTAATTCTAGAATTCAAATTTAAAAATAATCCTAATCTTATCTCTTGGAAAGAAAGATAAGATAACTAACTACTTACTTCAATTTCAAATCAAAACAATAATTCAAATCTAGTCTAGAAACAAATCCTAACAACTAAATCTTTTATGTTTCTAGAAAGAATTAATAACTAATCTCCTAGAATCTTGAATCCTTTGGATGTGATTAAGGCTTCTAATGATGTGTGTAATTGAGATTGAGCCTTAATAATCTTGCATCCTGGGAGTTTGGACTTGTTAGACTACTGGGCTTGCAAAGAGAAATTTGGGCGTAAACCCAAAATACACCTTTAGAGGATACATATGCCGGGCATAGAGTGCATGTCAGCATGTCCACCGAGCATGCGTGGGAGCAAAGAGGGGCCGCCAGGCGTTGGTCTTGTCCAGCGGGCATGCATTTGGAGATGTTTGGGGCGCTATTTTTTGTGTCCAATTGATGATAGTGGTGCGTGGCTCAAACTAAACATATGCATATCATTTTGAAGCTCTAGACATTAGCTTTCTAACGCAAGTAAAACTGTCTCATTTGAACCTCTATAACTTAAGTTATGACCACTTGAGTGTGAAAAGGTCAGGGATGAGAACTTGTACGCCGGGCGTGTGGTCATGGCCACCGGGCGTGCATATTTTTCTTTCATTTTGAGTACGCTTTTGCTCCTTAGGCCACGCTTTTTCTATACTTGTGTTTTTCTTATGAAAAAACCTTGATTCTTGCTTGTTTCTGAGCCAAAAAATTCCTAAAAACATGAAAGCACTATCTTAACTCCAAATATTTGATTATTTATGTAATTCTATTAGAAGACATAAGAAATTTGATTTAAAACCTAAGAAAATGAATGAGAAAAAAATCCTAAAAATCGCTTAAGATGACGTATTATCACAACACCAAACTTAAAACTTTGCTTGTTCTCAAGCAAAAAGAAAAATAAATAGAGTTATCTTAAGTGAAAAGAGTTGAAGGGTTTGTAATTTAGTTTTTATAAAACGAAAGTGGGATTTATATATGTCTCTATTCAAAGCCCATATCAAGAGCTACCTTGAGACAAAACACATAGAGTCAACACTGATTTGAATTGTAGAAATTCTGATTTCCAAGATTTCAAGGTTTTTAAGATAAGAGAAGATCATTTATGATCAAGAAGATTATTGAGAAAGCCCACTGTTGAGTTGGACATGAGCTTTCAAAGGCATTCAATTTTTCTTTGTTAAGTTCAATTCTTTTTTTTTTCTTTTTGTTTGAGGACAAGCAAAGTTTTAAATCTGGTGTTGTGATGTGTTTGCATCTTTAGTAGTTTTTCTTACATTATTTTTATATTTTTATAGAGTTAATTATAGTTTCTTCCATCTAAACCAATTGAATTGAGGTATTCTTTGCTATTAATATGTTTTTTGAGTGTTTTCAAGAAAATCCAGGTAAAATAAAGAAAACCAAGTAGCAAAAGAGGCACATTCAAAAGCAAGCCAAAAGAAGTGACGTGCAATGCCACAACAGGGCATGTAATACCCCAAGCCAAGACTAAATGGCGTGTAACACCAACCTTTACTTAAGTTGCACAATTTCTAATTATGTTATTTGTCTCTATCACCAAGTCCATTACCGCCTACATCACCGTTTCTAGTTTGTTCGCTCCATCCCTTCAGCAGAAGCTTGCACAACAGCAGCTATAGAATCAATCGTATTACCTCATTCGCATTCACGAAATGCCATTTGAGACTTGTCGATACCGAATAATTGATATTAAGGTGATTAGTCTTAATATCTATAGTGTAACACCCTTATGGGTTTCCTCTTTCTAAAAAATTATCAAATAAACGATTCTCAATCAATCCAAAAATTCACAATTCATAATAAGTAACAAAATTAAACATACTCTACAATTTCCACGTAATCAACCAATCCAACTTCAATCTCATCAATTCATAACTAATTTTTACATATTAAAGAATCCTTTCAAAATTAACTCAATCAACTAGACTTGTCATAATTTATTCCGAATTTAACTACACGCAGTTCCAGCCATTACAAAATTGCCTATATACTCTTAAAGTCACTAAATTACCTCAGAAATTTAGGTTCTCAAAAACAACTCACTTCTTCAAGTTCCAATCCTTCAATAACCTCCAAAACCAATCCCCATCCTTCAATAACCACCAAAACCGATCCCCACCATTCGCAAGTGAATTTCACAGCTGTTCCCATTCATCAGATATCCAATTCAACATCAAACAAGACAAAGAAATTCATTCAAGATCGGAATCTCACCCAATTCATCGCAAAATCAACAATTCAGTCACAATTCACAATCGCACTTAATTTCAATTATAACTCAGAGTAACATAATCATAATCAATTCTAATCATAATTCAGAATAACCACTCCAACTAACTATTCACAAACATATTTCAAACAATTCATATCAATTAATTAACTCTTAATCATTATTAACTATTTGCAATTATCTGTATAACTTTATAGGCATTCTAAAATTATAGGTGTAACTTTAAAAATAAATTCCCTACCTTCGTATGAAATCAAAATTATCGAAAGCTCCGAAAAAGCTTTCTGACCGAACTGCTGAAGGAGAAAGCGTTAGAAATCGTCTGTGCTTCCTAGAACTCCAGTTAGCCAAATTCAAGGAGAAGAGGAGCTACGTCACCGTCAACTTCTATCGGACAAAAATAACGCCAACGTGTAGAGGAGGAAGATACGAACACTTTTACCGGATTAAATTTTTTATTAAAATTACGGATCAAAAGAATCGAAAATGAAAATTGAAAGGAACTCACGGTTTTCACATGAACTTCGGCTACTCTCTCTTCTTGTTTGGATACATGCAAGTTCGGTTATTGCATAATGAACATGCTTAATGGATTTGATGATGATTTGGACAAAGAAAGGGTGATTAGGTGTCACCTTTATATATATATATATATATATATATATATATATATGTATTGGTACAAGCCCCGTTTGGCTTGATCCCATTTAGTTTTTGTTCATACCCTGGGTCGAGGTGTTCGACTCGGGATATTCTACAGACAAAGCGACCAACCTCTTCCGGTCAGGATGACCCGACCTCTTTTTAAAGAGCTCGACCAAGTCACAGAAAAGCCCAATAAAAGGGCCTAAGCAGAGGAACACAACCCGAATCCAAGGGCGGCCCAAGCCTATAGAGATAAAGGCGATTCCCTTAAAGATAAGATGACCTCGCTCGAAGATAAAGATAAGAGAAAGATAACTAACTTATCTTATCTAAGAAGGTCACTCTATGCCATTATAAATACACTGGAGCACCCAGGTATAACTCATACTCTGATTCTACTCAATACCTGCTTAATACCCTTGCTAACTTAAGCATCAGAGTCCCTTGCAGGTACCCCCCACCCTCTGGGGACGAAGGATCAGCATCATCACCTAGTCCAACGAGTCCGACACAGCGACTCCGACCACCATCATCAGCTCGGACTCTGCAGCTCCAACCAGCATAGAAGATCTCGTCCGAGATCGACCTTCAGTTTCAGGTAACCCCCGGAACATTGGCACCGTTGCCGGGGACCTGGAAGTCACCCCATTACCATGGCGGACGACCATGACAATGATCACACCTCAGATCTAGAAGAAAGAACGCCGCACAAAAATGTGGGCATAACACTAAAGGATACTCCTCAAGTCATTGATAAAAACTCCCTGATGAGCGGATAATTTATACGCTTTTTGGCATTGTTTTTAGTATGCTTTTAGTATATTTTAGTTAGTTTTTATTATATTTTTATTATTTTTTAGTTAAAATTCACTTTTCTGGACTTTACTATGAGTTTGTGTATTTTTCTGTGATTTCAGGTATTTTCTGGCTGAAATTGAGGGTCCTGAGCAAAAATCTGATTCAGAGGCTGAAAAGGACTGCAGATGCTGTTGGATTCTGACCTCCCTGCACTCAAAGTGGATTTTCTGGAGTTACAGAAGCCCAATTGGCGCGCTCTCAATGGCGTTGGAAAGTAGACATCCTGGGCTTTCCAGCAATGTATAATAGTCCATACTTTGCCCGAGATTTGATGGCCCAAACCGGCGTTGCAAATCAGCATCAGAATTCCTGGCGTTTAACGCCGGAACTGGCATAAGAATTGGAGTTAAACGCCCAAACTGGCATAAAAGCTGGCGTTTAACTCCAGAAAAAGTCTCTACACATAAAAGCTTCAATGTTCAGCCCAAGCACACACCAAGTGGACCTCGAAAATGGATTTTTACGTCATTTACTCATTTCTGTATACCCTAGGTTACTAGTTCACTATTAATAGGATCTTTTGACATTGTATCTATACCTCATGACACTTTACACGTTTCTCATTGTATCTTCTACAGCATGAGTCTCTAAACCCCATGGTTGGGGGTGAGGAGCTCTGCTGTGTCTTGATGGATTAATGCAATTACTACCATTTTTCATTCAATCATGCTTGCTTCTATTCTAAGATATCACTTGTTCCTAAACCTGATGAATGTGATGATCCGTGACACTCATCATCATTCTCACCTATGAACGTGTGCCTGACAACCACCTCTGTTCTACCTTAGATTGAGTAGATATCTCTTGGATTCTTTAATCAGAATCTTCGTGGTATAAGCTAGAATTGATGGCGGCATTCAAGAGAATCCGGAAGGTCTAAACCTTGTCTGTGGTATTCTGAGTAGGATTCAATGATTGAATGACTATGATGAGCTTCAAACTCCTGAAGGCTGGGCGTTAGTGACAGACGCAAAAGAATCACTAGATTCTATTCCAACCTGATTGAGAACCGACAGATGATTAGCCGTGCTGTGATAGAGCGCGTTGAACATTTTAACTGAGAGGATGGGAGGTAGCCATTGACAACGGTGAAACCCTACATACAGCTTGCCATGGAAGGAGCCTTGCGTGCATGAAGAAGAAGACAGTAGGAAAGCAGAGATTCAAAAGATGGAGCATCTCCAAAACCTCAACCTGATCTCCATTACTGCAAAATAAGTACTTATTTCATGTTCTTTTACTTTTCACAATTAAACCTGATAATTATTGATATCCTGACTAAGAATTACAAGATAACCATAGCTTGCTTCAAGCCGACAATCTCCGTGGGATCGACCTTTACTCACGTAAGGTATTACTTGGACGACCCAGTGCACTTGCTGGTTAGTTGTGCGGGATTGCAAAAGTGTGATTGCAATTCCGTGCACCACTCCACAAACAAGGGAGACCTGGAGGCATTCCAAAGTCGGTTAAAGCAAATTGATGAGCGGATAATTTATACGCTTTTTGGCATTATTTTTAGGTAGTTTTTAGTAAGTTCAAGCTACTTTTAGGGATGTTTTCATTAGTTTTTATGTTAAATCCACATTTCTGGACTTTACTATGAGTTTGTGTGTTTTTCTGTGATTTCAGGTAATTTCTGGCTGAAATTGAGGGACTTGAGCAAAACTCTGAAAAAGGCTGACAAAAGGACTGCTGATGCTGTTGGAATCTGACCTCCCTGCACTCGAAATGGATTTTCTGGAGCTACAGAAGTCCAATTGGCACGCTCTCAACGGCGTTGGAAAGTAGACATCCAGAGCTTTCCAGCAATATATAATATTCCATACTTTATTCGGAAATTGACGACGTAACTTGGCGTTGAACGCCAAGTACATGCTGCTGTCTGGAGTTAAACGCCAGAAACACGTCATGATCCGGAGTTGAACGCCCAAAATACGTCATAACTTGGAGTTCAACTCCAATAAAAGCCTCAGCTCGTGGATAGATCAAGCTCAGCCCAAACATACACCAAGTGGGCCCCGGAAGTGAATTTATGCATCAATTACTTACTCATGTAAACCATAGGAGCTAGTTTATTATAAATAGAACATTTAACTAATGTATTTGACATCTTGGGATGATTAGTTCTCAGATCATGGGGGCTGGCCATTCGGCCATGCCTGAACCTTTTACTTATGTATTTTCAACGGTGGAGTTTCTGCACACCATAGATTAAGGGTGTGGAGCTCTGCTGTACCTCAAGTATTAATGCAATTCTATTTTCTTTTATTCAAATCTCTCTTATTCTTATTCCAAGATATTCATTCGTACCCAAGAACATGATGAATGTGATGATTATGTGACGCTCATCATCATTCTCACCTATGAACGCGTGTGATTGACAACCACTTTTGTTCTACATGCAACAGAGCTTGAATGTGTATCTCTTAGATTCCCCAACAGAATCTTCGTGGTATAAGCTAGATAGATGGCGGCATTTATGAGGATTCGGAAACTCTCACCTTGTCTGTGGTATTCTGAGTAGGATCCTGGGAATCCGGAAAGTCTAACCTTGTCTGTGGTATTCCGAGTAGGATTCCGGTAATGAATGACTGTGACGTGCTTCAGACTCGCAAGTGCTGGGCGTTAGTGACAGACGCAAAAGAATCAAGGGATTCTATTCCAGTAGGAGCGGGAACCAACCAGTGATTAGCCGTGCTGTGACAGAGCGCGTGAGCGTAGTTTTCACTGCGAGGATGGGATGTAGCCTTCGGCCAGTGTGATGCCTCCAGACGATTAGCCATGCGAGTGACAGCCGCAGAGGACCATTTTCCCGAGAGGATTAAAAGTAGCCATCGTCGAACGGTGAACCCCTATGCACAGCTTGCCATGGAAAGGAGTAAGAAGGATTGAGTTGAAGCAGTAGGAAAGTAGGCATCCTTGAGCCATACAGTCTCTCCATTCGCTTATCTGAAAATCCCACCAATGAATCTGCATAAGTATTCTATCCCTTTTATTATTTCTTCTTTTTATTAATTTTCGAAACCATAACCCAATTTAATCTGCCTAACTGAGATTTACAAGGTGACCATAGCTTGCTTCATACCAACAATCTCTGTGGGATCGACCCTTACTCACGTAAGGTTTATTACTTGGACGACCCAGTACACTTGCTGGTTAGTTGAACGGAGTTGTGAATTCAACTGGTGCCATAATAATGATTTCATACAAATACAAAGAACATGGATCACAATTTCGTCCACCACAAATCGAGGAAGACGCTCTACGTCAACGAGAGGCCAAAAAGGATCTACAAAGAGAAATAAGACGATGCCGAGAATTGGAGAACAAACTTTCAAAACTTGAGGCCGATGTCAAGACTAAAGCCAGCCATCCCAACCCCCAAAGATAGCACCCACAAGGAACAAGATCTATTCACCAGGGAGATCATGAAAACAAGAATCCCAAAAGACTTCAAACTCCCAGACATGACCTTGTACGACGGCACGACGGATCCCACCCATCATTTCAGCAACTTCAGAAGCAGAATGTACCTCACCGATGTCTCGGATGCAATTCGTTGCAAAGCCTTTCCAACCACTTTAAAAAAAATAGCAATTATATGGTTCGACAACCTCCCTCCTAGGTCCATCTCAAGTTTGACGACTTGGCTAAAAAATTCCTTGCCAGATTCTCCATCCAAAAGGACAAAGCAAAACATGCTCTGAGCTTACTAGGAATCAGACAAGGAGAGCGCGAAACCCTGCGAAACTACATGGAAAGATTCAACAAGACATGCATGGATATACAAAACCTTCCAACAGAAGCTGCCATCATGGATCTCATTAACGGTCTGCGAGAAGGGCCTTTCAGTCAATCCATATCAAAGAAGTCTCCCACATCTCTGAACGAAGTGCAGGAGCGAGCAGAAAAGTACATCAACATGGAGAAAAACTCCCGATTAGGAGAGACTTCAAAACCAGGGTTCACCCCTCGGGATAAAGACGAAGATTCCAAAAAAAAGGAAGATCGACATGGAGAAAAAATCAAAAAGTACCACAATTACACCCCTCTTCGGGTGTCTGTTGTGGATGTCTACAGAGAAGTTTGCAACACAGAAAAAATACCACCAGCTCGACCACTCAAAGGCAAAAAAGGAAGAGGAAACCGGGCTGAATACTGTGAATATCATCGGATCCGCGGACACTCCACCAACGAGTGTTTCGATTTAAAAAAGGTCATAGAAAAGCTCGTACAAGAAGGAAGGTTAGATCAATATCTGGCCACCCACGAAGATGAACAAAGGAAAAGAAAAAAAGCAGAGGATGTCAGACACCAGAAAGACACATCCACATGATACACGGCGGATTCGCCGGAGGAGGAATCTCCAAGTCATCCCGCAAAAGATATCTCAAAGACATATATAACGTCGCGGAAAGGAAGGAATCACCCGACATCCCGGCGATCACTTTTACCAAAGAAGACGCATCCGGCATCACATCAGGACATGACGATCCCATGGTCATCACAATCATACTGGCAAACGCAAATCTCCATCGCGCACTGATAGACCAGGGGAGCTCTGCCGATATCCTATTCAAAACCGCCTTCAACAAACTCGGCCTGGAAGAAAAGGAACTCATAGCATATCCGGACAGCCTGTTCGGATTAGGAGATACCCCGGTTCAACCAATGGGATATATTCCGCTCCACACAACTTTTGGAAAGGGAAGTCAGTCAAGAACACTCAAAATAGACTACATCGTCGTTGATGTAAGCTCAGCCTACAATGCTCTAATAGGTCGGACAATGTTAAATCAACTCAGCGCAATAGTCTCGACTCCGCATCTATGCATGAAATTTCCAACCGCAGAAGGAATAGCCATGGTAAAGGCAGACCAGAAAATGGCGCGCCGCTTTTACAACGAAAGTCTAAACCTCAGGGGCAGAGGTGAAGAATTCCACACAATCAAGCTTGGTGGAGCTCGGAGGCGAAAGGAGCTTCGCCCACAACCCGAAGGAGAAATAGAGAAAATCCAGATCGGAAACACCCCGGACCAAATAACCAACATCGGCACACTCCTAAAAGGGGGCACAAGAGAATCACTCATACAGTTCCTACGTGATAATGCCGACCTCTTTGCATGGAAGGCCGCAGACATGCCAGATATAGATCCCAAACTAATGTGCCATAAGCTAGCAGTCTACCCAGGATCTCGGCCGGTACAACAAAGACGCAGAAAGCTAGGATTAGAACGCTCTCAAGAAGTGGAAGAACAGATGCGAGCTCTACTGAAGGCAGGCTTCATAAGAGAAGTCAAATACCCGCTCTGGCTTGCTAATGTCATTTTGGTAAACAAGTCAAATGGAAAGTGGAGAATGTGCACCAACTATACCGATATCAACAAAGCTTGCCCAAAAGATCCTTATCCACTCCCAAACATCGATGCACTGGTAGATGCCTCCTCCGAATACAAATACCTCTCCTTTATGGACGCATACTCGGAATATAACCAAATCCCAATGTACCCAACCGACCAAGAAAAAACCTCTTTCTTAACCCCAAAGGCAAATTACTGTTACATTGTTATGCCTTTCGGTCTCAAAAATGCGAGAGCCACTTACCAAAGATTAATGAATAAAGTTTTTTCGGATCACATCGGAAAAATCACGGAGGTCTATGTAGACGACATGCTAGTGAAGACGCAAAAGGAAGAGATGTTACTATCCGACCTGACACAAGTATTCGACACCATAAGACAGCACGGCATGCGACTCAATCCCACAAAATGTACCTTCACGGTAGAAGCCGGTAAATTCTTGGGTTTTATGATCACACAGAGAGGAATCGAAGCAAACCCGGACAAGTGTAGGGCCGTACTCGACATGAAAAGCCTGACTTGTATCAAAGAGGTACAACAACTCAACGGATGACTGGCAGCCTTGTCCAGATTCCTGGCGGGATCCGCAATAAGATCTCTCCCCTTCTACGCAACTCTAAGAAAGGGAAAGGAATTTGAATGGACAGTCGAGTGCGAACAAGCCTTCCAAAACTTTAAAAAGTTTCTGCGACAACCACCTATATTAAGTCGGCCTCGGAAGGGGGAACCGCTCATCTTGTACCTCGCAGTGGGAAATCGGGCAATAGCTTCAGCACTGGTCCGAGAGGACAACAGCGGACAGGAACCCGTATACTTTATCAGCAAAGCATGGCAAGGATCCGAGCTGAACTACCAGAAAATAGAAAATTTTGCTTACGCTCTCATAATAATATCTCGCCGACTTCGCCCATATTTCCAGTCTCACGCCATTAAAGTTCGAACTAACCAGCCCATAAAAGGGATCTTACAGAAAACAGACTTGGCAGGAAGAATCTTGCAATGGGTAGTTGAGCTGTCCGAATTTATCCTTCAATACGAAGCTCGGACGGCAATCAAATCTCAATATCTGGCCGACTTCATTGCGGAATTTACGGACACACCGGAAGTTCTCACAGAATGGAATCTGTACGTGGACGGATCCTCAAATAAAACGGGAAGTGGTGCAGGCGTAATAATTGAAAGCAACCAGGGGACCCAGATCGAACTCTCCCTCAAATTTGGATTCCCGGCCTCAAATAATCAAGTGGAATATGAGGCACTACTAGCAGGCTTGAAGATAGCTAGGGAGGTCGGAGCTCAAAAACTTATCATCTTCAGCGATTCACAGGTAGTCACTTCACAAATAACAGGCAGCTACCAAGCCAAGGACCCCAATATGAAAAAGTACCTGGACAGAACCAGGGAACAGCTCGGACAACTCGGAGAATATGAGATTCGACACATACCCCGAGAACAGAATTCCCGGGCCGATGCACTCTCAAAAATAGCCAGCACCAAACCAGGAGGTAACAATAGAAGCCTTATCCAAGAAATTCTACAGAAGCCATCAATCTCGGAAGAAGAAAAGGTCCTAGCCATAACAGGTCGCGATCAGGGATGGATGACCCCTATAATTAATTACCTCACAACAGAGGCCCTCCCTACAGATGAGAAAGAGGCAAAGAAATTGAAACGGGAAGCACAACACTATACCATCATAAACAACACTTTATACAAAAGAGGGATTTCAACACCATTGCTAAAATGCGTGCCGACTTACAATACTAGGGACATCTTAGAAGAAGTACACAGTGGCATTTGTGGCAATCACCTCGGAGCACAAGCACTCACCAAAAAAGTATTACGGGCCGGATTGTATTGGCCAACCCTACAAAAAGAAGCCACAGACTTCGTAAAGACATGTTCGCCATGTCAGAAGCATTCCAACTTCCACACCGCCCCACCCGAGGAACTCATCAGCATAACCTCACCATGGCCATTCGCAAAATGGGAAATCGATCTCCTCGGAGCCTTTCCCTAAGGATCCGGACAGGTCAAATTCCTCATAGTAGGAATAGACTACTTCACAAAATGGATCGAAGCAGAACCCCTAGCCAATGCCACAGCTCAAAGAAGTCAAAAATTCCTGTATCGAAATATCGTCACAAGGTTCGGAGTTCCATACTCCATCACCACAGACAATGGTACCCAGTTCACAAACGCAGGCTTCAGAAAATTAGCGGCCGACCTGAATATAAAACAATAATTCACCTCTGTTGAGCATCCCCAAGCCAATGGGCAAGCCAAAGCTGCCAACAAAGTTATATTAGCAGGGATAAAATGGAGATTATAGGATGCAAAGGGAGCCTGGGCTGAGGTGCTCCCACAAGTCCTATGGGCGTATCGAACGACCCCACATTCCACAACAAGGGAATTACCTTTCCGATTAGCTTACGGAATGGAGGCTATGATCCTAGTAGAGGTTGAAGAAAGATCCCCTAGAGTGATCTACTATAGTGAAGAAGCCAATCCCCAAAGGGAAGAGCTCGAATTACTCCTAGAAGTCCGAGAAAGAGCTCGGATAAGGGAAGAAGCATTGAAACGACGAATGGCTTCCAGATACAATCAAAAAGTAATACAGTGGACCTTCATGAAGAATGACCTCATTCTAATCCGAAATGACATTGAAACAACTCGACCTGGAGAAGGAAAGCTGGCTGCAAATTGGAAAGGACCCTACCGAGTCATAGAAGTGCTAGGGAAGGGCTACTACAGGCTTTCTGAACTCGACGGGCGAGAACTGCTAAGGTCATGGCACGCCTGCAACTTAAGAAGGTACTATAGTTAAGGAGGATAAGGGACCTTGGGACAAGGCACACTTTTTTTCCTGAAAAGGTTTTTTAACGAGGTGCCAGGCCCAAGACCTACAAACTAACCCCCATGTGTATATATTTGCATTTCTCTTAATAAATTTTTTTCAGATTTTCTACAAACGTTCAAGTCATATTATTCTAAAAACAATCATCGCCCGATTATAAAGCTATAGATCGACAGAAAGTGAAAACCAAATTCACTGCGCGATCACGATAAAAATGAGGGTTAAAACCCAAAATTCTACAAAATCGGCAAAGATGAAAATAGAATAATACAAGAAGCTATAGAAAGTGATCCATAGAAAGGACCTGACGAGGTCCTAATAAAATGGATTGCTATAAAATAGCTTAAAGGCTGGCTGACACCTAAAGTCGGCCAGCCGCAACAAACCAAGTTATAAGTAAATCCCTGGAAAGAGGTCTGGCCAACCCTATAAAAGAGGATTACTATAACTTCGAAGAGCCCGACGTGACGAAGTCGGACTCCTACAAAAGGTTACAAAAGATAATCCCTGAAAGAGACCTAAACAAAGTTCAAGAAAGAGGATTATCAAGTAACTCGACAGTGCCCGACGTGACAAAGTCGGCTCGAAAAGATAAAGTTACAAAGATAATCCCTGAAAGAGACCTGAACAAGGTCCAAGAAAGAGGATTATCAAGTAACTCGACAGTGCCCGACGTGACAAAGTCGGCCCGAAAAGATAAAGTTACAAAGATAATCCCTGAAAGAGACCTGAACAAGGTCCAAGAAAGAGGATTATCAAGTAACTCGACAGTGTCCGACGTGACAAAGTCGGCCCGAAAAGATAAAGTTACAAAGATAATCCCTGAAAGAAACCTGAACAAGGTCCAAGAAAGAGGATTATCAAGTAACTCGACAGTGTCCGACGTGACAAAGTCGGCCCGGAAAAATAAAGTTACAAAAGATAAATCCCTGAAAGAGACCTAAACAAGGTCCAAGAAAAAGGATTATCAGGTAACTCGACCAAAGCCTGACATGACGAAGTCGGTCCAAAATACAAAGCTACAAAGGTAATCCCTGAAAGAGACCTGAATAAAAGAGGATTACCGAGTAATTTGACAGTAACCGACACGATAAAGCTACCCTCGGAAGAAGACCTTAAGTAAGGTCCAAAAAGGAGGGCTACAAACAAACAAAAACCAAGTTCAGCAACATCAGAGCAAGCGCCAGGCCAAAGGATCAAGTTAATCATGTCAGATAGAAGCTTACGAAGGTACCAAGACAAGTGCAAAGCAGACAGATATAAAAACTACTAAATTATGATAATAGCAAGCTTCAGAGGCCACCCAAATCAGTCCAGAAAGCTCGAAAAGTCACTTTGTTTTTCAAAACAAAGTTGCTAAATAAGCAACAGAAAGTATCAACAGTCAACAAAACAACAGTTACAAAGATGAAGAGTTCAAAAGCCCACAAAAACGGGCTATACACAAACATGATAGAGAAATCATAGAGGATCTAAAGGCTTCCCAGTAGCAGCATCTTGGGAAGAAGGAGGGCGAGTCTGAAGAGGCACCGCATCCACTGTTCCGTCGCCTCGATTCAAGATCTGACAATCAGGATCTGGCTCAACCACGGTCGAGGGGGCTGAAGAAACTAGCATAGTAGAAGCTTTAAGAGAAGGCGCAGGAGGAGGTTCAATGTCATCATCGGGATCATCCGGGACAATCTTGCCATCCTTTACTATGTTATCAAGACTAACAAGAGTCAAATCAGCATCAGGGGCAACAATCCGGAACTGCTCCACCAGATTCTCATAAGCAGCAATTACACTGCCTACAAGATGACCTTGGAGCTCGGCATAATCAGCTCGGGCAGACTCCAACTCCTCCCTAAGACCCATCAGCTCCTTATAAGTGGTAACATAGCTATCCTTATGTTTTAGTGCCGTATCTTCGACCAGTTGTGCAGCAGCTGCCAGACCAACAGACCGGGCCTTCTCCCCCTTCAGCTCCTTTTCCAGCTCGGACACCTTCACCTCGAGCTCCTCCTTCAAACCCTTGATTCGATCAAACTCTGACTTTGCTTCCTCCATAAAAGCCTTGGTAGCATGAATAGGAAGATCTTGAGCAGTTTGATATAGAGCCGCTCCCATATGTGCCAGCGTAATACCGCTCCGGGTAATATAATCCAAATGACGAAGAATGGATACATCGTCAGTAGGCATGACACCATAGGGAGCAATCTATTGATCCACAAATCCAACTGCATCAAAGTCAGGAGCACCAAGATTAAATGGCTCGACAGTCCGAGGTCTTTTTGGAGGAGGAGCGATTGAAGGAGCAAAGGTACCAACTGAAGTTTGAGGCGGATCAACCAAATGAACCCAAGGGGTCGGGATCATCCTCCTCGGCCCAGGAGAGCTCGGGACAAACGGCTTCGACAAAGCCTGGGAGGACCTTTCCCCGACCACCTTGGCTGGGACGCTCTGAGCCGCGGTAGCTTTCCTCGCCTTCTTAAAGGCCTTCAGTGAGTCATTATTCTTCGACATCTCTGAAAAACAAAGAAAAATACAAACGACTTATGAATACCCAGAAAAGAAAGCAAGAAAAGGAAACCCCAGGACCCAACCCAAAAGGTTCCAGGGGCATCCTTTGGAGGCAGAAAGAAGATTCAGGGAAGCCAACAAAGCCTACATCTTTTCACATCCCAACAAAAGTCAAAAGAAAGTCATCAAAAACCATCATCTCTATTGAAGAGCAGTCATCAACCAGTATAGCAAAATCATCAACGAAGCAAACAAGTTATCAAAGGAGCAACCTTTTTCGAAACAGCAGTACGGAAATTGATGAGCGGATAATTTGTACGCTTTTTGGCATTGTTTTTAGTATGTTTTTGGTAGTTTTAGTTGAG
This sequence comes from Arachis stenosperma, assembly GCF_014773155.1. Lineage (NCBI taxonomy): Eukaryota > Viridiplantae > Streptophyta > Magnoliopsida > Fabales > Fabaceae > Arachis > Arachis stenosperma. The sequence goes on along the minus strand of NC_080380.1, from coordinate 96,419,479 downwards.
TTCTTAGTATATTTTTATTAGTTTTTAGTTAAAATTCACTTTTCTGGACTTTACTATGAGTTTGTGTGTTTTTCTGTGATTTCAGGTATTTTCTGACTGAAATTGAAGGTTCTGAGCAAAAATCTGATCCAGAGACTAAAAAGGACTGCAGATGCTGTTGGATTCTGACCTCCCTGCACTCGAAGTGGATTTTTTGGAGCTACAGAAGCCCAATTGGCGCGCTCTCAACGGCATTGGAAAGTAGACATCCTGGGCTTTCCAGCAATATATGATAGTCCATACTTTGCCCAAGATTTGATGGCCCAAACCGGCGCTCAAAGTCACCTACAGAAATTCCAGCGTTAAACGCCGGAACTGGCATAAAACTTGGAGTTAAACGCCCAAACTGGCATGAAAGCTGGCGTTTAACTCCAGAAAAGGTCTCTACACGAAAATGCTTCATTGCTCAGCCCAAGCACACACCAAGTGGACCCAGAAGTGGATTTTTACGTCATTTACTCATTTCTGTACACCCTAGGTCACTAGTCTACTATTAATAGGATCTTTTGACATTGTATCAGTACCTCATGACAATTTTTTACACGTTTCTTTGTGTACATTCCATGGCATGAGTCTCTAAACCCCATGGTTGGGGGTGAGGAGCTCTGCTGTGTCTTGATGGATTAATGCAATTACTACTGTTTCTTATTCAATCATGCTTGCTTCGATTCTAAGATAACACTTGTTCTTAATCCGGATGAATGTGATGATCCGTGACAATCATCATCATTCTCAACTATGAACATGTGCCTGACAACCACCTCTGTTCTATCTTAGATTGAGTAGTTATCTCTTGGATTCTTTAATCGGAATCTTCGTGGTATAAGCTAGAACTGATGGCGGCATTCAAGAGAATCCGGAAGGTCTAAACCTTGTCTGTGGTATTCTGAGTAGGATTCAATGACTGAATGACTGTGACGTGCTTCAAACTCCTGAGGGCGGGGCATTAGTGACAGACGCAAAAGAATCACTGGATTCTATTCCGGCCTGATTGAGAACCGACAGATGATTAGCCTATGCTGTGACAGAGCATCAGGGACGTATTTTCACTGAGAGGATGGGAGGTAGCCACTGACAATGGTGAAACCCTACATACAGCTTGCCATGGAAGGAGCCTTGCGTGTTTGATGAAGAAGATAGTAGGAAAGCAGAGATTCGGAAGATGGAGCATCTCCAAAGCCTCAGCCTATTCTCCATTACTGCAAAACAAGTACCTTTTTCATGTTCTTTTGCTTTTTACAATCAATCCTGATAATTTCTGATATCCTGACTAAGATTTACAAGATAACCATAGCTTGCTTCAAGCCGACAATCTCCGTGGGATCGACCCTTGCTCACGCAAGGTATTACTTGGACGACCCAGTGCACTTGCTGGTTAGTTGTGCGGGATTGCAAAAGTGTTATTGCAATTTCGTGCACCAAGTTTTTGGCGCCGTTGCCGGGGATTGTTCGAGTTTGGACAACTGACGGCTTATCTTGTTGCTTAGATTAGGACTGTTTATTTTTGTTGGTTTAGAGTCTTTTAGTTGAGTCCAGTTTCATATTCTAAGTTTGGTGTCAATTGCATGCTTTTGTTTTTTCTTTTAAATTTTCGTTTTTGCATGTTCTTAGTCCCTTTTTGATTCATAAAAAATTCTAAGTTTGGTGTCCTCTTTGTGTTTTTCCTTTAAAATTTTCGAAAAAATTAGTGTTTGATTTCTAAAAATTTTAAGTTTGGTGTCTTTTTGTGTTTTTCTCTTTCCTCTTTTTAAGAATCAAATCTTTTTCATAAAAATTTTTCAATCATATCTTTTTAATTGCTGTTTTCAAAATCTTTTTTTTACTAATTGATTCAGTTCTCAATTTGCTTTGATCTTATTTTCCTTTTGATTTTCGAATTTTTTATTTTATCTTCCTTTTGTTTTATTTTATTTTATTTTAATTTTTTTTTCGGTTATTTCAAAAAAAAAAAAAGAAGGAAATAAACAAAATTTATTTCTTTGCAATCATTATCATTTCCCTTTTGTCCATTATGGACTTAAGTGGAATTAATCAGTCCAAAAGGACTCTGGGGTCATATGCTAACCCCATTACAGCTGCATATGGGAGTAGCATCTGTACACCTCCCATCAAAGCAAGCAGCTTTGAGCTAAACCCTCAACTCATTATCATAGTGCAGTAAAATTGCCAGTATTCCGGTCTTCCACAGGAAGAACCTACTGAGTTTCTGGCACAGTTCTTACAAATTGCTGACACAGTACATGATAAAGAGGTGGATCAGGATGTCTACAGACTATTACTGTTTTCATTTGCTGTAAAAGATCAAGCTAAAAGGTGGTTGAATAACCAACCTACAGCAAGCATAAAGACATGGAAACAGTTGTCAGACAAATTCCTGAACCATTTTTACCCTCCAAAGAGGATGACACAGCTAAGGCTGGACATCCAAGGCTTTAAACAAGAGGATAATGAATCCCTTTATAATGCCTGGGAGAGGTATAGAGGTATGCTAAGGAAATGTCCCTCTGAAATGTTTTCAGAGTGGGTACAGTTAGACATTTTCTACTATGGGCTCACAGAAAAAGCTCAGATGTCTTTAGACCACTCAGCTGGTGGATCTATACACATGAGGAAGACAATTGAAGAAGCTCAAGAGCTTATAGACACTGTTGCTAGAAACCAATATTTGTACTCTAGCAATGAGTTCTCTCCAAAAGAGGAAGTCATGACAGTAGTCAATGACCCTCATCCTCAAGAACAGATAATTGAGCTTAATCAACAATTGCTCCGGATAACTGAACAGTTAGCAGAATTTAAAGAGATGCTCTATGAAACTAAAGTTGCTAACAAAACATAGAACTGCAGTTGAATCAAGCAAAACAGCAAATATCTAAACAGATAACAGAGGAATGTCAAGCAGTTCAACTGAGGAGTGGGAAGACACTGAATAACACTGCTCAAAGTAGTAAAAAGTCAGTAAAGGAACAATTGACAGAGGATAGCCAAACCACTATCCAAAATCCCTCTGAGGACAGTAAGAGCCCAGAGAGGAATACTAATGGCGTTCAAACGCCAGAAAGGGAGGGAAAGCTGGCGTTAAACGCCCATTCCCTGCCCAGTTCTGGCGTTCAAACGCCAGAAAAGGGAGAAAATTTGGCGTTAAACGCCCAATGGGTAGCCAAGTCTGGCGTTCAAACGCCACAAAGGGTCAGACACTTGCAAGTGCTGATAACAACCCCCTTAAGCATGCTTCTTCAACCACTTCTGTAAGGAATAAACCTGCAGCAACTAAGGTTGAAGAATATCAAGCCAAGATGCCTTATCCTCAGAAACTCCGCAAAGCAGAACAGGATAAGCAATTTGCCCACTTTGCAGACTATCTAAGGACTCTTGAAATAAAGATTCCGTTTGCAGAGGCACTTGAGCAAATACCTTCTTATGCTAAGTTCATGAAAGAAATCTTAAGTCATAAGAAGGATTGGAGAGAAACTGAAAAGGTGTTTCTCACTGAAGAATGCAGTGCAGTCATTCTGAAAAGCTTACCAGAAAAGCTTCAAGATCTAGGAAGCTTTATGATACCATGCACATTAGAAGGTGCTTGCACCAAGACAGCCCTATGTGATCTTGGAGCAAGCATCAATCTAATACCTGCATCCACTATCAGAAAGCTTGGGTTGACTGGAGAAGTTAAACCAACCCGGATATGCCTCCAACTTGCTGATGGCTCCATTAAATATCCATCAGGCATAATAGAGGATATGATTATCAAGGTTGGGCCATTTGCCTTTCCAACTGACTTTGTAGTGCTGGAAATGGAGGAGCACAAGAGTGCAACTCTCATTCTAGGAAGACCTTTCCTAGCAACTGGACAAACTCTCATTGATGTACAAAAGGGGGAAATAACCTTGAGAGTCAATGAGGATGAGTTCAAGTTGAATGTTGTTAAAGCTATGCAACATCCAGACACATCAAATGACTGCATGAGCACTGATATTATTGACTCTTTGGTGGAGGAGGTCAATATGACTGAAAGTCTTGAATCAGAGCTAGAGGACATCTTTAAAGATGTTCAGCCTTATCTTGAGGAACTAAAGGAAATAAAAGAAATTCCGAAAATTCCTCAGGAAGAAGACAAGCCTCCTAAACCAGAGCTCAAACCATTACCACCATCCCTGAAATATGCGTTTCTAGGAGAAGGCGGCACTTTTCCAGTGATCATAAGCTCTGCTTTAAATCCACAGGAAGAGGAAGCACTAATTCAAGTGCTAAGGACACACAAGACAGCTCTTGGGTGGTCCATAAGTGATCTTAAGGGCATTAGCCCAGCAAGATGCATGCACAAGATCCTATTGGAGGATGATGCTAAGCCAGTGGTTCAACCACAAAGGCGGCTAAATCCAGCCATGAGGGAAGTGGTGCAGAAAGAGGTCACTAAGTTACTAGAGGCTGGGATTATTTATCCTATTTCTGACAGCCCCTGGGTGAGCCCTGTCCATGTTGTCCCCAAAAAGGGAGGCATAACAGTGGTTCATAATGAAAAGAATGAACTGGTTCCTACAAGAACAGTTACAGGGTGGCGTATGTGTTTTGACTACAGAAGGCTCAATACAGTCACCAGAAAGGATCATTTTCCTTTACCATTCATAGACCAGATGCTAGAGAGACTAGCAGGTCATGAATACTACTGCTTTTTGGACGGCTACTCAGGTTACAACCAAATTGCAGTAGATCCTCAGGACCAAGAGAAAACAGCATTTACATGTCCTTCTAGAGTATTTGCCTACAGAAGGATGCCTTTTGGTCTGTGTAATGCACCTGCAACCTTTCAGAGGTGCATGCTCTCTATCTTCTCAGATATGGTAGAGAAATTTCTGGAAGTCTTCATGGATGACTTTTCAGTGTTTGGAGACTCATTCAGCTCCTGCCTTAACCATCTAGCACTTGTTCTGAAAAGATGCCAAGAGACCAACCTAGTTTTAAACTGGGAAAAATGTCACTTTATGGTGACTGAAGGGATTGTCCTTGGGCATAAAATTTCAAACAAGGGAATAGAGGTGGATCAAGCTAAAGTTGAAGTAATTGAAAAATTACCTCCACCCACTAATGTTAAGGCAATCAGAAGCTTTCTGGGGCATGCAGGATTCTACAGAAGGTTTATAAAGGATTTTTCAAAAATTGCCAAACCTCTGAGTAATCTGCTAGCTGCTGACACGCCATTTATCTTTGATAAGGAGTGTCTGCAGGCGTTTGAGATCCTGAAAGCTAAGCTGGTCACAGCACCAGTCATCTCTGCACCAGACTGGACATTACCATTTGAACTAATGTGTGATGCCAGTGACCATGCCATTGGTGCAATATTGGGACAAAGGCATGGTAAGCTTCTGCACGTCATTTATTATGGCAGCCGTATCCTAAATGATGCACAGAAGAACTACACAACCACAGAAAAGGAGTTACTTGCAGTGGTTTATGCCATTGACAAGTTCAGATCTTATTTAGTAGGATCAAAAGTGATTGTGTACACTGACCATGCTGCTCTTAAATATCTACTCACAAAGCAGGATTCAAAGCCCAGGCTCATAAGATGGGTGTTGCTTCTGCAAGAGTTTGATATAGAAATAAGAGACAGAAAAGGGACAGAGAATCAAGTAGCTGATCACCTGTCAAGGATAGAACCAGTAGCAGGAGCATCCCTCCCTCCTACTGAGATCTCTGAAACCTTTCCGGATGAGCAATTGTTTGCTATTCAGGAAGTTCCGTGGCTTACAGACAGTGCAGACTATAAAGGTTCTCCTTCTGTAACCATGGAGAGGAAGCATGAAGAGCTTCTCTCAAAACAGAGTCAAGCAGAGCCTCCACAGTCAAACTCTAAGTTTGGTGTTGGGAGGCCACCACCAACTTCTAAGTTTGGTGTTGAACCCCCACATTCAAACTCTAAGTTTGGTGTTGGGAGGTTCCAACATTGCTCTAAGCCTCCGTGAGGCTCCATGAGGGCCCACTGTCAAGCTACTGACATTAAAGAAGCGCTTGTTGGGAGGCAACCCAATGTTTTAAAATTAACTATTTCCTTTTGTTATTTTATGTTTTTTGTAGGTTGATGATCATGAGAAGTCACAAAATCAATTGAAAAAAAGCAAAAACAGAATGAAAAACAGGAAGAAAAACAGCACACCCTGGAGGAAGAACTCACTGGCGTTTAAACGCCAGTGAGGCTAGCAGTTGGGCGTTTAACGCCCAGTCTGGCACCATTCTGGGCGTTTAACGCCAGAAAGGGGCACCAGACTGGCGTTAAACGCCAGAAAAGGGCAAGAACCTGGCGTTAAACGCCAGGAATGGGCACCAGCCCGGCGTTTAACGCCAGAAATGGCTCAAAACGCGATTTTTGATGCCATTTGGTGCAGGGATGACTTTTCCTTGACACCTAAGGATCTGTGGACCCCACAGGATCCCCACAAACCCCTCACCTATCAAATCCCATCTCTCTCTTCACCACTCACCTCCATAAAACCCCACTTACCTCACCATCCAAATTCAAACCACTACTTCTTCCCCTTTTGGCCTAACCACAAAGCCATCTCCCTCTCCTCCATTTCTTCTTCTTCTACTCTCTTCTTTCTTCTTTTGCTCGAGGACGAGCAAACCTTTTAAGTTTGGTGTGGTAAAAGCATTGCTTTTTGTTTTTCCATAACCATTTATGGCATCCAAAGCCGGTTCAACTGAGAAGGCATAACCTCAAGCCATCACTAAGAAGAAGAGGGAGCAAACAAGAGACCCCTCTCATCAAGAAATCCCTGAGATACCTCAAGGGATGCACTTTCCTCCACAAGACTACTGGGAGCAAATTAACACCTCTCTAGAAAAATTAAGTTCCAACATGGGACAACTAAGGGTGGAGCACCAAGAACATGCCATCCTCCTCCATGAAATTAGAAAAGATCAAAGGATCATGAGAGAGGAGCAACAAAGACAAGGAAGAGACATTGAGGAGCTCAAGCACTCCATAGGATCTTCAAGAGAAAGAAAGAGCTGCCATCACTAAGGTGGACCCGTTCTTTAATTTCCTTGTTCTTTATTTTTTCTGTTTTTCGAATTTTAGTGCTTTATGTTTATCCATGTTTGTGTCTTATGATCATTAGTGTCTTAGTGTCTATGCCTTAAAGCTATGAATATGAATCCATCACCTTTCTTAAATGAAAACTGTTTTTATCACAAAAGAACAAGAAGTACAAGATTTCAAATTCATCTTTAAAACTAGCTTAATTAGTTTGATGTGGTGACAATACTTTTTGTTTTCTGAATGTATGCTTGAACAGTGCATATGTCTTTTGAATTTGTTGTTCATGAATGTTAAAATTGTTGGCTCTTGAAAGAATGATGAAAAAGGAGACATGTTACTGAGGATCTGAAAAATCATAAAAATGATTCTTGAAGCAAGAAAAAGCAGTGAATACAAAAAAAAAGAAGGAGAAAAACGAAAAAAAAAGGGGAGAAAGAAAAAGAAAAGAAAAAGAAAGAAATAAAGTTGTGATCCAAGGCAAAAAGAGTGTGCTTAAGAACCCTGGACACCTCTAATTGGGGACTTTAGCAAAGCTGAGTCACAATCTGAAAGGGTTCACCCAATTATGTGTCTGTGGCATGTATGTATCCGGTGGTAATACTGGAAGACAGAGTGCTTTGGGCCACGGCCAAGACTCAATAAGTAGCTATGTTCAAGAATCATCATACTTAACTAGGAGAATCAATAACACTATCTGGATTCTGAGTTCCTAAAGAAGCCAATCATTCTGAATTTCAAAGGATAGAGTGAGATGCCAAAACTGTTCGGAGGCAAAAAGCTACTAGTCCCGCTCATCTAATTTGGAGCTAAGTTTCATTGATATTTTGGAGTCTATAGTATATTCTCTTCTTTTTATCCTATTTTGATTTTCAGTTGCTTGGGGACAAGCAACAATTTAAGTTTGGTGTTGTGATGAGCGGATAATTTGTACGCTTTTTGGCATTGTTTTTAGTATGTTTTGGTAGTTTTAGTTGAGTTCTTAGTATATTTTTATTAGTTTTTAGTTAAAATTCACTTTTCTGGACTTTACTATGAGTTTGTGTGTTTTTCTGTGATTTCAGGTATTTTCTGACTGAAATTGAAGGTTCTGAGCAAAAATCTGATCCAGAGACTAAAAAGGACTGCAGATGCTGTTGGATTCTGACCTCCCTGCACTCGAAGTGGATTTTTTGGAGCTACAGAAGCCCAATTGGCGCGCTCTCAACGGCATTGGAAAGTAGACATCCTGGGCTTTCCAGCAATATATGATAGTCCATACTTTGCCCAAGATTTGATGGCCCAAACCGGCGCTCAAAGTCACCTACAGAAATTCCAGCGTTAAATGCCGGAACTGGCATAAAACTTGGAGTTAAACGCCCAAACTGGCATGAAAGCTGGCGTTTAACTCCAGAAAAGGTCTCTACACGAAAATGCTTCATTGCTCAGCCCAAGCACACACCAAGTGGACCCAGAAGTGGATTTTTACGTCATTTACTCATTTCTGTACACCCTAGGTCACTAGTCTACTATTAATAGGATCTTTTGACATTGTATCAGTACCTCATGACAATTTTTTACACGTTTCTTTGTGTACATTCCACGGCATGAGTCTCTAAACCCCATGGTTGGGGGTGAGGAGCTCTGCTGTGTCTTGATGGATTAATGCAATTACTACTGTTTCTTATTCAATCATGCTTGCTTCGATTCTAAGATAACACTTGTTCTTAATCCGGATGAATGTGATGATCCGTGACAATCATCATCATTCTCAACTATGAACATGTGCCTGACAACCACCTCTGTTCTATCTTAGATTGAGTAGTTATCTCTTGGATTCTTTAATCGGAATCTTCGTGGTATAAGCTAGAACTGATGGCGGCATTCAAGAGAATCCGGAAGGTCTAAACCTTGTCTGTGGTATTCTGAGTAGGATTCAATGACTGAATGACTGTGACGTGCTTCAAACTCCTGAGGGCGGGGCGTTAGTGACAGACGCAAAAGAATCACTGGATTCTATTCCGGCCTGATTGAGAACCGACAGATGATTAGCCTATGCTGTGACAGAGCATCAGGGACGTATTTTCACTGAGAGGATGGGAGGTAGCCACTGACAATGGTGAAACCCTACATACAGCTTGCCATGGAAGGAGCCTTGCGTGTTTGATGAAGAAGACAGTAGGAAAGCAGAGATTCGGAAGATGGAGCATCTCCAAAGCCTCAGCCTATTCTCCATTACTGCAAAACAAGTACCTTTTTCATGTTCTTTTGCTTTTTACAATCAATCCTGACAATTTCTGATATCCTGACTAAGATTTACAAGATAACCATAGCTTGCTTCAAGCCGACAATCTCCGTGGGATCGACCCTTGCTCACGCAAGGTATTACTTGGACGACCCAGTGCACTTGCTGGTTAGTTGTGCGGGATTGCAAAAGTGTTATTGCAATTTCGTGCACCAGAAATAAACCCTAAAAGGAAGCCAGAACCAGGAAAATCACCCAAAGCATACATAAGGACGAAAGAAGACCAGGAAACAGGCATCACAGCAATAAATCAAAGCACAAAAACAAGAAAAATGTTCAAAACTTTCCAAACGTACAAAATTAGAGCGTCATCAAAGAAACCAAAAACAAAAGTAGTAGAAATAAAAAGGTGAAGAGAAAAGCAAAGCCAACCTGGAAGAAGGAAGAAAACTTTGAAAAAGAGTAGCGGAAATTTGACCACAAAGCGGAAGCGCCAAGCGAATGCCAAAGCGTCACAAGAGAGAAAACGAGAAATACAGGACAGGAAACAGCGGAAAAAAAAGGGAAGTTACAGGCAAAGGAAAACCGTCTCTTGGATATAAAATTTGAATAAAGGAAACCAAGAGAAACGGGGCATTAAAACCAATTAAATGAGGGCATTAAAACCCCCGCACATTCCAAGGCTAGGGCACTAAACGTAGAAGCGCGCGCTTTCAGAAGAAACGGAACAGAAACGTTCTGCATTCAAGAAAGAGCTCTACGGAAGATAAAGCGACAAAATGCTCGAGTTCGGCTTTACCCGAGAAGGCTCGAAGTCCTAAAACCAAGACTCAACCGCCAGATAAAAGACCAAGCTCGAGCAGGGGCACTGTTCATACCCTGGGTCGAGGTGTCCGACCCAGGATGTTCTACAGACAAAGCGACCGATCTTTTCCGGTCAGAATGACCCGACCTCTTCTTAAAGAGCTTAGCCAAGTCACAGGAAAGCCCAATAAAAGGGCCCAAGCAGAGGAACACGACCCGAATCCAAGGGCGGCCCAAGCCTATAGAGATAAAGGCGGTTCCCTTAAAGATAAGATGACATCGCTCAAAGATAAAGATAAGATAAAGATAACTAACTTATCTTATCTAAGAAGGTCACTCTACGCCATTATAAATACACTGGAGCACCCAGGTATAACTCATACTCTGATTCTACTCAATACCTGCTTAATACCCTTGCTAACTTAAGCATCGGAGTCCCTTGCAGGTACCCCCCACCCTCCGGGGACGAAGGATCAGCATCATCACCAAGTCCAACGAGTCGGACACATCGACTCCGACCACCATCATTAGCTCGGACTCTGCAGCTCCGACCAGCATAAAAGATCTCGTCCGAGATCGACCTTCAGTTTCAGGTAACCCTCGGAACAGTTTTCCTAGGCTTTCTGTCATGAGGAATGATGGGTTAAATATTATTAGGTAATAGTGTTATTCAAAGAACATAGGATAAGTTAAGACAGTAATACATAAGGTTAAATAATAATAATAATAATAATAATAATAATAATAATAATAATAATAATAATAATAATAATAATAATAATCAATTTAATATTTGTCTAATCAAAAAATATATTTTTTTGATAAATAATTTAAATTTAATAAAATAAGTAGTAATTAAATTAAACTTTAATAATTATAAAATTTTATTTAATTATTTTTGTTAAAAATAATTTTTTTAAAAATTACATCTCAATATAATATAATAATTTGTAAATAGTCAATTATTAAATTTTTTTTTAAAATCTGGGGTCTTACATATAGTCTAGTGCTCATGAATATTTATGTTATATATGTCATGTAGACATCCTAAATAGCAAATACACATAGCCAAAGTATGCGCAGAAGCATAATCAGTCTACCCCTCAGACTTTACAGGAACAAAACTGCTCTGATATCATAATGTAACACCCTACCAAACAGAGCTTTACACCAACGATGTAAAACTGAGGTGGCGAGGCGCCACGACCTCTAAAAGTAATATATATATATATATATATATATATATATATATATATATATATATATATAAAGGTTTTGTCTAGGAGCCTTTAAAGGAAGGTTAAAACAAAAGCATTAAACAGAAAAGTGCCTCCCTCACGTAAGCAATATGTAAATGAAACAGGATAGGAGTAAAGCGACAAATATACATAGGAAAATAATTCCAAGATACAAATAGCAAAGCTTCTGACTCGACTCGCGAAGTTAAAACCAGCTAGAGCATATATACATATATACAGGAGAAAAACCCCAAAGAGACTCAAAACACAATTTATAGAACCTATTTCTCCAAGTCAACCTCTAAGAGGGATAAAACATAAAATATATGCAGTAGAGATATAATCTATATGTGCATCTTAACCAAAATGTAAACCCAACACACAAGGATCCTTTGCAGACAGGAGCTCCCAGAATACCTCAGCAAGGTGCCGCTTGACCTGCATCTAAAAATCACGAAATATATATGAGGTGAGAATCAGAGGTTCTCAGCATGGTAATGATGCCCACATAGCTAACATATAATGTCCCGGAAAAACCAGAGGCGATCCTAGAATTTTTGACAAAATATTACAAACTTAAACTATTCTTTACAACCATAAATACGCCATAAACAAGGTGGGGTAGCCAAGGGTTCAAAATTCTAACTCAAACCTAACTTGATCCTTTAGCTTCTCACCTTCCCCCGTTCCTCCAGAACTCTATATCACAAACAAACAAGATACAGACAATGCAAACACGAGTAGAATACAATTACAGTTGGTAGCAAATTTAGCAAGTAGATATAATAATCACATAGGCAAGCACAATTAATGCACAATGAAACAAAACATACATATGGATATGATGTATGCCTGTCCTATGGCTAATGAGTCTCATCTGTTGGTTATATAGCCAACCCGACACGTCTTGGTAGCTAACCATGGCTAGAAACACCCATTGCAGAGCAAGTGAGTTTGAGCTACAACCCCCTTGCTACTACCCGCTTAACACAGAGCGAGTGGAAGAACCACTACTACCGCTACTATCTAGGCAGGTGTTTAAAAGCTCAACCTGGAGCAAGTGGAATAATCCACTACTGCTGCTACTACCCAGGCGTCACAATCACTGACCTGGAGTAAGTGGGATGAACCACAATCCTTGCTACTGCCCAGGTATCACAAACATGCATTCATTCAGTTTAATTCAATCATCATTATTATCAAATCTCAATCATTGACTCGGAGCAAGTGGGACAAACCACAATCCTTGCTACTACCCAAGTATCACATTCAAAGTTCATTGTTGTTTTCGTTATCCTTTCAATTCTTTCATATTCATTTAAAACTCTATAGTTAAACTCAGTTTTCATAATTGTTCTTTCTCATCTCATACCCAGAACAAATGGACAATGCCACTGCCTACTACTCGGTTACATATATCTCATTAAATTACTAATTCTCATTACTCTTATCATCCTCATAAAATCAAGCATCGCCTTCCTCAACTCCTTTGACACCAATCTATCTTCTTCCACTCACTAACCCTTACTCCATAACCCAAAACCTAACTTATAGACCTTAAACAGAGTTTCTGGTTTTACCTACAACTTCAAAAATTCAGTTTTTACACATAACTTCCAACGTCCATAACTTCCTCTACGAAATTCTATTTTTTACAAAGTTTACACCATCTTAAAGCTTTTAAAACTATCTTTAATTTGAATAAAAATTCACTCAAATTTAATATCCGAGGCTTAGGATATGGGCCGCCGAAAAAAATCTACTTTTACCAAAAGAGTCCAAAACCTTTATTTTTCAATTTCTCATTTTCAAACCAAGTTTCACAACCCAAAACAACATTAAATACAATCAAAATAATTCGATAAATATTTCCTTCTTTCCACAACACTTCAACATTCAATTTCATCAACTCTAATCCACACAATTATAACCAAAACAACAATACTCATAAATCATCAATATAACATCATCATCATTTACAATCAAACTCGAACCTCATCATTACTCAATAATTCAGTAACATATTCACATATTCAACTCCACAGTTTTACCAATTCACTAAAATTTAATAAGTCATCCTGGTTCAACATAACCTACAATCAACTAGTCTAAGTTTTCACGACACATTATATTTTTGTTACGAGAAACCGAAACCGTACCTTGACCGATTCCTCCCTAAACTCAGAACGCCTCAAGTATCCACTGTTAACAAATATCTACAGTCCCAAAGTTCGAGCACAAGCTCCCAACTTTGCCAGTTTTCCTCCAATATCACCAAATTATTTCCAAATACATAATTCAATCTAAATTTTCATACAACAACACTAGAATTACCTTGGAATTTCACAAATTCAGTAATTTGACAAGGGTTAGGATTTTCTTACTATTACCCATGAGTCAAATGGACAGAATTTGGTGATTATTCATCGCTAAAGTTCACCTAAACCATCAAAACACTAAATTCCTCAATATCTAAAACCTAAAAATCATGAATTGAAGAGGGAGAGAAGTTGGCATGAAATCAAAATCTCCATACCAAATTGTTGGATGGATTTTATAGAGAATTTCGAGATGAATGCATGGTTACTGACGGCTCGTCAATCGGAGTTCCGGATTGAAAATTACGAAGGATTGAAAATTGGATTGATTTTGGGATTTAGGTTTTCATAGCTCACCTTCTCTTATTAGCGTGATATGAATGAAGAATGGGGAGAGAAGACTAAGTGTGGGGGCTTTATATGTTGGGCCTTGAACTACTCGGTTTGGGTTCGATCCAATCTGTTTGGCCTGTTGGTCTAAGTTTGGGGCATATTTTTTAAAATTAGTATCAAAATTTATATTTTAATTATTTCTACTTTTTTAAACTATAAAATTTAAGTTTCTAATTTTTTAAATAATAATTATTTTATTGATTAATTATTTACTAATTATCCGGGGTTTACACTAGACTTGACCTTTTGAAACCTGACGCCAGTCTTGTGTTTTCTTCCTTGGAAATGCACTTGTATTTTCTTATAAATTTTATTCTGATTTGCTTAATTATATTCTGAAATACAATTATTCTAATACAACTCCAATCATAAGATTAATCATAAAAATTTTACTAAGAATATAAGAACTTTCATTTAAATTTTAAAAAATTAATTAAAAAAATCTAAAAACAACTAAAGATGCCTAGGTATCACTACTTGAAATTCAGAATAACCAAACTGGGTGAATTAAAATTGAGGAGTCACACTGAATTACATATAGAGCTAAATTTTAGAGACTATTTTAAACCAATTAAAAGTTAAAAGGCTTAATTGAATGATATATAAAATTTGAGGAAACATATTAAAATATGTTTGCTGGGTTAATAGTCAAATTCGTCTCTAAAAGATCACTCATTCTTTAAATTGGTCTTCAAAAGATTAAATTATTCATATTAATTCTTAAAAGATAAAACGTAAGCCAAATTGGTCCTTTTGTTAGTTAGATGATTATGTGTCATGTTAAATGCCACGTAACATGATGGCCTGATAAGTTAATGCCACGTGTCACAAAATAAATGGCTGACATGTTAGGTCAGTGACATGTGACATGTCATGTGTTATCTGACGTATCATAAATTTATTTAGAGTCAAATTAGTCCATCAAATATACATATAAGTCATTTTCATCCTTAAAATTTAAAAAATTAGTCCTTATATAAATCTCTCTTATTTTTTCTTAATATTAAATTTTTAATATTTTTAATATTACTAATTTTAATATCATTTTTTAGATCTTAATAAACAAAATACTCTTTACATAAAATAATATAAATAATTAACTTATTACAAAATTATTTTGTCATTTGTATTTTAAAATTTTTTATTTTCAAATTTTAGTTTGTTTTAGTGAAATTTTTATTTATATCATTTTATAAAAATATTATTAATTATATACTTAAAATTTTTATTTTTTGAATCTTACTAAATAAATATAGTAGTTATTTTAAAATTTTAAAATTTTAGATCTTTTTAAATTCCTAGTTTTTGTTATTGTTTAACTTATGTGATAGAATTTAATAATTGAAAAAAGATCTGTGGGATCCCTGGTTGAATCTTAATATAATTTTTTTTTACTACTTAGTTATCCCCATTTTTCTATGTGTTTTCAATTGTCATTTTTTAAATTTAATTTGTTAAAAAGAATTTTGAATTAAAAAAATGTAGAAAGATGAAAATGAACAATTAGTTATAGATTGAATTAAATTTTGGGTGAAATCTAAAAGATTAAAATTTTAAAATAACTATTATATAGATTTCGTGAGATCTAAAAGATTAAAATTTTTAGTATATAATTAAAAATGATTTGATAAAATTTATACAAAAAAATTTCACTATAAAAGAACTAGAATTCAAAAATATAAAACTAAAATACCAATGAAAAAATTAATAATTTGATTATTTTTATTATTTTATTTGAAAAAAATTTATTTATTAAGGTGTAAAAAGGAGATTAAAATTAGTTGGATTAAGAAATATTAAAAATTTAATATTATAAAAAAATAAAATAGATTTATATAAAGACTAATTTAATTAATATTTAAAATTTTAGAAATGAAAATTATTTATCTGTGTAACTTTAAGAACTAATTTGACTCTACATAAATTTATGATATGTCAAATAACATGAGGCACACGTGACATGCTATGTGTCACTAACTTAACACATCAATTATCTATTTTATGTCATGTGATATTAATATACCACAACATCATGTCACATAGTACTTAACATGATACTTATCATTTGATAAAAAGAATCAATTTGATTTATATTTTATTTTTTCGAGACTAATATAACTAATTTAATCTTTTAAAGAGAATTATATTTTAGAAATGAATTTAATTATTAACCTTATATTTACCTGAACAAACTCATAGATGGAGCATAAAACTAATTAATTTGGGTCTTATAAGTTATAACTCAATAATAGAGAAAAAGGAATTGATGTAAAAAAATACATATTATATATGCTTACACAAATTATTATTTTAAACCTAAATCAATTTATATTTTTGAAAAGTAAAAATATAATTATAAATTTAAAATTAATAAAAAAGAGTTCAATTCAACTTATCTTTTAGTTATAGCAATTTGATTATATTGTGACTTTTATTCATTTTAAATACAAATTATGATGACACTCCATAATTTATATTTTATTAATTATATTTGAATAAAATATATTTTTTATTTCTAATATTTTAAAAATTATTTAAAAATACTTCTAACATTTAATTTAATTTAATTTATTTTTGTTCTTAATGTTTTAAATAAATTTTAATTTTATTCTTAGAAATAATTTTTTAACAATCAACTTTTAATTAAATATCTTTTATTAAATTCAACTCTATTTATATCACCACCGTCAATATAAATTTATCATCACCATTATCACGCCAATTCACCACATCTCCCATTATCAATTAGACAATTATCATCATCTTCATCAATATTACCCAATCACACTCACTACCACCATAGCCCCATAATCATCCCCCAAAGCCAACCATTGCTACTACCACCACTCAAATCACTCCACGTCTCCACCCATACGCCAAACTCCTACCACCTAAATCCTCACAGACATCCTTTATATCCACCCAAATTCCTAACCTTTCACTACTACCTACAACTAACCCCCAATTGCTATTGTTTTTATGCTGAAAAAATGTTGATTTTGTTTGATTTTTGAGCTAGAAAACACATTTTTTGAGAATGTCAGATTCACTTGAATATCTCAAAATCATCATCGATTCAAAATTAAATAATTTTTAAAATTACTTATGAAATGCTTAGAAAAAATATATATAAAAAATACATGATCTAAGTTTCACTTATGTTCATTAGAGCTCCACCAAACTCAAATTTATTCTCAAGAAGAGATTTTTGTAAAGATATCAGCTATTAAACGTCCAATTTTCATAATTTAAGTTCTATAATTTCCTTTTTAATTGAACATAGTCTCCAATATAATAATACTTAACATTTATATGTTTTGTTCTAAAATGATGAACATAATTCTTAGCAATGTATGATACTAGTATTATCACAAAGAGGAAAAATTTTGTAATACCTCAATAGATAACCCGCGACTAATTTCTGAATCAAAGCACTTGTTTTCAACAATTGACATGAACTATGTATTCTACTTCAGTTGTTGATAGAGGAACCAAGTTCAATTCGTTGCTTTTTCTTAAGTGTGAGAAACTTTTTATAAAAAAAGCTTCTACTAGTATTCTTTTTATTAAGACAATCTCCAACAAAATTAGCATTATTGTAACTAACTTTTTCAGGTTTTGAGTGTTTCTCATACAACATAGGAGAGTGAAAAAAAATTATTATAGAATACATTTATTTAAAAATTTTTAATGAAAATGTTTTTTTATAAAATATGTTGAGGTACAAATTTTTTAGTAAAAAATAGAAGGTTTGCTATGCAAGTTTAAAATGAGAGAAATGACACACTACAATGGTTGAAGGTGCAACGATATATAGCCAAAAAATGCATAACTAATTCTGCTATAAAATCTATATTAGTCAATATAATATATTGAAAAAGTCTAGAGTCAGTACTTTATTTAAATTTGGCCAATACTTAGCCAACAAAAGAAAAAAGAGCAATCTTTTATTATTAGATGAAATCTCACACCATTAAAAATACTATTTGTTACCTGAATGTATTAGCTATAGCAGATAGGCATACTTAGCTTAGTTAGCATTTATAATTAATAATTAGTCACTAGTTAGCATATTCAATTAGTCTAAGATATTTATCATGTAAGTTGGTATATAAAGCAGGGTTTGCTAACTGATTCTGTTAGCTTCCCATTTTATCCATATCACTTTCTCTCTCTACCAAAACAGATTTCAGAGCCTTCTCTCCACTTTCCCTTTCCATTCTTCTTCATCATTCAAACTCTGCAACCTTCTTTCCAGCTTCTGTTTTCACATGGTATCAGAGCCAAAAATAACCTCGGGCATCTTCTATATTTTAAGCTTCTTCATCTACCTCCAGATCCAACATCTTTCCCAGACTCACACAATAGAGACTGATGAGAGCTGTTCATCGAATCTCTAGGATTTCGGTAACAGTGTTCCGATCAGTGAGTTAGGGAATCATGTCTTGAAATTGCTTTCTTCTTCGTTCTTTTCCCTTCTTTTGAACTCATTCGACAAAATTTGTTCATTAATCGTGATCTGTTTTTGTACCAAATCACCTCCAATCTTCATCTCTTGGATTTTCTTCACATTCTTGCTTTTTCTCTTCAATGGATTCCACTCACAGTGACGTCAGCTCCACTGCAGCTTCCAATGTCGATATTAACACTCTTTCACAGCTTCTTCTCCAACTCACTCAACTGCAGAATCGCACGAGTTCAGGAACGGGACATCCTCCTATTGATCAGAACAGTCCATACTTCTTGCACCCAGCTGAAAGTCCTGGTAATCCTTTAATCTCTCTTCGCCTCAATTCTCAAAATTACACCAATTGGTCCCGCTCGATTTCATTGGTGCTCGAGTCCAAGAACAAAATTCTCTTCAGTGATGGCTCTCTCCCTTGACCGGAGGTTACCGATCCAATGTATACGGCTTGGGGCTGTTGCAACACCTATGTCCTCTCTTGGCTACACTTATCTCTCTCACACGATATTCTTCAGAGTGTCATCTGGAGAAATGTGGCTTCAAATCTGTGGAATGATTTAAAGAAACGCTATTACCAGGGAGATTTGTATCATGTCTCTGAATTGTATGAGGAGTTGTATAGTGCAAAACAAGGTGATCTTTCAATTACTTCCTATTTTACCAAGATGCAAGCAATTTGGGAAGAAATTGATAACTTCAGGCCGATTCCCATGTGTTTTACTTGCACTAGCAAATGTATTTGTGGGTTGGAAGAAATGCGACGGTATCGCAATGAAGACTATATTGCAAGATTTCTGTGTGGCCTCAATGATCAATTTGCAACTGCCAAAACCAAAATTATGCTCTTGAAACCCCTCCCTGCCATGGATACTATGTTTGCAATGCTAACCCAACAAGAACGCCAGCTCAGCCCTTCAATTGACACTCCAAATTCACAAATTCTATACGCTGCTAATTCTAGTCACAATTTCACCAGAGGCAGAGGCAAAGGCAGAGGTAGAGGGAGTGTGAATGGTAGAGAAAAAAGTCCAGGCAAGTCTCATAGCATAAAGCATTGCTCCTTTTGTGGCAAAACAGGATACATTGTTGATACATGCTACAAGAACCACGACCTTCCCCTGCATTTGCAGAAACGTGGAAGCATCAATAACACTTTCACTTATGAGAATGATGAAATCAGTGCATTACCTTTAACTGCTGTTAAAAATGGTGAGAATCCAAGTTATAGCTTGACCAATGATCAACCGATTGCTTTAATATCCATCCTACAACAGTCAACCCAATCTAATCAAACTATCAACCAAATCACTACATCAATTGAACCAAAAGACTTACAGATCACCAAAGGTACCCTTTTAGCTGCATCATTATCTGTCAATCAAAAATTTCTTAGATCAGATACTTGGGTAGTGGACACAGGTGCTACTGATCACGTTTGTTTTTCTCTAAATATTTTTCAATCTTTCAAAAATATTGAACCTGTTACTGTGCACATTCCTGATGGCTCCATTGCTACTACTACCATTGCTGGTACAGTGATTTTTAATACAAATTTTTACTTAGAGAATGTTCTCTACATCCCTACTTTTAAATTCAATTTGGTGTCAGTTTCACGAGTTACAAAGTCATTGAACTGTCTATTTTTGTTTTCACATACATGGTGCCAGATTTGGGATCACCATCTATTGAAGATGATTGGCACAGCTAAAAGCAGCACTGATTTATATGTACTGGGTCACTCAAATGATCAAACTGTAGCTCACTGCATTGTATAGCATTCATCACAAACACTACATCACACTTGTGAGAACACGGTCTCGTCTACACAACAGTCACAACTGTGACACAGCAGACTAGGACACTTGAATAATTCAGCTTTGCAAACACTGCAAAAAGATTTTTCTTTCATTAAATGTAACAATAATGCTTTAGCTTGTGAACCTTGTCATTTTGCAAAATAGAAGAAAATTCCTTTTTCTATCAGTAGTTCAATAGCTGACTCGCCTTTCGATTTAATACATGTTGATATTTGGGGCCCTCTATCAATTGTATCTACCTCTGGTTTTAAGTACTTTCTTACTATCGTCGATGACAATAGCCGTTTTACTTGGATTAAGTTCATGAAAAATAAATCTGAGGTTTCATTAATTCTGCCCAACTTCATTAAAATGGTTGAAACCCAATTTTCAAAAACCGTCAAATGTGTCAGATCAGATAATGGTTCAGAATTCAACTTGCATAATTTCTTTGCTTCTAAAGGAATTTTACAGCAAAAGTCATGTGTGGAAACCCCTCAGCAAAATGGGATAGTTGAGAGGAAGCACCAACACATTCTTATGGTGACTAGAACTCTACTTTTTCAATCAAATGTTCCAAAGATTTTTTGGAATCTAGCAGTGGCACACGTTGTACATCTCATCAATAGAGTCCATAGTCCCATTTTACAGAATCTTTCCCCCTTTCAAAAATTACATGGCAAATTACTTGATATAAACCACATCAAAGTTTTTGGTTGTCTTACCTTTACATTCACTTTAACTCAAAATAGGAAGAAGTTAGATGCAGGAGCTCAAAAATGTTGTTTTCTCGGATATAAAGAAGGGATCAAAGGATTTTTTCTCTATGATCTAAAAACAAGGCAAACTTTCCTTTCTAGAAATGTCATATTTTATGAGTTTGAGTTTCCATTCAAAACCAACCCTGCCTCTTCAGATGTCAACCCTGCTGCTGTCACAACTACATCACATGTCCCATGGATAGACCCTTTTACATATCATGATCATCTTTTGTTTTACCAACATATGCATTCAACTCCAATTTTGCATCAGCATCAACCGACTTCCGTCACTGATTCTATTTCTCATAACACTGCAAGCTCAATTCCTAATACACAAGCCTCATCCTTGTCTCATTCACATACTCACGTGGACACTCATGCATCACCTCACCCTACACCTCTTAGGAAGTCTAGTAGGACTAGGCGAACACCAGCATATCTAAATGACTTTTACTGTGCAAATAATACCACTGCTCAACAAGTTATGCCAATTTCAAAATGCAAATATCCAATTTCAGATTCAATATCTTACTCTTTTCTGTCCACTAACCAATTGAATTTTTCTCTTGCTGTTTCCACACACAATGAGCTAAAAATCTATGAAGAAGCCGTCCAAAAAGACTGTTGGAAAGATGCCATTAATCCAGAACTTCTGGCACTTGAGCAAACTAAAACTTGGACTCTCACCCCTTTACCACCAGGGAAGAAAACTATTGGTTGCCACTGGGTGTTCAAAGTCAAATTCAATCTTGATGGATCAGTGGAGAGGCACAAAGCACGCCTGGTTGCAAAGGGCTATACACAACGATATGGTTTAGACTACATGGACACTTTCAGTCCAGTGGTTAAGATCACTACTGCGCGATTGGTACTTGCTCTCACTGCAATCAAGGGTTGGCACTGCCACCAATTGGACGTAAACACTGCATTCCTTCATGGTGAGTTGAAGGAAACAGTATATATGAAGCCTCCCCCGGGATTATCGCTCTCCTCTCCCGATTTAGTTTGCAAACTTGACAAGTCCCTCTATGGACTCAAGCAAGCTAGTAGGCAGTGGATGATAAACCACTATTTTATGATGTATATTGTGTTTAATTGAGTGGTTTTTATAAAATTCTTGCCCACTTATTCATATAATTTGCATGACTTTACAATTCCTTCCTAGTTTAGTTCTATGGAATAAAACTTGCTTCTTAGAGATCTTTTAATTACATATTTTAATTCTCCTTTATACCATTTGATGCCATGATCTGTGTGTTAAGTGTTTTGGGCTTCATAAGGCAGAAATGGCTTAGAGAATGGAGAAGAAGCTTGCAAAAATGGAAGGAATACAAGAAATTAAGGAGATGACCAGCGAGAAGCGACGCGGATGCATGGCTCACGCGACCACGCGAAATGGAGGAAATCGCAGTGACGCGCACGCGTGCCTGACGCATACGCGTGGATTGGAGTTCGCGCAAACGACGCGAGCGCGCGCCTGACGCGCACGCGTGGAGAGGAAAATCGTCAAATGACGCGTACGCGTGACCGACGCGTATGCATGACATGCGCGATCTGCAGAAAATTCAGGAAATGTTGGGGACGATTTTGGGCCGCATTTTGACCTAGTTTTCGGCCCAGAAACACAGATTAAAGTCAGGGAACATGCAGAGACTCAAGATATCAGATCATACACACAATGTTAGGTTTAGATGTAGTTTTTAGAGAGAGATTCTCTCCTCTCTCTTAGGATTTAGGATTAGGATTCCTCTTAAAGGATTTAGGAATATTTCTTCTTCTCAATTACAGGTTCAATGTTCCTTTTCTCAGCTTGGTTTATGAACTCTTTATGCTTAGATTGATTTTCTATTTAATACAATTTGAGGTATTTCATATTTATGATTTTAATTTAGCTTTTTATACTCTTAGCTTTGGTTGAGTAATTGGTAACGGTTGAGTTGTCGAAATAAAACAGTGATTGAAATTGGGAGTTGCTAATTAATTTGGATACCTCTAAAGCTAGTCTCTCCAAGGAGTTGACTAGGACTTGAGATTCATATTGATTTATCCACTTGACTTACCTTCATAGTTAGAGGTTGACTAAGTGGGAGCAATAAACAATTCTCATCACGCCTGATAAGGATAACTAGGATAGGATTTCCAGTTCTCATACCTTGCTAAGAGATTTTATTATTATTAATTTATTTTTCTTGTCAATTAAATTACTTGTTTCTTATTTCAAAAATCCCAAAATATATCTTTTTCCATAACCAATAATAAATCATACTTCCCTGCAATTCCTTGAGAAGACGATCCGAGGTTTGAATACTTCGGTTATTTATTTTTATTGGGTTTGCTTAAGTGACAAACAAAACTTTTGTACGAAAGGATTCTCTGTTGGTTTAGAATCTATACTTACAACACGATTATATTTGTGAATTTTTTTACCAATAGAAAATTCGATCGTCAGTGGAATCTTAAGCTTTGCTCTATTCTCCGTGCTCACGGGTACCAACAATCAAAGAATGATTATTCTTTGTTCACAAAAAACAAATCCGAGACCTCCTTCACTGTGATACTTGCTTATGTTGATGATCTCGTCCTTGCTGGAAATGATCTCGCTGAGATTCAATCCATCAAGACCATCCTTGATCACCAATTCAAGATTAAGAACTTATGGAATTTGAAATATTTTCTTGGCTTTGAAGTTGCAAGAACTGCCAAAGGAATTGCTCTTTATCAGAGGAAGTATGCTCTAGATCTCTTAGATGAGTATGGCCTATTAGGCACAAGACCAGCGAGCACGCCAATGGAGTATAGTCTCAAGCTTTCTAAGGACTCAGGAACGCTACTCTCTGACGTATCATAGTACCACAGATTGGTTGGCAGATTAGTGTACCTCACTAACACGCGTCCAGATATCAGTTTTACAGTGGGTAAACTTAGTGAATTTCTCAGCAAACCATCTAATATTCACCTCCAAGCAGCATATTATGTCCTTCGTTATATCAAAACCACTCCGGCCTCGGGGCTATTCTTTGCAGCAGATTCTGAGCTTCGCATTTCTGGCTTTGCTGACTCAGATTGGGCACAATTCCCTGACACGCGGCGCTCCATTACTAGTTTTTGTTTCTTCTTGGGCTCTTCACTCATTTCATGGAAGAGTAAGAAGCAATCTACTGTTTCCAGATCGTCTTCTGAGGCTGAATATAGGTCACTAGCTGTGGCCACCTGTGAGGCTCAATGGCTCAGCTACTTGTTGAAGGACCTCCGCATAGATCACAAACTCCCAATTTTCCTGTACTATGATAGTCAATTAGCCAGCCATATTGCAGCTAACCCTGTATTCCACGAACGTACCAAACATATCGATATCGACTATCACGTTATTCGAGATAAGCTTCTCAGCGGCCTGCTTCATCTCCTACCAATCACCACTACAGATCAAGTGGCGGACCTATTCACCAAACCTCTATCCCTTGCTCCTTTTGATTCTTGTGTGTCCAAGCTTGGCATGCTTGATTTTCATCAACCAAGCACTGCCAGCTTGAGGGGGCATGTTACCTAAATGTATTAGCTATAGCAGATAGGCATACTTAGCTTAGTTAGCATTTATAATTGATAATTAATCACTAGTTAACATATTCAATTAGTCTAAGATATTTATCATGTAAGTTGGTATATAAAGCAGGGTTTGCTAACTGATTCTGTTAGCTTCCCATTTTATCCATATCACTTTCTCTCTCTACCAAAATAGATTTCAGAACCTTCTCTTCAATTTCTCTTTCCATTCTTCTTCATCATTCAAACTCTGCAACCCTCTTTCCAGCTTTTGTTTTCACACTATTGATAACTAATCGATGACTACAAATTACAAAATCTGCTGGTCCCTAACATTCCTGTAATAAATATATATACCTGTCATACTAGTTACCTTCTCATTGTTCTTTCTCTCTCTCACTAATAACCTCAAGCAATACCTACTAATGTCACGCACTATCCATTGTCACCTGCAGCCTTCATATAATTCATGCATTAGTGGCCGCTATCTATCACCTGCATATATTATGTATTAGTAGTAATCAATTAATCATACATCAATATTTTTCCTTAAAATAAGAGTGTACAAATTATACATTCCTAGTTTATTATATATCTCTCTAAAAAAATTGGTGAAAATACATTTGTAATGATATAAGCAAGTTATTCTCTTGATGGAGTTGGCTTGAGTTTTAGGGAATTGTCTTGAATTTTTTCTTTAACTTTGTGACAATTAATCTTAATGTATTTCTTTCTTTCATAAAACATCAAGTTAGCCACAATGTAGATTGGTTGTCACAAAATAGTATCATAGGACCTAATAACTTAATTTTGAAGTCATTCAAGATGTACATGAATCAAATTTCTTCACAAGTTACAAGAGTCATTGCCCGATACTCTGCCTTTGAAAATAATCGAGCAGCTATTTACTGTTTTTTGCTTTTTCATGACATCAAAGATCTTCCAAGAAAAAAGCAATACCCGAACATTAAACTTTGGGTATTCGAGCATGTACCCCAATCAGAATTTAAGAAACCATGAAGGGACAAGTCGCAAACAGACTCAAAAAAGTAATCCCTTTTTAGGAGTTCCTTTCAAGTAATTCAACACATGTAAGGCTGCTTTGAAGCACTCATCCGTGGCACAATTCAGAAATTGACTTAGCTTGCTAACAACAAAGCTTATGTCAGTTCTAGTATTATTAGTGAGGTATATCAACCTTCTAACGAGTCTTTTATATGGCTTAGCATTATTCAATAATGTTCTTGATTACTTTGAGAAATGAATTGAATAATTCATTAGTGTGTTGGCTGATTTTGAATCTAGTAAACTTACTCTTTTAGTAAATCAAAAGTATACTTTCTTTGATATAGAGCTATTCGTCTTTTGCTTCTTGCAACTTCTATGTCAAAAAGAATTTTAGTTCTCCTAAATCTTTGATTTTGAACAAAGTTTCCAATTTCATCTTCACATGTTTGATCTGTCATCTATCATCGACATAAAAAATAACTGAAGTGAAACATGTTAGAGAAGATTTGGTGAAAAGCTAATGATTTGTCTTTGGTTGTGAGTAATCAGAATCAATCAAGACGGAACATAACTTAGAGTTTCAATGACGATTTGCTTGTTTAAGGCCATACAAGAATTGTTCTAACTTGCAAACCATTCCTGACTACGCATTTAAATCAGGACAGCTTCATATAGACTTCTTCATATAGATCACCATGAAAAAAGACAGTGGTCACATCTAGCTGATGAATCAACCAATTCTTACTAGCTGTAATTACCAAGAGTACACAGAAAATAGTCATTTTGATTACAGGATTGAAAGTATCAAAATAGTTATACTCTTGTGTTTGAGTGAAGTCCTTGGTCACAAGCCTTATTTTGTGTCTCTATATAGTCCCGTCAGACTTATACTTGGTTTTAAATATCCATTTACACCCTATTTCATACTTCACTTTCGGTAGAGTAGTAAGTTTTCAGGTCTTATTTTTCTCCAATGCCTCAAGCTCAACTTTGCTTATTTTCTGCCAACAATTACTTAGGATAGCCTGCTCATAAATCTTTGATTTTCAATTTGTAGAAATTATAATAAAAAGGACTTTGTATGATTGTGACAAAGAATTGTAACTCAAATAATTAAAAATAGGATACCATTTTGTGATTGGACCATGCTATCAAAGACAGTGGTTTACATACATTCATAATCATTAAAGTATTTTAGCTTGTGTAGTCCTTATTTAAGGACCTTTTTAGTGGAAGAGAAGGATTAATAACAATAAATTGGGGATTAGATTGATTTTCATCATATGATAGGATAGTATGTGATACAAATGCTGTGGGTAAACTAAGAAAAATAGGTAAGGTTGGCTATGGTTAATCATCAATTGTGTCTAAAGGAATTTTGGTAATGTATGTTAAATGAGAAATAAGTCTAATGTATGAAAAGGTAATATGCTATTATAAAAAAAAAATTTATAGGATCATGATTATGTAATGTAGTCTTAGTATCTTTATTAGAATTGAAAGCATGTTCAAATTGATGAAAAACTTAATGATTCTTATATGAAAAGGAATTTTTATAGAAAGTTATATTTTTAGATATAAAAATCTATTTGTTATTAATGTCTATAAAAAAATTATCATTTTGTTCCTGCTTTAAAACAAAAAAATGAATTTTCTTTTTTTTTATTCAATTTTTTTCTATTTGTAACTAAGGTTCAAGTAAATACAAGACATCCAAAGAATCTGAAGTGTTGAATGTTTAGAATTTTTTTTAAAAAAACTGATAAAGACTTTTATTATTAATAGATGAGTTAGACACTCTGTTGAAAATATGTGCAACAACATGTGCTGCACTATATTTCTAAAATATTTTAAAAAGATGAGTTTTAAAAATGAGTGCTCTAGTAATATTTAAAATATCTTAATATTTTTTTTATAACATCCTAATTTTTAGATTCAGGTTTATTATTAATAAATTAATTAAAATTGATAATAATTTAAGATTTAAATTCAAAATAAAGAATTAGAAAATAATACATTTGAAAAAAATTAACATATTTAATTTAAAATTTAAATATATGAAAAGTCTAGTGATAGTGAATCTCTAACCGACAATAAACAACATTTTAAGATATAGTCATAATTAATTCTATATTTATTGGATTTGAATGATCTTTAATTACATGAAAATATAAGAAAACTAGCTTTATTCTTTAAGTTCAGTAAAAAATCAAATTCAAATTAAATTAGGAAGATAAATTTGTTACAAGTCCATAGTAGAAAATCATGCTTTTATCATCCAACCTAACAGTATTTGAGAACTATCTCAAGTTGTGGTTATTTGATTGACTTTGTTTAAGATTCGTTTTAAAACTAACTCAATTATCTATAAATTAATTTATGTCTAATAGATATTTTCAAATTCCAAACGTAGAAAATGTTATAGGACTTGCAAAGTGACAATTCAGATTGGAGATTTCACCTAAACGCGAATTAGATTTTCCTAACACAATCTGTACATTCCTAAGAGTTATTTGAGTCCTTCCTTTCTCATTCTATTCTCTTTTTTCTATACAAAAATTTTAGATAGCCTATCCTCTCTACCTTCTATTATCTCTATAAATCGTCATTCATATACTTTTTCCATTATAAAAAAAAATCATTATCTCTTCTCACTTCTTTACTCTCACTCTAAATCTTCTACCAAAGTATTCACAAAGTCCACTCATATATTATTCAAGAAGATATCATTTTTAAATTATGCAAACTACGAAATATGAAAATTCTTTCTATCCAGTCAAGGATTCATACTTACATCCGTGAAACAAGTCTTTCTTCGCTAACAAATCGCGTCTATTTGCATCGGAATACATATGGAACTTCACTCGAGGTAGGAGTTTTATGCTAATTTTTATATGTCATGTCTTAAATATTTTTGAATATAAATGTTAGCATTGTATGTCATAATATAATGTCTCTTTCCTTCATACACATTATGCATTATAATAACAATCTTATGTGTATTAAAGAACTGAGAGAATGATCCTTCGGTAAAGGAAGGTGACTCCCAAAGACAAGATAATCGAGATGATCCTTCGATAAGGGAAGGTGATCGAATCGAGATGATCCTTCGATAAGGGAAAGTGATCGACAAACTTTTGGAACAAGAACTTTTGGGATGAGAACTTCGGTAAGGGAAGGGGACTCCCATCAATATTATATAATAATATATATTTGTTGATACAACTCTCTTCTTGTGTATGTATAAATAACCTTTATTGTAAATTGAACTGAGGAAATAATCATTTGGTAAGGAAAGGTGACTCCCAAAGACAAGATATCAATATGATCCTTCGGTAAGGGAAGGTGATCGATCGAGATGATTCTTCGAGAAAGGAATGTAATCGCCAAAACGTTTGGGATAAGAACCTTTGTAAGGGAGGAAACTCCCACCTTTTATACCGATTTGAGCTCAATACCTTCTATAAAAGCTACAAAAAAGGTAATGAAAAGTATAGTGGAAAGTGTGATAATGATTCTTCTTCTTTTATCCTTTTTGTTTGATTTATGATTATGTTTATTATTTCATTCAAAGATCCTTCTTTTATCTAAAGTTTCTTTTTGTTTGATTTATAATATTTTTTAAGATTTTATTTAAATCTATTCTGTTTGACTTATCTATGCCAAGTGCCAACGTTACTATTTTTCTCTTAATTATTATTTATTTTGCCTTACTTTATGGCCTATGAGAACATTAAACCAAGGTTTATGAGTTTGCATTTTATATGTTTTAATGCTATAGGTATTTGTATGTGTCACACATGTCATAATATAAAT
The DNA here is from genome assembly GCF_014773155.1 of Arachis stenosperma. Lineage (NCBI taxonomy): Eukaryota > Viridiplantae > Streptophyta > Magnoliopsida > Fabales > Fabaceae > Arachis > Arachis stenosperma. Next base: position 96,390,044 of record NC_080380.1, on the reverse strand, counting down.
AAATGAGAAACATCTAATAGTCACACCACTCCGACTAGCAAAGATTTTTGGAAATAATAATTGAATAACATTGCATCATCACTGTTTTTATTTTTAAAATCGGAGTGGTTAGAAATGGATATTTTGACACCATATAGATAAACTACTGAAAAATTTTTGTTTCTTACCCCTCTCTCCGTACCATCTTCAGGAACGACATAGTACAAAGTAATACACTGCTCGATTGAGGTAAATAGACAAGTGCACTATTAGGAGCAAGATATCAAGAATGTAGATACGAAATATTAAGCGCTTACTCAAATTCATATTAAGGAGGAAGAATAGGTGATGGTTTTAGTCATAGTTATACAAATTAAGAAAATTAGGATTTTCTGTGTATCTTGTTAAATCTTTAGAGAATGGTTGTAATTGTGATTATGATGTTTTTTATGATTATTTAGTATGAGTAAAACTTGTCATTGTTTGTGCCTTCATAGTTTAGCACACCTATTTTTTCATGTTAGAACCTTCAGATCCACTTATATTTTTCAACTAGTAACCATTTTAATAAAAACTAGTTATTCAATATTTCTACATAGATAAATTATTTTATATAAAAGTTTTATATTGTTTTAAAAATTTTGGAAGGTTTTTGAATATCAACAACCAATATAATTCAAATAAGGCTTAACTCATTTTAAAAGTATTAGGGTGTTACATTTATGAATTATTTTCATAAAAAGAATTATGATAAATTTAGCTCTATTATTAGTCTTGATATTTTTTATTTTTGTTTAAAATTGTGTTTTAATTAGTTGCATAAATTATTAGATAAAAGAAGGAGTTTCACTTTTATTTTTTATAAAAAATAGTCAAGTGAACCTGTTTTTGTCTTTTACTATTATTAAAAAATATTTATGAGCAACAAAAGTTAGGATAAAAAGAAGTTTCTAAATATTCATATATATTGAATCAAATAAATTTGCATATTTTGTTTGACACAAATCAGTATTTTTTATTTTGTATAATGGCATAATTCACATGGTTCATCATTTAATGGACATATAATAAAAGGATAATTCTTTTTCATTTTATTTAATCTATCAATTGAGATATGTCCTAACTTGTAATGTAGCACTAACTAAATTACTAATGTTAACTGGTTCTTTATTCTTTGTTAGTTTTAAGTTATTCATATAAGTTTTATCTGTATTGAAGATATACAAACTACTTCTCTATCTAGCATGATTAATCATCTTAAAAAATATCTTATATCTTACGATATATATTATTAATAAGAATTATCAAGATAAAATATTAATTGTTTTAGACACAAATATAAGATTAAAATTAAAAGAAAACACGTATAACATATTTAGCATCGGTCTTATGTTATTTATTTTATCTTTTTTTTTATTCTCAATTTTTTTAAATAAAATATAAAAAATTTGTTCAAAAATATTCTATGTAATTGTAAACTAAAAATTTACTCTTAGTATTAATTATTACATATTTGTATATACTTATGTATATTGATTTATATATTATTAGTTACTAAATAATAAAATTTGTTATCGTAAAATAATTAAATCTTTAATAAAAAGATTTTATAATAATATAATATTTTTTTTACAAAATATATCAATAACATAGCATAATTGATAATTAATTGATGTTACGATGAAGTGTAAAATTTAAGTGAATAGTCATATTATTTGATTTAGTAAAAAAAATTCATAAAAAAAATATTATATACAATATACATACATATTCTTTATAAATCTAATAAAAAACTTTACCCTAAACTCAATTATATTCTTCATAAAAAAAATCTCATGAATTTTATTTCCTTTCTTTTATTTTTCGTTCTCTTAAATAGAAATTAAAAATTTATCATACTCGCTCTTTGCTTTTATTATTTTTTTTTTTTGAAAAAACAACCATTTGTATCCGTAAATTTTACGAATACTGACAAAAATATCCATTAAAGATGAAAACTAATGTTGTATCCATCAAAGATGAATTCCGTACGACAAAAGTATCCGAATCATAAATTTATGTTGACTTTTTAATAAAATTCCAGAATTACCCCACCATTATCTTCAACCCCTCCTCTCTTCTTTCCCAAATCTCAAACACCTCTATTGCCTAAAAATCCTAATCTCAATACCTAAAAACCCCAAATTACCATTTTCCTAATCCTAATCTCAATACTCCTTTCAGCAAATTTTAACCCTCTCTTTATTCTTTTCATCAATTTTACCACCTCCTTCACCAATATCATCATCACCGCCACCGTCACCAATCGTCAGCCTCATCTTCCTCCTTTTCCACGGTCACACCCATAAACAACAACAACTTCACTCTGACTTTTAATTTTACTTCTCATCATCATTTTTCCAATCTCAAATTCTATCAACACTCTATTACTGCTATTACCATCACCACCCTTCCTCCATCACTTACAATGTCAAAAGGAGAGGCACCTTTGGATGCTAAAAATTGAAACTTTGGCAAAATCGCTTTGGTGGAGTCGCATGTGAGTAACACAAGAATCTTGCACATGATGGTGGTGATTTAGGAGAGTGAGAAAGTTCAACTTCGTTAATTATATAATAAATTTGTAATTTGTACTGTTGTAAATATATATAGTACCTTTTTCCATGGAGTCCATGAGCTTGAAGTGGACCTAGGAGGAGTTGAATCGCACCACAGGACCTTGCGCTGGATCTCGGTTTAGTCTCACTTCCGGAGCTTCTCCATCTAGCGTTGCGTGGGAACGGATGGATTGTCTGGTTACCTTGTTGTTGTCTTTATCATCGTCAGCGTGAAAATATGGCGGCAGTGGTGGTTAATAGAGTAGTAGAGAATAGAAGGTGGTTAAGGTAGTGGTATTGGAGGTGTTAGAGATTTGGGAAATAAGAGAGGAGTGGTTGAAGATAAAGGATGGGGTAATTCTAGAATTTTATTAAAAAATCAACATAAATTTAGGATTTGGATACTTTTGTCGTACGAAATCCATCTTTGATGAACACAACGTTAGTTTTCTTTTTTAATGGATACTTTTGTCAATGTTTATAAAATTTATGAGTATAAATAATTGTTTTTTTCCTTTTTTTTTTGTAATTTCTTTCTTTTGTCAAATAAAATATAGAATACACTTAATATATACTTTGAGTACAGAAAAAAATTAACTAACTCTTATAGTGATTTTTCAGATTTATTATTTTTATTAATTTAGTTCTTAAGATTTTAATTATACTACTGAAGTATTTTAAATTGAACTTTAGACACTATAGTGATCTCTCGATTCCTTTTTAATGATGATTCGATTTGATGAGTTGCTGCTCTTTTATTACATTGGACTAGTATGAAACAACCCCATTTTTATTTAGTGTCTAATAAAAATCCAAATAATATTTTGAGTCTTTTGGACATGAAATAGTTTTAAATGATAGTGTTTTAGTCAATATATAAATTAAAAAATTTATTAAAAATAATAGAAGAACTAATATATCTAAAATGAATAATTTTTGAAAATTTTAAAAATAATAAAAGTTTATTAAAAACTAAAGCGTCAAATTTAAAATTCACTAAATTAGTTTAGATGTAGATTCAAAACAACATTGATATAACCAAAGCAGAATGAGAGAAGATGCCGAATATATTAAGAGTGTATATTAAAAAACTAAAATGTGATTAATCGGTTAAAAAATTATAATTATATTTTGGTTAACTAATTTAACAAAATAATTTTAAAAACGATATCTATATTTTTTAAAATTGGTTAACTAAAATTAAATTTTAAAAAATCGATTTTTAATCGATTAACCAAAATCAAAACCAAATTTTAAAAATTTTAATTTCAAATTTTTAGATTAAAAATTCATTAAAAAAATGAATTCTTTTAAAAAATTGATTTTTTTTGGGTCCAAAAACTGATTTTTTATGCAAAGATCGGTTTTATTTTTTTAAAAATGAGTTTTTCTATTTAAATATCAATTTTTTTAAAGTTGATTTTTATTTTTATAATTAATTAAAAATTGATTTTTAAATTTTATAACCAACTAGTAATTAATTTTATTATATAAATTAATTCAGTTAATTAAAAATTAAATTTTTAATTAACTAAAAAATAAGTTTTATTTTTGGATAAACTAAATCATAGGCTAGTATGTAATTATGTATTGTGCAAGTCTTAAGTCTTAACAGCGTGGACCACCCAAACTCAAACCAACCTTCCACATTACAGTGACGGCCAAATATGAACATCTTATAATAATATCATTTGTCATATTGCCGATTGACTTGCTCGCATTTTCGGCCATCTATATCTACATTTCCAATTTCCAATTCCTTAATGACAAAGTTAACACCCAAAATATAAGTCACCATCGTGCGTATTGAAATCCATGAACCTCTCCCTCATCCCTCTGAGGTCTGAGTTATAGTTCATTCCAACATGGAGCAACCACTGCTATCAGGTACAATTTTCAATTTTCCAATTCTTGCCGGCGATATTAACTTTCAATGCTCATTGTGAATTTTGAATAATTTTGGAATTAGGAGAGAGTCGGAATTGGAGCTCGTATCAGCATGTGGGTCGAAGCGGTATACCGACTGCTTCATCAGTGGCTGGGACTGAGGTGAGTGTGGATGAGATAAGATCTGCCGCTTCTGCTCCTTCAAGTCACTATCCACCTTCTCTTCACGGAGCCTTGGTTAGCTCACCCGACCCTCACCCTGCAGGTGTGTGAACTGTGATCAGTGATCCTTGTTTGCGAAATTGTAACCATTTTTGTTTCGTTTCCTTCAATCATGCGTTAAATTATTGATTCATATGGTAGCGAGGAATCTTTTAGGTTGCTAAGACAATGGTAGAGTGATCATTGCACAATAAATAGTGGAGGTGGATTGATGAATGACGATTGAGTATTAGACTATTAGTTAAACTTTACAAGCGAAGTCGGGATTTGAAACCTAGAATTCGGAAAGAAAATGCTGTGTACACAGCAAAAATCATCCACTAAATCAATCGATATGTATTTGTGTATAAATATATGTGCTTTTTAACTCATTTCTAATGTTTATTTTGTGTTATAATATGCATTTTATACGAATAGCTGATTTGATGGCTGAATTTTGGTGTATACCTAGCATGGTTGTTAAGAAAGCTCCCTTGGTGAGGTATGATACTGTTTATCGACCTCTAAAGTCTTGAAGCCTTAAGCTAGGGCAGCCAAACCAATTCAATCAAAAAAATTGTACAATAATTTGGGCATTAGTTAGTTGACTCAGGCGATGTGTATTTTTCATTTAGCAATATGTTATATTTTAGGAATTGAGTTTGTTAGGTTTTCTTGTTTTTTATTGCACAAAACTTTTCACCTATATGTACATGTGGATTGGATGTTAAAAGGCCTTTTCTTGTTGCAGGGCAAGCTCTTGTTTATCAAGGTGGATACGGAGGAGATTATGGTGGACCTAGGACTGCATATCAGAGGTATAATCCTGCAATATAAGTAGAAGGGTGAATTTCACATAACTTATATTGAAATTCGAAATTAGACTGCACATAATGCTCTGAGATTCTCTGGGCTGATTTGTTCCAATAGAAGAGTTTGTAATTATGGATTTTTGGTTATATATTATGCATCAAATTATTTTTTTTTTCAAATTGGATTTTGTACAGCAATCTTTATTGCAGCAGAAGTTAGATTGTCGTATTTCATGTGTCATGGAAGAGGCTTTTTGGTCCTGTTTGTTAACTTCTAATATATGCTTTTTGATATTCAAAATACAAAAATAAGAAAGATAAAATACTGTTAAAATATTCGTTTGAGTTAAATCTTCAAGCACTATATTGGTAAATGACATTGCGGATTGGGTGTGACATTTTAAGGGAATGCTTGGATGAAGTGGAGATACGCGAGTTGCTAATTGATCATGTTGGTCATCGGTGCTGTTGGGGCAGCCATCCTGCTCGAACGTGGAAGATTCATGCAGTGGAAGACTGTAATGTGTATGTTGGAACTCTGGATACGTTTGTCGAGGAAAGAGAGGTTATAAAGGAGACAGAGCCATACCTTGGTGGAAATATTGATGGAAAAGATAAGGGGACTGAACTTGGCATTTGGGAATTGGACCTAAGGTCTCAGTTCCCTGTTCTATTTGTACCCTCCAAAGAAGTGAGGGAAAAGATTCCTCATTCTGAAACTATTGAGAAGTGCCCAGGTAAATCCCGGATTTCCCCAGTTTCACGATTCAAATTTGTTTGTATATTTTATGCTATTTCCCTTACCATTCTTTTTAGTTTTTGCCTATTCTGACATACCCTGTAAATTATTTATAGTTTGTGCAGGACGAAGAGGTACTGTCTGTACTACATGTAATGCAAGCCAAGAACCTGGACATAATAAAGAAAATCAGTTGACTCAGTGTTCGACTTGTTATGGGAGGGGTTTGATTGCTCATAAAGATGGTTCTGACACACTGTGAGTAGTTTTTTTGTTCATGTGTAGATTAAGCAAGCTATGCTGCGGCTGGCTTAGGGTCCTTTAGAATCACATTGTCAAATGTTTTTGTTCTTCATAGCATTGATAGTTTGATACACTGCTCTATAATTCTTAGAAGATAATGCAGAAAACTGGAAATTTATATGTTGAATTCAAGTCAAATGAAATGTTTATGATGCATTGTTGTTTGAACTGGAATCAGAAAGAGAAAGTAGTTGTATTGTTGTTGTAGGATCATTAGCAAAGTGCCAATAACCCTAGAAGCATTACAATAATTTGAGGAAGAGTGAGAGTTCTTCTATTGTTTAATCAGTTACAAATCATTGACCATGCTTAACAAATCTATTTTTCCTTTATTTATCTCACTAGCTCCCTTGATTTCTGACTAACATTATCCCAACAATTGCTTCCTGTCAAGATGGAAGTTATTTCCTTTATTTACTTTATCATGTTAAATTTTCCTGCAGATGCGTGAAATGTAACGGTTCTGGAAAGATTCCTTGTCCAACTTGTGGATCGCAGGGACTAATTAAGTGTAAAACGTGTAATGGAAGTGGTTCTCTACTATCACGCAATGTTGCCATTGTAAGATGGTATGTTAATCTGCTAGTTTCTGATCATAATTATCGCCCTTGGAATAATTTTTTCAAACATGAATAGCTATTCATATTACAATATTTGGAGTTTCTTAATAGGTGCTATAATTTTTGCAAGGAATTTCCTACTACTGATTTTTCTATGTAGAAAATTGGAGCGCTTAATAGAGTAGAAGATCTTTGCGGATTCATGATAAAGATACTATATGTCATGGCATGGTGTTTGAGCATTGCTGCTCAATCCCCTCCTATGAAGAGTTGATACACGTCATTAGGATAGTTATAAGATTAGATGAATCATTCTTAACTTAATTATCCTAACAAGTCATTAGAATTGTCGTAGACATCTTTCAACAAGGTTCTTCATTTTCATTTCTTATGCTTAACATAGATTCCCTTTTGTGACCTGTGCGTGCTGTGCAGGAAGACGCTTTCAACTCGGAAAGTAAATGCAACTAGTGGAGCAGCATCAGTACCGGATGAGGTTTTCCATAGAGCCAAAGGAGTTCAATTGTGCAACACCCAAGCTCACCAATGCACTCCAGCTTATTTTGCTGATTCTTATTTTCTCAACAAGTTCTCTTCTGAAGTCATTGCAGATAGAGCTTCCGTACCTGCAACCGCTAGGATCATATGCGAGAGACATACAATCTCAGTTGTGCCAGTTACTCGCGTCACCATGACTAGTCGGCGGCAATCCTTCAGTTTCTATATAGTAGGAAATAGCAGGGAGGTGTACTTGAAGGATTATTACCCAGCTAGATTCTGTTGGGGGTTGTGTCCTTGCTTGGAGTGGTTGAAGGTGTAATGTTCCGCCCCGCACTTGACGGCTGTACATGTTTCCATGTACGAATGTTTGTTTGGCTTAAACATTAGAAACATATCACTGGTAAGGTATATGAATAGTTTTGCATGATATTAGAAGGCCAAAAGACAAAAATGGTGACCAAAAATACTGCACAGGTTTCCGAGAGTTGTTCGTTTCTAGAATTGAGGTTTTGCTTATGAAACATTTTATGGCAGAAATATGGGATTACACCTGTGAAAATAAAGGCTGGATTCAATTGGGGCAATATACCTTGTGAATATATTACTAGTTTTAAACTCTTATGAGGTATGGGTAAGTTGTTAAATATTCATTTTATAAGTTTGTGTTAAAAAATTATGATGTGTTTGTTAAATATCTAAACTTTTATTGGTTCAATAATATGTTCGCAGTTATAGCACCCATGCAATGCCCTCTAACATTGTTAAGATTTTTAATTATTAATTAATACATGAAATAGTTATATTTATTTATTTTAATTAACGACAAAATTTTTAAATCCTATTTGAGATATGCAACTTAGTCAAAACTTACGAATCATATTTCTTTTTGGGTATATATATATAGATAATGCTATTATATACTAAAATTAAGTTATAAAAATAATCATTATGTATTTATATTATATATCCATGTTATGTTATATATTTTTAATTTAAATCTTGTATTTTAATATGTATTTGAAATTTATTTTAATTTTATTTCTAGCATCCCCCCTCCCCCCAAATTATCAGTCTTTTCTTGTTACATATCAAACATTTTTTGGTAAGCAAGCCAATTAACTTGATTTAAACTTAACAAAAATCAATTCAATCAACTTGATTTAAGCTTAACAAAAATCAGTTTTATTAATCAGGGCACATCTCACACATTTCAAATTTCAATTTTCTATTAATGCAAACGTATTTCGTATTTTTTAATATAAATATTTTTTTTGCATTTTTTTTTTGTGTGTTTTTTTTAATTGTCATTCTTTTATTGCTGATATTGTTACTGCTTTTTTTTTCTTTTCTTCCTCTTCTTTTCGGTAATTTTTTATCATTGTGTTTTTTTTCTTTTTTTTGTTTTTATTTGTGTTTAGAGAGTAAACAAAATAGTTATGAGAAGGTGAAACAAGAAGTTGAAGATGAACAAGAAAAGGAGGGGAGGATGAGTTTTAAATTATATAAAATTTATCAAAAATAGCACTAAAATTTTTTAATCGTAACACAGAAGTCTCTCGGTTTTTAAATTGAAATTTCTTAACCATAACATAGGTTCTTTTTAAGAGGGTGAAACAAGAATTATGAGAATGTGAAATAATAATAATAATAATAATAATAATAATAATAATAATAATAATAAGAGGAGTTTTGAGTTATCCATAATTTATTAGACAATAATACCAAAAATTTTTAATTGTGATATAAAAGTTTCTCAATGTAGTTATGCAGAATTTATCAAAAAATAGTACCAAAACTTTTTAACGGTGACACAGAAGTTTCTCGAAGAAGAAGAAGAAGAATGATGATGATGATGATGATGATGATGGATCTTCTCAATTGTTAAAAAGAATTGACGGAGTAAGTATGATCTTTAATCCTTTAATGCTCTTTTTCATATTTTTTCTTGGTCCCATTTATAAAATTAACCGTGAGAAATCACACTTTACTCCCTCAGTTATCAAAAAAATAGCATCGAAATTCTTTACCCAACCAAAAAATTTCTTAATTTTGACACCAAAATTTCTTAAACGTGACACGGAAATTTCTTAACCGTGTCATTTCCAACTAAATGATGTACTTTTCTTATCATTGAACAAGTTGGGTGGTATTGAATTCATATATAAGAATTTAACCATTTTCGTGTCATTTACAACAAATTGATGTATTTTTTGTTCTAAAATATATTTGAATGTATTTTGCTGGTTGGATGAGTTCAGGTTTTAGACTTCTGATTCTTTAAAAAAAATTGTGTCATTTCTAACTAAATAATGTATTTTTTTTGTTACTAAATTGATTGTGTATTAAAAAAAGAAGAATTTTGAGTTATGTAGAATTTATCAAAAAATAGCACCGAAATTTTTTAATCGTGACACAAAACAATTTTAAATTGACACCAAAATTTTTTAATTGTGACATAGGTTCTTGTTAAGAAGAAGATGAATAATTTTAAATTGTGCAGAATTTATCGTGAAAATAGTACCAAAATTTTTTAATGGTGACGAAAAAAATTTCTTAATTTTCACATCGAAATTTCTTAATGATGATGATGATGATGATGATGATGATGATGATGATAGAGGAGGAAGAGAAAAAAGAAAGAAAAGAAGAAATTGAATTAGAAAAGAATGAGGAGGAGGGGGAGGAGAAGAAGAAAGAGGAGGAGAAGGAGGTGATGGTGGAGGTAACAACGACGACGACAAAGAAGAAGAAGAAATACGTTATAACAAATTGATTGAACTTGATTAGGTATTTTGTTTGGTTGTAGAATCTTTTTGCCCAATTATAAAGCTCAAGTTCGTTGTAGATAATTTTAAACTGGAATTTAATACTTTTAAAGTTTAGTTAAAAATGTCACAAATTTCAAAACAATAACCATGAGTTTAATTCCGAGTCGTTTTCTCTTGGAATCACAATCAAGTGCATTATCATCGCTAAAGAGATCGGGAGATTGATTGAAATTGACAAAAATTTAATTGCAAGAAATTAAAAAAGCAATGCAATATTTAAATTTAAAGATAAATTAAATTAAGAACAATTAAGGCAATTAACTAAGAATTGAAAGCAAATTCAAATTATAAAAGGTCTTGGTAAGGGTTGGGGTTAAGGATCATTATCTTTATCACTCACTAACTATAACATGATAATTACAAAGAGCAAATTCAATTCGTCAACATTTACAAATTGAGAAAAGTCAATTAGACTATATTAGAATATAATTAGGATCAATTAGTATTATTTAGCATATCTGGATATTTATTATAGAATATTATATCTTTATTATATCGATTCTCTTAGCACCTATAAATATCCTTATATATTGTATCATTCATAGACAACCTGAATAATACACAATTTAAGATTACTCTCTTGTTTCTAACATAGTATCAGAGCCATGGTATCCTCCTTGAAGAGGATAAGTTGATTTTCTTCCGGTAAAATCACCATACTTTTCATACTTTTCTTCCGTGCCATTTTTTCTTCTCTTTTGTCAATGTTTTTTTTTCCCGGTAGTTCGCCATCTTTTCAGCAATTTTTCGGCCACTCTTGCGATAATTCCGTCTGCTTTTCCGTCTGGCAGTTCCGTCTGCTTTCTGGTCCGACAGTTCTGTTTGCGTTCTCTTTCGGCAGTTCCGTCTGTGCTTCCTTTAGACAGCGGAAATTTCATTTGCGCTTCTTTTCAACAGTAGCAGTTCTGTCTGCACTTTCTTCCGGCAGTTCCGTCTGAATCCATTCTATTAGTTTATGCATTTTTTTATTTCGTTGTTTTAAATATGTTTCAAACCCTAGCGTCACTTGAATTTGAGGGGGAATGTTAGAATATAATTAGGATCAATTAGTATTATTTAGTATATTTGAATATTTATTATAAAATATTATATCTTTATTATATCGATTCTCATAGCACCTATAAATATCCTTGTATATTGTATCATTCATAGACAACCTGAATAATACACTATTTCAGATTACTCTCTTATTTCTAAGACTAAATTAACCTTAATTCACAAATCATAACCAACTTACTAATTAAATTAATAAAATATTAGCATTAGTGAAAATAAGATTAATTAATATATCTAAATTATCAATCAACTTACACATTAATAACTCAAGGTCACCTAAATTTCAAACCGAAATCAAGAATGAAAATTTACTCTATAACTAAGTCAAGTATTTTATCAAACATCTAGAGTGAATAAAATTAAAATTTCATAAATTGAAAGAATCAGTAAAATCTACAACTACATAATTCAAGAAAGTAATAATAACATATCCAATAAGCAACAATAAAACATAAAACATAAAATTCATTAAAGAAAATTAAAAATTCAACAAGGATTCATAAACTAAAATAACATAAACAAAAAAAACTAACCAGAGAATTATATCAAACTAAGATAGTAAAACAAGAAAAAATAAATGAAACTAAAATATTAAAAACTAAAACAAGAGAGGATTAAAATAGAAACCATAAGAATTCTAGAGAGAAATTAGAGATTCACTCTCTAGAATTCACTAAAACATACTAAAAATTACTTGATGTTGTCCCACATGCTTTCCCTTGAAATACTTCAAAAATATGATGTTTAGGGTCCTTTTAGGACTCGAATCGCGAGCCCACATACTTATTAATCTAGGCACGTGACAACACTGTTGACTAGGCGAAAAAACTCGCCTGAGCGACACTTCGCTATGGCGACAAAATCTCGCTTGAGCGAGATTTTGCTTGGGCAAGATTTATTATGCTGAACTTCTTGTTTTGTTATTCTTTTTTCTTTTGGCCATATTTCATGTTTACACTTGAATCTAAATTGACCTAAAACCCTGACAAACATATTAAGATACTACGTGGATGATTAAAGGTTCAAACTTATTTAATTTATGATAAAAAAAATCATACTAATTTTTCATTAATTGCAATTGAAATCAAGAATCACAAATCTAGTCATTTAAGTACAAAAAGTAAAAAAAATTGCATGAAATTCCTAAAAATACGTACAATGATTCATATAAAATTAGACTTTATCATATACACTTAAGATTTCAATAATTAACAAAAGATTTGGGAACATAATATATTAATTAATGCATTATTATTATTATCACTATAATTGATTTTGTAAATATCATGTACATATAGGTAGCTTGTTTTGAGTTACTGAACTGAGACTAGGAGACTGAAATTCAACATTGTGTTTGGTAATTAGAAACTGAAATGTTAGTCTTCGTCTCTAAAATTTTAATCTCTTTCGTACTTCTAGAAAGTGGGGACACATGGAACTAAAATTTTTAGAAACAGGGACTGAAATTTTAATAACATTTTATTCCTAAAATACCCTCATTCAAAATTTTATATTCCAAAACTATCTTTCACTCCCAATCCCACTCCACCTCTTATTCCAAATCTATCTATTTTGGTTCCTTCCACCTTGATTGTTATTGAAACCTTGCTGAGGTTTCTGTTGATCCTTCTATGAAAAGTTAGGATGATTCCTCCATGAAGAATTATAGGTATTTCCATAGGGTTCTCCCATGTAATTCACCTCCTCCATGGTGAGTTGATCAAGATCATAAGCTTCTACTTCAGAAGAAGCTTCCTGAGTACTGCCAACTGCAGTTTGCATTCCAGCCAAATGCTAAGAGATCATATTGATCTGTTGGATCAAGATCTTGTTCTGAGCCAATATGACATTCAGAGTATCAACTTCAAAAACTTCTTTCTTCTGAGAGATCCCATAGTTTACAGGATTCCTCTCAGAAGTGTACATGAATTGGTTGTTTGCAACCATCTCAGTGAGTTCTCTTGCTTCTACAGGTATTTTCTTCAAGTGGAGGGATCCACCTGTAGAGCTATTCAATGAAATTTTGGACATCTCAGACAGACCATCATAGAACACGCCTATGATAGACCATTCTGAGAGCATATCCGGAGGACATCTCCTGATTAGTTGCTTGTATTGTTCCCAAACTTCATAGAGGGATTCACCTTCTCTTTGTCTGAAGGTTTGAACTTTCACTCTAATTTTGCTCATCCTTTGAGGGGGGAAAGAATTTAGCCAGAAAAGCATTAACCAGATTTTCCCAAGAGTCTAAGCTCTCTTTTGGTTGAGAATCCAACCATACCTTAGCTCTATCTCTTACAGCAGAGGGAAAGAGCATAAGCTTGTAGACTTCAGAATTTACTCCATTAATCTTTACAGTATCACAGATCTGCAAGAATTCAACTAAGAACTGATGTGAATCTTCCATTAGAAGTCTATGGAACTTGCAATTCTATTACAGAAGAGAGACTAACTGAGGCTTAAGCTCAAAATTGTTAGCTCCAATGGCAGGTATAGAGATGCTTCTGCCATAAAAGTCAAGAGGTAGGAATGGTGAAGTTATTAAGAACTTTTCTGGCATCACCTTTAGGTTCGGCCATGTCCTCAATTTCTTGTTCAAGATTTTCTGAAAGGTTTCTTCCGAAGTGTTGTGCTCTAACTTGTTGTAAGCTTCTCTTAAAGTCTTTTCAGGTTCAGGATTAAGATTAAAGAGGGATTCTTTATCCTTGTTTCTGGTCATAAACAAGAAAAGAAGAAAAGAAAGAAAGAAAAGAAGCTTCTATGTCTGACTTGAGTATAGAAGGCTCCTAGTGAGAAGTGAAGAAAGAAGAGGAAGATAGAAAAGTGAAGATGGGAGATGAGAGAGAAGAAGGGTTCGAATAAATAGAAATAGAAAAGAGAAAAATTAAAAATAGAAAAGATAAATAAGAATTAAAATATTTTTAGTTTTTATTTTATTTATTAATTAATTTCGAAAAGTAAGGTTAATAATTTAAAAGGAATTGAAAATTAGTTAATGATTTTTGAAAATAGAAGAGAGAGAAGAGGAGGGAATTTTCAAAAATAAGAGAGAAGAATTAGTTAGGAAGTTTTGAAAAAGAAGAGAAAGAAATAAGATACAGATATGAAAAGAGGTTAAGAAAGATATGATCTAAATTAAAAAGATTTGAAAATTAATTTTGAAAAGATAATTACTTACCTTTTCTCTCTTTTTGGAAAAGGATTTTATTTTAAAATTTGAAGTTAGAAAAGATAAGATAAGAAATTGAAAAGATTTGAAAAAGATTTTAAAAAGACAAGATTTGAAATTTGATTTTTGAGAAAGATTTGATTTTAAAGTTTGAATTTTGAAATTTGAGATTTTAAATTTTGAATTTGAAAAAGATAAGATAAGATTGTTGAAAAAGATAAAATTTTTTATTTTGAAAAGATTTAATTTTTGAAAATTGAAAACTAAGATAAAATAAGATAAAAAATTAAAATTGAAATCTGAATTTTTAATAAAAAATTTTGAAAATTAAGTTAATTTTAAGATAGAAAAGATATTTTTTATTTTTGGATTTAATGTGGAGAGAGAAAAATAAGTAATAGACACATAACTTAAAATTTTTAGATCTAATGCCCCAAGTTTTCGAAAATTTGAAGGCAAAACATAAAGGGACATCAAATTTAAAAATTTTAAGATCAAAACACAAAGAAAACACAAGAACGCTTTGAAGATTAATAAGAACACTAAGAACAAAACTCAAGAAACTCAAAGAATACAAGAACATATAAAGGACACCAAATTTAAAATTTTTAGAAAATTAAATACAAATTTTTGAAAAATTAAAAGAAAAACACAAAAAGACACCAAACTTAAAAATTTGATACAAGAGTTAAACAAAGAAAATATTTTTGAAAGAAAGACTCAAAGGGAATGAAAATTACCAAGAACAAAAAAAAAAGACTAAAACCAAAAACAATAAACACAGAAAGTTAAGGATTCTTGAAAATAAAAATTTTTGAAAAAGGTTTTTGAAAAAGTTTTAAATTTATTTTTTGGAAAAGAAAACAGAAAACAAGTAAGACTCAAACCAAGAACAAAAATTGAACAAAGAAAATAAAAATTTTGAAAAATATTTTTGATTTTTTCGAAAATAGAGAACAAGAAAACAAAAATTAAAAGACTTAAATAAAATAAAAATTACCTGATCTAGGGAATAAGATAATCTGTCAGGTTGTCCAAACTCGAACAATCCCCGACAACGATGCCAAAAACTTATTGCACGAATCCCCACACTTTCATACAGCTGTACCAGCAAGTGCACTGGGTCGTCCAAGTAATACCTGAGTGAGTCAGGGTCGATCCCATGAGAATTGTGGTTTGAAGCAAGTTATGGTTATTTTGCAAGTCTTAGTCAGACGAATCAGAAGGTTGTTGGATTGATGCAAGGGTAATCAGTAATAGGAATATGGTAAAGGATTGGAGTTGCTTTGTCTTTCTGAATTATCTCTGATATTATTGTCTTCTTTGCATGTGAGCGATTTCTTCTAGTATGGGTGTTCATGGGTCGGGTGAAATCGGGTTTGATGTGACCTAGACCCGGCCCGAAATATATACCGGGCCTATTTGTTAGACCCAAACCCAGCCCTAGACCCGATGAAACCTACACACTTTCGGGCCACGATTATACTGGATAAAAATCGGGTAAAAATCGTACTGTTAACATTACCTTTTTGTAAGCTAGCATGTGAAAATATCTAAATTTCCAAGACTCCAACTATTATTTGATGTGGTAAAATTCACTTAGAAAAATAAAACAAAAACCAACCCTTCTCTAAAATTAAAGCATAACCACAATCAATACTAATATTGTCTAATAACACCAAATATTTAAATTAATACAAATAACACAATATTATGCATTAGTCTAGTTAGTCTTATGCATTTTAAACATAAAATATTAACTTATAGTCTTATAATGACTAATAACACAAAATATTAAGGTTTACAATACTTAAATTTCACATAAGAATAATTATCATGCATCACTAATAACACAAAATATTAATTGTATATGATGACCGGGCCACCAGGCCGAGTTCGGGTGACCCGAGTTATGGTTCGAATCCGACCCGAAATAATGACCAGGTCTACTTTTAAGACCCTTACCCGGTCCTATACCTGGTGAAATCACACCAAATTAGCCCCTAAAATATTCGGGGCCGGGCCGAATCATGTACACCCCTAGAGACTAGATAGAAATAATACAAAACTTGATTTGTTTTTTTTTTAGAATCTAAACACTTGACTTTGCACTTACATATAACAATTATTTCGGCTTTATCATCTACAATTCCAAAATCTTTTTGAATATATTAAGAACTTCTAGCAATTTAATTAGGTTAATAAAAAATCGGTCATTAAATCAGTTCGATTGTGATAAAATATCGTCAGATAAAAAACCAATAAAAAATTTATTGAACCGATGATTAACTAATAAACTACATAAATCAGTCTGATTTTTAAGGTTGTCTACTTTTTTTTATTTGCCAATTTTTCATCTCCTATTTCACAAATAAGGCTCATTGGACCGAACCAATCAGATCAGAAACTGGCAAGCTATCTGGTTTGGTTTATAAAGTATAACAGTCAGTTTTAAAATTATTTTTGAGCCGTTAAACTGGCTAAAAATTGATCAGTTGAGTCGAACCGAAATCCATCAAATTTTAAAAAATCTTTACAAAATAGTAAAACAACATTGTCTTTTATGTTAGACAGAAATAGAAAAAAACCACACAATTTGTCAATATTGATAAAATGTGTATTTTTTATTTTATTAGATAATATTAATATTGATCTTCATCAAAGTAGCTATCATAGTAAAAGTCTTTTCGTATTTAGATTTTTTTTTATTATTTGATTTTTGAGTTTGTACTTTAATAAAATTATAAGATTTTAATTAATATAATATTTTAAATTTAAATAATATTTTAAAATTTATATTATACTATAATTATATTTTAGTAATTTATTTATATTTTATTTATTATAAAATAATTTTTTTGGTTAAACTAACAGTTAAACCAATTAGACCGATAAATTAATAACTAAAATGGTTCATAACTAATCCAATGGTTAGAATCTTATTTTTTAAATTACATTAACATTAGCCATAAATTTAGTTAGGCCCATCTCATTATTTCTTGCTTTTTACATTATATTAGATATAAATTTAGTTAGGCCCATCTCATCATTTGAAGAACAAGATCTCCATACTCGAGTGGCTGTTTAAGAGTAGTTTCTTTCGTGACAAAGAAAAACACTACTAGTAGCCTTTGAATTTTATTTTCAAGTATATATTTTTAGAGAGTATTACGTATAAGTTGAGACTTGAGACTTCACAAATGATACATGAAAATTTAATTTAGTTTTATTGTGATTGGATAAATCTGTTGAGGCTCTTAAATTTCAGGCCTACAAACCAGCAAATTCATTTTTAAACTCAGCCCCAAATTAACTCACCAATTGTGACTGTTGTTTTAATTAGAAACTTTCAATAATGATGAAGATATTTTGATAATTAATGATGATTATGATTTGTAATGAGTAATACTTTTTGTTTATATGAAAACTTGTTTATTAGGCTGTGTTTGGTTGTAAGAACAAGATAAAACAGAATACTGAGAACAAAATAAAAATAACAAAAATACAAAAATTAATATTTTTGTATATTATTTAGTAATAAATTCAAAATAAAAAAATAAATTATGAAAGTATAATTGATAATTAATTTTTTTCATACAAAAGCTTTAGACAAAAAATATAATTATGAAAAATTGATACAAATAATAAAAAAATAAAAGAATAAAGAAATAAGTTTGTCTTTTGTCGGTGTCTTTATGTCTTTTCTGTCAAGAAAGACATAAAATACACTAATTCAATATCTGTGAACAGAATGTCTGTGTCCATGTCTCATCTTTTTTTAAAGGAAGAGCTCAACACTCAAATGGAGCAATGTAAGACAAAGACAAGAACGATAAAAGACAAAACAACTCCTATGTCATTTCTGGTATAGCCATCAACAACATGAGTTATTTACAACACCACTCCGTAGCACATTGGTGCGCAAAATTTAGAACTC
The DNA here is from genome assembly GCF_014773155.1 of Arachis stenosperma. NCBI lineage: Eukaryota > Viridiplantae > Streptophyta > Magnoliopsida > Fabales > Fabaceae > Arachis > Arachis stenosperma. The sequence continues at coordinate 96,371,475 of NC_080380.1, read as the reverse complement.
CGCACAGCTTAACCGGCAAGTGAACCGGGTCATCCAAGTAATACCTCAGGTGAGTGAGGATCGATCCCACGAGAATTTTTGGATTGAGCAAGTAATAATTATCCTGCACTTCCTAGTCTGGCAGATAGAAAGTTGTTTGATTTTTGTTGAATGCTCATAAAATAAATAAGAGAGAAATAAAGAAATAGCGAAGAAACAATAGTGAGAGATCAGTTAAGGCTTCAGAGATGCCTTATCTTTTTGGATTAACTTTTCTTACTGTCTATTCCAATTATGAATGATTCATTCCATGGCAAGCTGTAAGTGATTAACGCCACACTAATGGTCATCAATCTCCTCTGATCCAGATCAAATGGTATGCTAATGGTCATTCAATCTAAACGAGGGTGAGGCTCTAGCAATTCAATCTCTGGTGATCCTACACATAATGTCACAGACAAGGTCAGATCTTCCGGATCAGAGAATAAAGCTTTATGATTCTAGCTTATACCACAAAGGCCCTAATCACCCCAAGCCTCGCTAAACAGATGTTTCCATGTCTCCAACGAACACGTGGATTAGCCGTCTAAGAGATGTATAATCAAGCTTGTAGTTCAATGCTATCCCTCTCGAGACTCGCAAGAACTCATGTAGAACAAGGGGTCATACGCTAGTTCCACCCCAGATTCATAAGGAACAAAGAATGAAGATACATCTTAGAATGAGATCAAACATAGATTGAAATAGAAATAGTAATATTATTAATCCATGAGAATCAGCAGAGCTCCTAACTTTAACCTAGGAGGTTTAGTGACTCATGCTTTACAATGTGATCTAGAAAAATAGTGTCTGTGCTTCTCCCTTCCTGGGAGGCATAATCCTCAGGAGAAAGGAAGTCTCTTATTTATAATAAAATACTAGACCTAAAAAATGTTACTCATAATTAAAAATTACAAAAATGTGATAAACTAAGTTAAAGGGTGCAAAAATCCACTTTCGGACCCACTTGTGGAGTGCTTGGGCTGAGCTTGGGGTGAATTCACGTCTTAGTGCTCCTCTTGGGGCATTGGATGACAAGTTTGATCCCTTTTGGGCATCCAAACGCAAAGCTTGCTCCCTTTGGGGCATTGAACGCTAAAAAGGGGATATTTTGGGCATTCAACGCCCATTTTGGACCTTCATTTCCAAAGACAAGTGTAGACTATTATATATTGCTGGAAAGCCCTGGAAGTTAGATTTCCAACACCGTTGAGATCGCGTTGGTGCACGAATCCCCACACTTTTGTATAGTTGTACCAGCAAGTGCACTATGTCGTCCAAGTAATACCTGAGCAAGTTAGGGTCGATCCCACGAGGATTATGGTTTGAAGCAAGCTATGGTTATCTTGCAGGTCTTAGTCAGGCAAATCAGAAGGTTGTTGGATTGATGCAAGGGTAATTAGTAATAGGAATATGGTAAAGGATTGGAGTTGCTTTGTCTTTCTGAATTAACTCTAGTATTACTGTCTTCTTTGCTTGTGAGTGATTTCTTCTATGGCAGGCTGTATGTGATCAACATAATGGGATGTGGTCATCAATCTCCTCTATCTTCATATTTCAATTCATGATTTCTTGCATAAACATGTTACAAACTTTCATCCTTCAATTCCAGAAATTTTAATTCTAATTTCTAAAATCCCTTTTTCAAAAATATCAATTGTATCTTAATTCATAAACACAAATCCTTTTCAAATCCCATCCAACTTCTTTTCAAAAATTTTTTCAAAACTAAATTATCTTTTCAAATTCATCTCAAATCTTTTTCAAAATTCAGATTTATCTTTTTCAAATATCTTTCACAACTTTTTAATTTTAAATTATATCTTTTTCCTATCATATTTATCTTTTACAAATCATATCTTCTATCTTATCTTTCTTCAAAATTTTCGAAAACCCACCCCCTCCCTTTAAATCCATATTCGGCCTCCCTCCTCTCATCCACCATTCGATACTAGCTCTCCTTCTATCCCTCTCCTTTCCTTTCTTTTGCTTGAGGACAAGCAAACCTCTAAGTTTGGTGTGTTTATCCGTGATCACTAAACCATACCCACTAAGATCATGGCTCCTAAAGAAAAATAACCCACTCCAAGAGGCAAGAAAGAGAGTATTCCAAAACTACTTTGGAATCAAGGGAAGTTCTTAACCAAAGAACATTCAGACCATTACTACAAAATAATAATGGGTCTAAGCTCAGTGATCCCGGAAGCTAAATTCGATCTGAAAGAAGACAAATATCCGGAGATCCAAGAGCAAATTCGAAATAGGAACTGGAAAGTCCTAGCTAATCCTGAAACAAAGGTGGGAAGAAACATGGTTCAGGAATTTTACGCTAATCTGTGGCAAACAGATAGGCAGAGAATATCTGGAACTACCCTCTATGACTATCGGACCTTGGTCAGAGGAAAGATTGTTCACATCCACCCTGACAAAATCAGGGAGATCTTTAAGCTACCTCAGCTGAAAGATGACCCAGACTCCTTTAATAGGAGAATGATGAGAACAAATAAGGGCCTGGACAAGATTCTAGAGGACATATGCCTCCCTGGAACCAGGTGGACCACTAGCACCAAGGGCGTCCCAAATCAACTCAAGAGAGAAGATCTCAAACCAGTCGCCAAAGGCTGGCTGGACTTCATTGGGCGTTCTATACTGCCCACTAGCAACCGCTCTGAAGTTACCATTAAAAGAGCAGTGATGATCCACTGCATTATGTTAGGAAGAGAAGTGGAAGTTCATCAGTTAATTTCATGTGAACTTTACATAATTGCAAACAAGAACTCCAACGATGCCAAATTGGCTTATCCTAGCTTAATATCTATGCTATGTAAAAATGCTGGAGTGAAGATGGGAATAACTGAGTATATCTCAGTTGAGCGACCAATCACCAAAATATCAATGGAAAAACAACAAGTGCAGGATGACCCCATCAAGAGGAGAGCACAGGAATTCCTCCTGAAAATCCCTCAAATTGAATACTGGGAGCATCTTGAAGCATCTGTTACCAAGTTGCAAGAAGCTATGGACGAAATAAAGGAAGAATAGAATAATCAAAATAGCATGCTTTGCAAATTGCTTGGGGAACAAGAAGAGCAACGGCGTGACTTGAAGGAACTTAAGCGTCAAAATTATCTCTTGAAGGACCAAGCACCCCACAGACTAGAGGAACATCCACTTTCCAAAATAAAGGTTGTTGAGTCCTAATCTTAGCTTTAACTCTGTGATAGTTGTTCTTATAGGAATTTACCTTAGAAGTTATATATGAGTAGTAGTAATTAGTATATCTATTTTAATTTTATTTCCAATTAAGTTATAATTTATTTTTCTCATCATCATCAAACATGAATAAAATAGTAGATTTCTAGAATAAAGAGGCAATTTATTTTTTTCGAGTTCTTAATAAGGAAAATTCTAATTATTTATATGTGGTGGCAATACTTTCTGTCTTCTGAATGAATGCTTGAACAGTGTATATTTTTTATATTGAATTTTATGAATGTTAAAATTGTTGGGTCCTGAAAGAATGATGAACAAGAGAAATATTATTACTGATCTGAAAAATCATGAAATTGATTCTTGAAGCAAGAAAAAGCAGTGAAAAAAAAAGCAAAAGAGATAGAAAAAGATAGAAAAAGCCAATAGCCCTTTAAACCAAAAGGCAAGGGTGAAAAGGATCCAAGGCTTTGAGCATCAATGGATAGGAGGGCCCAAGGAAGTAAATCCAGGCCTAAGCGGCTAAATCAAGCTGTCCCTAACCATGTGCTTGTGGCATGTAGGCCTAAGTGAAAAACTTGAGATTGAGTGGTTAAAGTCGTGATCCAAGGCAAAAGAGTGTGCTTAAGAATTCTGGACACCTCTAATTGGGGGACTTTAGCAAAGCTAAGTCACAATCTAAAAAGGTTCACCCAGTTATGTGTCTGTGGCATTTATGTATCCAGTGGTAATACTGGAAAACAAAGTGCTTAGGGCCACGGCCAAGACTCATAAAGTAACTGTGTTCAAGAATCAACATACTAAACTAGGAGAATCAATAATATTATCTGAATTTTGAGTTCCTATGGATGCCAATCATTCTGAATTTCAAAGGATAAAGTGAGATGCCAAAACTGTTCAGAAGCAAAAAGATACTAGCCCCACTCATCTAATTAGAATCTGAGCTTCACTAAAACTCTGAGATATTATTACTTCTTGATTTCTTTTTTATCCTATTTCATTTATCTAGTTGCTTGGGGACAAGCAACAGTTTAAGTTTAGTGTTGTGATGAGCGGATATTTTATACGCTTTTTGAGGGTAATTTCATGTAGATTTTAGTATGTTATAGTTAGTTTTTAGTATATTTTTATTAGTTTTTAGGCAACAATCATATTTCTGGACTTTACTATGAGTTTGTGTGTTTTTCTGTGATTTCAGGTATTTTCTGGCTGAAATTGAGGGAGCTGAGCAAAAATCTTATTTAGGCTAAAAAAGGACTGCTGATGTTGTTGGATTCTGACCTCCCTGCACTCGGAATGAATTTTTTGGAGCTACAGAAGTCCAATTGGCGTGCTCTCAATTGGGTTGGAAAGTAGGCATCCAGGGCTTTTCAGCAATATATAATAGTTTATACTTTGCGCGAAGATAGACGACGTAAACTAGCGTTCAACGCCAGTTCCATGTTGCATTCTAGCGTTCAGTGCCAGAAATAGGTTGCAAGTTGGAGTTGAACGCCAGAAACAGGTTACAACCTGGTGTTTAACTCCAGAAACAGCCCAGGCATGTGAGAAGCTCAAGTCTCAGCCCCATCACACACCAAGTGGACCTCAGAAGTGGATTTTTACACCATCTATCTTAGTTTACTCATTTTCTGTAAACCTAGGTTACCAGTTTAGTATTTAAACAACTTTTAGAAACTTATTTTGTATCTCATGACATTTTTAGATCTGAACTTTATACTCTTTGACGGCATGAGTCTCTAAACTCCATTGTTGGGGGTGAGGAGCTCTGCAGCGTCTCGATGAATTAATGCAATGATTTCTGTTTTCCATTCAAACACGCTTGTTTCTATCTAAGATGCTGATTCGTACTTAACTGTGATGGATGTGATGATCCGTGACACTCATTACCATCCTCAACCCATGAACGTGTGCCTGACAAACACCTCCGTTCTACATTAGATTGAATGAGTATCTCTTAGATTCCTTAATCAGAATCTTCGTGGTATAAGCTAGAATCCATTGGCAGCATCCTTGAGAATCCGAAAAGTCTAAACCTTGTCTGTGGTATTCCGAGTAAGATTCTAGGATTGGATGACTGTGACGAGCTTCAAACTTGCTAGTGTTGGGCGTAGTGACAGACGCAAAAGGATCAATGGATCCTATTCCGACATGATCGAGAACCGATAGATGATTAGCCGTGCTGTGACAGAGCATTTGGACCATTTTCACTTAGAGGATGGGAAGTAGCCATTGACAACGGTGATGCCCTACATACAGCTTGCCATGGAAGGAGCCTTGCATGTATGAAAGTGAGAAAGCATTATGTTTCAGGAATTCAGAGGACAAAGCATCTCCAAAACTCCAACATATTCTCCATTATTGCGTAACAATTATTTATTTTATGCCCTTTCATTCTTTTTACAATTGAAATTAAAGAACCCTATTGGTATCTTGACTAAGAATAATAAGATAACCATAGCTTGCTTCAAGCCAACAATCTCTGTGGGATTCGACCCTTACTCACGTAAGGTATTACTTGGACGACCCAGTGCACTTGCTGGTTAGTTGTGCGGAATTACATAGTGTGAAGTAATTTTCGTGCACCATCCTCTCTCTCTAGAAAACTACATCTAAAACCTAAAATTGTGTGAATGAAAGTGTCCCTCGTGATTCCTCCACTCTGCAGCCTTTAATCTCTGTTTTCTGGGTCGAGAACTGGTTCAAAAACCGCCCAGAAATTGCTGGGGCAAATTCTGATACGCTGAATTTTTGCAAATGCATGCGTGCGCGTGATGCACGCGTGCGTGTCGCCTAGCTGTACGGCCACTATGAAAAATTATATATCATTTTGAATCCCTAGATACTGGAACCGCCTCATTTGGAGCTCTGTAGCTCAAGTTATGATCGATTGAGTGTGAAGAGGTCAGGGCTGACAGCATTAGCAATTCCTTCAATTTCTTGTATTCCTTCTACTTTTGCATGCTTCCTTTCCATCCTCTAAGTCATTCCTGCCCTATAAACCCTAAAATCACTTAACACACATATCAAGGCATCGAATGGTAATAAGAAAGAATTAAAATTAGCAAATCTAAGGCCAAAGAAGCATGTTTTCAATCATAGCACAAAATCAGGAAGGAAAATGTAAAATCATACAAATTGTATGAAGAAGTGTGAGAATAGTGGATAAAATCCACTCATTTAAGCATAAGATGTACCTTGAAATAGTGGTGCATCAGGGGCATTTCCGTAGCATCATTCTATACCTCCCCCAAGCATCATAAAGAGACTCACTCTCTTCTTGCTTGAAACCTTGAATATCCAGCCTTAGCTGGGTTAGCTTCTTTGGGGGGAAATATTGGTTTAGAAACTTGTCCACCAGCTTACTCTATGAGTTCAGGCTTGCTTTAGGATGAGTATTCAACTACCTCTTTGCTTGGCTTTTTACAGCAAATAGAAAGAGCAACAGCCTACAGACATCCTTGTTTACTCCATCAGTTTGTACTGTGTCAGAGATCTACAGAAAATCTGTAAGGAATTCTGTCGGCTCGTCATGTGAAAGTTCCTGAAATTGGCAATTTTGTTGTACCAGGATGACCAACTGTGGGTTGAGCTCAAAATGAGCTACTCCAATAGGAGGTATGCTAATGATGCTTCTATAGAAGTTAGGAGTGGGAGCTGTGTAAGACCCTAAGGTTCTTCTTGGTTGTGTCTCGCCCTCTAGATCCATAGTGCACTCTTCTTGTTCCTGCATACACAAACAAAAGAAAAAGAAAAGTGGGAGTCTCTATGTCAGAGTATAGAGAGCTCCCAGTGAGATACCCAAGAAAAAACAAGAATTAAAATATTTTTTAAGTTAAAATTTTGATATTAATAAAATAATTAAAATAAAAAGTAAAGAAATAATTCGAAGAAACACAAAAAGACACCAAACTTAAAAATTTTTGAAGATCAAGGACACCACTTTCAAAAATTTGAAAAAGGAAAACACTAAAAGACACTAAACTTAAAAATTTTGGAATCAAACAAAGAAAAACACTAAGAACAATTCGAATACCAAGAAAGAAAAACAAGAACAAGTTTTCAAAAACTCAAAGAAAAGACAGACCAACTAAAGCTCAAAAGACAGAACAATACTAACCAAACTGACACCAAACTTTAAAATTTTTTAAATCAAAGCATTAATTTTAGAAAATTTGCAAAGACGAACATAGAAAGACACCGAATTTAGAGATTTGAAATCAAAGACTATAATCATCGAAATTTTGGAAAGGAAAAATATAAAAAGACACCAAACTTAAAGATTTTGAGATCAAGCAAAGAAAAATAGCAAGAACAAATTCGAACACAAAGAAAGAACATTTAAGGTAATTTTTCGAAAAACTAAAGGAAAGAAAAACCAAGAAACACCAAAAAGACAGCAAACTTAAAGATTGACACAAGACTCAAATAAAAGATAAAGAAAAGAAAGGTTTTGAAAAATTTTTTGAAAAAGAAAACAAGAAAACAAGTAAAAGAGCAATAAAGCCTCAAAAAGTACCTAATCTAAGCAACAAGATAGTTTGGTAGTTTGGTCAATCTCAAACAATCCTCAACAATGGTGTCAAAAACTTGGTGCGCAAAATTCAGAACTCCGCACAGCTTAATCAGCAAGTGCACCGGGTCATCTAAGTAATACCTCAGGTGAGTGAGTGTCGATCCCACAAAGATTGACGGATTGAGCAAGTAATGATTATCCTGCACTTTTTTAGTCTGGCAGATAGAAAGTTGTTTGATTGCTGTTGAATGCACATAAAATAAATAAGAGAGCAATAAAGGAATAGTGAATAAACAATAGTGAGAGATCAGTTAAGGCTTCGGAGATGCCTTATCTTTCTGGATTAACTTTTCTTACTATCTATTCCAAATATGAATGATTCATTCCATGGCAAGCTGTAAGTAATTAACGCCACGCTAATGGTCATCAATCTCCTCTGATCCAGATCAAATGCCACGCTAATGGTCATTCAATCTGAATGAGGGTGGGGCTCTAGCAATTCAATCTTTGGTGATCCTACTCAAAATGTCACAGACAAGGTCAGATTTTCCGGATCGGAGAATGAAGCTTTATGATTCGAGCTTATACCACAAAGGCCCTAATCGCCACAGGCTTGGCTGAAGAGATGTTCCCATGTCTCCAACGAACGCGTGAATTAGCCGTCTAAGAGATGTATAATCAAGCTTGTAGTTCAATGTTATCCCTCTCAAGACTCGCAAGAACTCATGTAGAACAAGGGGTCATACGCTAGTTCCACCCCAGATTCATAAGGAACAAAGAACAAAGATACATCTTAAAATGAGATCAAACATAGGTTGAAATAGAAACAGTAATATTATTAATCCATGAGAATCAGCAGAGCTCCTAACCTTAACCTAGGAGGTTTAGTGACTCATGCTTTACAATGTGATCTAGAAAAATAATGTATGTGCTTCTCCCCTCTTGGGGGGCATAATCCTTAGGAGGAAGAAAGTCTCTTATTTATGATAAAATAGTATACCTAAAAGATGTTACTCATAATTAAAAATCACAAAAATGTGATAAACTAAGCTAAAGGGTGCAAAAATCCAGTTCCGGGCACACTTGGTGAGTGCTTGGGCTGAGCTTCGGGTGAATCCACATCCTAGTGCTCCTCTTGGGGCATTGGACGCCGAGTTTGATCCCTTTTGGGCGTCCAAACGCCAAGCTTGCTCCCTTTGGGGCGTTGAACGCCAAAAGGGGGTATTTTTGGCGTTCAACGCCCGTTTTGGACCTTCATTTTCAAAAGCAAGTGTTGACTATTATATATATTGTTGGAAAGCCTTGGAAGTTAGATTTCTAACGCCGTTGAGAACGTGTCAATTGGACCTCTGTAGCTCCAGAAATGCTTATTTGAATGCACAGAGGTCATGAGTTGACAGCATCTGCAGTCCTTTCTTTGCCTCTGAATCAGACTTTTCTAAAACTTGCCAGATTCATCCAAAAATCACCTAAAATCATAGAAAAACCACAAAGACTCAAAGTAGCATGCAAAAAGTGATTTTTGCACTGAATCCTACTAAAACATAATAAAACTTAACAAAATATACAAAAAATACTGAGAAAATAGTGCTAAAAAGTGTATAAAATATCCGCTCATAACACATGAAAATGATTGTTCCACACAATCACCAATCCCTGTTGTCGTGCTGTGAAATATGACATCATTTTGGCGTAACCAAATAATCCATATAACTGAGAAGAACCCAACCAACCAATACTTGCGGCACTCTTTTCTCATCGGCACGAATCTCCAACTCTCAAAGTGCTCTTTAAAAAACCGAGGACAATCCATGCCTGTCCAAACGCTGTGATCTAAGCGCACCACACCTGCCAAGAGTACTCACAAGTAATAAATAAATGTTGCTTATTTTCAACATCTTTCTTACACAACACACACAAATCATCATTCTGTTGTAGGATTCCCAATCTACTTAGCCGATCCTTTGTATTGGCCCGACCTACCAATACAAACCAAGCGAATAACTCCACTCGAGGTGGAACTAGACCTTTCCAGATTTTTTTTTGTGAACCTGTATCTCAGAAGCTCCTCAATCAAAGTCTCTTCCTACAAAACCTACACAAAAGAATTAGTAGAATAAACGCCTTTTTTGTCAAATTTTCACACCACTCTATCTTCCACATCTGCTATCAATCTAACAGATTGCAAGACATGAAGTAGTTCGTTCAATATATCTGTCTCCCATTGTTGTAGTTCCCTTCTCCACTAGAAGTGCCAAACCCACTCTATCCCATCCCAGAACCCACAATTCCCAATTACTGATCCTTTTTTGTTTGAAATTAAGAAGAGTCTTGAAAAGGAGTTTTTCAGCTTTTCCACTTGGAGCCATGTATCCTCCCAAAATCTGGTGGATCTACCATCTCCTACTACCATAGCAAGGCCATCAATCTTCTTCTGCCTGACATGTTGCTCCTTTATTTGCACTTGATATATGTCTCTCCACGGATCCCCCCGCTCTTCGGTAATGTCTGAGTTGACAACAAGTGATTTGGGTTCAAACTATTGCAAGAGCATACAATCTTCTTCCATAGAGGACAGTCCTCCTTAGAGAACCACCACCATCATTTAAACAGTAAAGCCATAGTACGGACTACCGCATCACCCACCTCAACCCTCCTAGCTTCTTTGGTACTTGGATCATCTCCCACTTCACAAGGGTTATACCAGGTCGACCATCATCCTTCCCCCAAAAAAACCTCCTCTGCAAGGAGATAATTCTTTGAGCAACCGCTTTGGGCATCTTGTACAAACTCAGGTAATAAATAGGTAGGTTGTTAATTACCGACTTAATGAGTACCAGCTTACTAGCCTTACAAAGGACCTTTGCTTTCCACAAGCTAAGTTTCTCTTCCACCTTATCTATAACCGGCTTCCAAGTTTTTACCAACCGTGGATTTGCTCCTAGGCTAATGCCAAGGTACCTTACCGGTAGAGCTGCCTCTTGACAACCTAGTAGCTGATACATCCGGATAACCCACTCATGACTGCAGTTCACTGGTATATAGTTAGACTTCTCAAAGTTAATGCTCAAGTCAGACATCATTTCAAAGCACCTCAGAAGTCTCTTATAGTTTTTCAGTGTCTCCTCCTCCAGCAGACAGAATAATATAGTGTCATCAACAAATTGTAAGTGTGATAACTCTATATTATCCCTACCGACTAAGAGTGGAGATATCCGACCGTTTCTAACCGCCTCTCCGATTATCCTGTTGAGCACATCCACCACCAGAACAAACAAAAATAGCAATAATGGATCGCCTTGACGTAGTCCCCTTTCCATTTTGAATGGTTTCGATGGTGATCCATTAACCAAAATAGCGATAGATGCCGATGTAACACACTTCCTAATCCATGTCCTCTATATTCTACCGAAACCCATCTTCTCTAGTACAGTATCAATAAAGCACCATTTAACTCTGTCATAGGTTTTTTGGAAGTCCAGTTTAATAATCGTTGATACCTTCTTCTTCAGTTTCAACCATTGCATAGTTTCACATGATATTAAATCTCCATTATGTATCTTTCTCCCCTTTACAAGGCACTCTGTGATTCCCTAACTAATCCTGCCATTACACTTCTCATTCTTCATGTCAATAATTTAGAGATAACCTTATAGACACACCCAACCATGTTAATAGGTCTGAGATCTTTTATCTCCTTAACCCCAACGAATTTCGGAGCCAACGCTACCCATGTGACATTAGCGTCTGCTGGTAATCTTGCTGTCTCAAAGAAATCCATCACAGCTGCAGTGAATTCCGTTCCAATCTCATTCCAACACCTTTTTATAAAATTCATGTTGTATCCATCACTTCTTGGAGTCTTAGAAGATTCACAATCCCAAACTGCCTCTTTCACTTTCTCTATTGATGGTGGTGCTTTTAAGGTTTTCGCTTCCTCCCTCTCTAAACGATTAACTAATCCATCCTTAAAGCTCACCCTTGGGGACACTTTCTGGTGGTACAAGCGTTTGTAAAGTCTCGGACCACAACCTTAATTCTTGCTTGATTCCTTACTAACCTCCCATTAATCACCAAAAACTTAATCCAGTCTCATCTGTCAAACATAATTTTGGATCTCTGTATTCTTGTCTCTATATTATGTACTTGTAAATAAACACAATCTTATTGTTATTACTTTTGATGATAGAATATTTTGTGTTTATTATTTATGTTCATTTTGATTTTTACAAGTCATAAATTTTAATATTTGAACTTAGTTGTAAATTTTTAACGATAAATTATAGATAAATTATTATGTAAAAATTATAAAATTTTAAATAATTTTATTTATATTTAATTAAACTAGTTCAATCACAATTTAATCTAAGTTGGATTATTAATTTATTAAACTAGTTAGGTGACTAATTTATTTACTGGTTCGATTATCAAAACTTGCTTATATATACCTTTATACTTTTTAATTATCATATAGTTTTGATTTGTGATTTAAAAAAAAGGAAAAACTATCAAAAGTACCCATGAAGTTTACGAACGCTGACAAAAGTACCCATAAACTAAAGAAATTAATGATGTACCCATGGAAGATGGGTTTCGTATGACAAAAGTATCCAAACCCTAATTTTTTTGTTAATTTTTAATAAAATTCCAAAACTACCCTCGCTCTCAACCTCAACCCACTTTTTCAACCTTCCATAACCTAACTTGTACCTTTAAAACCTTTGTCATGGAGTCCAAAACTACTCCTATAATAGACCAGGCCAAAATCAATGGTGGTGGTGGTGGTGGTGGTGATAGAGGACTTCGACCGATTCCTAGCAGATAAATTTAATATGGTGAGCTCTTTTCCATTTTTTTCGCCAATCCCTTCACACAAAGAAAACTCTCAAATTAAGAAAAAAAGGAAAAAACAAATGAAATGATTAAAAACTATTCCTTTATGATTCTTTCTCTGATTCTTCATCCGTATTGATTGATTCTTTTGTTAATCTCGACACTGCAATTCTCTGTTGCATTATTATCCAAAATTTCCACCATAAAAGGTTCATTTCATCTGTTGTAGGAGTAGTTTTGAACTCCATGGCAAGTTTTAAAGGTGCATGTTGAGTTATGGAAGATTAAAAAAGTGAGTTGAGATTGAGGGTGGGGATAGTTTGGGAATTTTATTAAAAAAATCAACAAAAAATTAGGGTTTGGATACTTTTGTCATACGGAACTCATCTTCCATGGGTACATCGTTAATTTCCTTAGTTTATGAGTACTTTTGTCAGCGTCTGTAAACTTCATGGGTACTTTTGGTAGTTTTTCCTAAAAAAAATATATTATTATCTATTGAAATATGAAAATCATGATATATTGTATATTTTAAAATTTAAAAAATAAAAAAGATAATTTGTCAAGCATGAATTCACTATTCAAAAATTAAAAATTAAAAATAATAATTTGTGGTCTGTAAATTTATTTTTTAAACTAAAATTTACAATTCAGAGTCAAGTTCTATTTATTTACAGATTCTTAAAAAAACTAACGATTCTCATTTTTGTGATTTTACCTCCCAATAAATCATATGTAAAATTTTTTTTCCCCTATACCTTTGCCCGATCGAAAAGAAAAATAAAATAACAAAAAAAGAAAAAAAAAACACGAATCGTTCATTCGTTTGGGAATTCTGGAGAGGAATACAATATCAGCTGGACCAAACACCCTCTAGGGTTCCCAGAGTTCTATAAATTTTCAGAAAACCCTAAACCCAATATTTTAACTGTTAAACCAACATCTTATACCTCATAAGCACCGATGCGCATAGCATTCATTCGGAATTCGAAGAATGAGATCCAAGTCTATATTTCCCTGTTTCAGATTTAAGCTATCCTCAAAGTTTTACTGTTTATGTTTACTTCTGATTCTTAGTTTTATATACGAGCATCAGTGATGAGCAAATTCAAAATTGTTATCCTTGCACTTTGATTACCCGTGAAGAAGCTTATGGGGAATTATTTCTCTGAGGTGCTCTGTTTATAAATCAATATCTCATTTTCATTATCGGAAAAATTTATCATTGTGATTTATTCGCTAAAGGAATTGGGTAGTTGGATTTTCTGGATCGGTGATGTTATTTTTTAAACTGCGTTATCTATCTGAAACTTCCTACAGGAATTGAAGATAACATAACTTGCTGAGATCCATCGATTATTTACCCCTGTTCATTCCTAATCACGTAGCTACCTTTCGCTGTTAAAAATCGTTGCCATAAATGCTTTGGTAAATGGATGTTTGAATGTTTGATGATTAGTAGTGAAAGTTATGTCAAGTGACATGTTTGTGTGTGATACTCTGATTTTTTAGATTTTAATTTAATTTTCGAACCTCTATTTTATATCTTTGATTTGAATCTATTTCGCTGATAGAACTGTTATTCTTTAGGCCTCAAACGGATACTGATAGGAACTATGTTTTTATTCCTAGTTTCTGTATTTGTATTATGTCCTCATTGTCTTTAGTGTTTGATATATTTGGATTAAGATATGAGATCAACAGTGGCAGTTAGAAACTGTGTAATGTATTTGCAATTCTTTTCCAAGGAACTGAAGATAACTGTAATATGACTTACTACAATTGAGTGATTCTTTAAGGTGCTGCCATCCGTGCCAACTAAGGTTAAATATTGTCTAGAATGACAAAAAAAAAAAATTACAACGATACTTTCTAGAACATAATTTGCATTCTTTAATATCAATGAGTTTATCTAATTTCAGTTTTGTTCAAAAATGCATATAGGCTACATGTACCAAGGGAAGGGTGAATTTTCAGTACTCTTCATCTTGAATGTGCCATACCGGCTGTAGCCAAATTGAAATTCGGTTAGGGAAGTTTACTGGCCGGTTGTTGTTAGATCCATTTTTGGGTCTCGTCGACAAATCTGCTTACCGAGCTTCTCACACTCATTCCATAGGGATGGCTATGGGGTGGTTCAGGTAGTTTTTTAAGTTACCTCTACGACTACCAGGCTCGGTTACGTGCACTTCACCTCAATTCCAGCCCTGCTAGTATTTACATATTTTTGCTTTGTAGATTTCAGTTATTAGTAAAGTCTTATAAAAAGAGTTGTTACATCTGTTATTCATAAATTAATTAGAAAATATAGTTTATGAGAAATAAATAAAGAAAACGTGGTTGGTGTTTGCTGATGATCAATTGAACAGGATGATAATGGTTAGTCTTCTTTTTGTAGCCTTAGAGTGATAATGCCTCCCAAAATTAAGAGTCCCATTCGTTTCTCTAAATATTGTTGATAATGTTATGTTATACCCGACTTTTAACTCTAAAATGTAGTAATTATTAAAATTGCTCTGCTTTATTTTGATTCAAGAAAATGAATTCCTATTTATTTTAATTTGATGCGATGCAAGATTTGATTCTTGTTTTCTCTGATTTTTGTTTTGAGAAAACGATTGAATCTTAGACAAAGCTTTTGATATTTGTCAACTAAATACAATTGTAATTGATGTAAATTTGATTTTTTTTTAATTGTTTTTGTTTGAAATGAAAAATATGTTTGGACGGATCTGGTGTTGAGGTCAGGGTTCAATGCATTTGTTGGGTGTTCTATGTTGGCTAGTATTATTTCAAATGCAATGTAAATACAACGGAGAAATGCTGATCACTTAATTTTTGTGGGGAATTTTTTTTGGGTTTCCCATGGCATTGTTCAGCTTGATAGGCCGCTTGATAGGCCAAGGTCTAATAAAGTGGAAGAGTAAATTGATTATTCGACCAACCCAAGGTCTATTTATCTATTATTTCATTATGAAGGCATGGTTTGTTAGACAGTTGAATGTTTCTGTAAACTAATAACCAATTTGGTTCAATCCGTAATTTGCTGTCAATGAATAAATTCTCTGTAAAAGCAATGAATAGATGAGCTAAAAATGGCATATGAAGTCATCAAAATCGCTTAGCCACCACCTTCTCGACGAGCATAGCCAGCAATGCCACATGATTAACATATTAATTGATAAAGGCAGAACATATAGTACACACATTTATGAATTATGATAAAGCCACAACTTGGTAAGAAAATACCAAACCCATGTGATGATGTGCTACGACCGAAGCTGACCGAGGAACAAGAAACTAACTTCAAAACTCAAGTCAAAACATAAATAAACTATGCAAGTGTGCTTACTACTTAGTATCAAAGATAGGCCGTTAAATTGTTGTCACTTCACCTCTCCTAACACTTTCTTGTTTTTTTTTTATATATAATTATCATTCCTATTTCCTACTACTCAACTTGAAAGCACTGGAAAGTGGTATTGCTTACTATTTAACTAATCCAAGTTTGTCCTAGATGCAGCCATTTGAACTATTTCAGTACCCATAATTTAAACTGTGTAAGGTTCAGGACAAGGTTAGGTTACTGTGTTCTGTAATTAGTCAATGTGATAAAAACATGCCAAAAGGAAGCAGCCAACTAAAAATATTCCTACAATTGCATTCAAATAAAAAACTATAGTAAGTAACCAAACCAGATAATATAAAACTAACTATCGATTGTAGTACTTAACCCCCACCTTGAGGGAAACAAGTTTACTTACTTTTGGAAGATATAAAACTTATATCCAAAAAAGGTTTATCACAAGCAGTCAAGCAGATTCAAATTCTCTTCGGCAAGCAAGTATACAGAGTAAATGGTTTGCAGGAAGCTTTAAAGGAATTTACTAAAACAAAAAGATAAGCAACTAAAATGTTTGATTTTTCATGCGTCTCATAAACCAAAAAAAAAAACAAAATTTCAAGTGTGCTAGATGTTAGCAACAGGCACTATGAAGTGCACAAACAAATCGAAATTCTGGTACTCTCAGAAGACAGTTGCATTACTAAGATTGGAGATGGAAAGAGTACAGAAAGGCTACGATATTTCAGAAACCAGAAATCAAGTTACAGACAAGACTATCTAAATAGGAATATCTCAAGTTTTCAGGGGCGAAGATAAAAAATACAATTTCAGATCAGACCATGCTTAACATCAATACTCCATTCAAAGTTGCACCTTTTTATGGCAACCAATGCTCGAGTTAATTTACTCTGTGTTAGTAAATGGAAAACAACATAACATCAACATAAAGGATTCAACAAATCAAAGGAGATAGTGTTGTGTAGAAGCCACTCATCCATGTATCATAATTTTCTTATATTTGCATCCCTAAGCAAATAAATATAAATCCACATTGGTACTAATGTACTATGGGCCAATCAACATTGAATAAGTAGATTGATTGTGGTTATTAGTGATAACCATATATATAATAAATCTCTATCAGCAACATTACACAATATATTGATAAACAAAAAAGGGGTAAGCTATGTAATATTGGATGCAGAGTTGGATCTGGATCTCAATTATCTTAACAAAAGACAATAACGTAGGAAAAAGTAAACTAACCAGTTCTTTACCAGAAGATTACAACAAAACAAAACCTGAATACAAGCAACATTGATTTACAACACAACAGTGAATGGCACAATTAGCTCCCTCCTGCAGATCTACTCCTTAGCACCTTTGATGGGTTTATCTACAACAACGTCGACTTTCTTGTACTCGAAATCCATTGGCTGCATAACATACTCCTCCGGCATCACCGGACGTCTATTGCCGAAGATGGTCCACACATAAAGCACAACAAATGCTGTCAAAGCTCCACATCCGGCACCGAATATCATAGCAGCAAGAATTCTCAAAAGGCAGTCACTCTTTGGTTTCACCACTGGAGCCTCAGTTTCCTTGGTAGCAAGGACCTTCGGATCAACCGGCTCAGAGTGCATCCAATGCGGGAAAATCCTCAAAACAAAGCTCCACGAATAGAGAAAGCATGCTTGAGAGCTATTAATATTATCATGCTTTTTCACTGGACTAAATCCCACAAACATTTCTTTGGACTCCCAAACACTTGGGAAATCAATTGAATGCCATATAATTGGATCATATGGCCTTGAATGACCAAATTGATTCAATCTAACTTCTAATCTCCTATAACTTGCAACATAATCAATCCAAGCATGCATTTTTTCACCACTTCTTACAACAGAAGAAACATTGCTTTTTTTAGCAGGAACTGAATCACCAACCTTAATGGCCACATTAAAACTAGCAGAACCCCTATTTGCAATACTAAACTCAATACCAACAACATCAAATCCGCTTTTTCCTTTCAATCCAAGAGAGAACCCTGATGAGTTATTACCAAAAAACTCACCTTCAGAACCACTTGGAACCATAACAAAAGCCAAGCCATCCCCACCCTCATTGAAGGAAATTGAAAAAGCAAAGTAGGTTGAAAATGAGACCAAACCCTTTGATGCAGCATCAACAAGCTTGATGGGGTTCTTTCTCATCACTTTGCCAGACCCAGAGAGCATAACCTCAGACTCGCCATTGACAACCCTTGCATTACCATAAAGTGCTACACTTTGCTTGAAAATTGGATCTTTTCCCAAGTCTGTGAACGAAAAAGATGGAACTGGGTTCAAAGCTTGGATTTTGAGGAACAAGTTGAGGAATGTGAAGGCAATGATGCAGTGGGAAGTGGAAAATGAGGCCATAATTGAAATGGGTTTGAGCTGAATCTTGCAGTGTGTGGCTCTCTAGTGTTGGTGAGTTAATCCCATTTGCATAAAAAAAGGTGAATTTTTCTTTTCCTTTTCTGTTTCTACTTTCTAGGGTTTGTGGAGTGAAGAAGAGAAGAGAAAGTAAAGAATATTATTGGGAGAAGTTCAAGTTGTGGGGTTTGGAGGTTTGTGAAAATTAAATAAAAGGTTTTTAACTGAAATAGTAAATCAATTTGCGTTAACCAATTTGGTTCATCAAGTGTTATCTCACTTATCTATTTAAATAAATAATAAGACATGTAGTAATTTATTAATTAATAATAAAATTTTAGATAGAGCTATGATTTACGATAAATTAATCTTTAATAATACCGTGAACAAACAAGAAAATTTTTAAACTGCTTTTTTCTGCAACTTCGTGCTTCACCACACTTTCCCTCTGTGGTTGCTGAACAGTGGAATATAATAAATATTTTTATTTTATTATTATCATATATCTTTTGTTTTCTTCTTTGCAATTTGTTGCCTTTTCCACCCTTTCCTTGTCAATGTTCACTACACCCTACAATTATTCATAAGCAGTTACTTTTACTTATAATGTTAAGAAATTATGTATTCTATACAATCAAGAATAAATAACTAACAAAATGCTATATAAAGATATCTATTTCTATTTCTAATATATACAATGAGAATATAAGAAAAAGTTTAGTGCATGAATTTTTCCTAAAATATTATATATAATTTATAAAAATTATTATTGGAAAGACATGAAAATAAAATATTTTAATTAGAACTTGACAAATTATTATTATTATTATTATTATTATTATTATTATTATTATTACTAGTGCATTATATTTCCATGTAACAAATTTAAAATGCATACCCAATATTGTTAGTGAAAGTCAGTTATACACATAATTTAAAAAAAAAATAATTAAACATGCTTTATCATTAAATATTTTATTGTAACATATAATTTTTCCTTCTTTTTAATGAGACCTGAAGTTAGAATTGATTTGGTTAAATGTTTTGAAGAAGTATGCGTGGTTTTCAAAAATATAATCAATTTATTTTGTATTTGAAAAATAAAAAAAAATGTGCTTTTATTTGAAGTTTTTAAAATTTAAAAGTACTTTTTGAAATATTTAAAAATGTCTTTTTTAAAGTTAGTTTGTATTTATCAAAATAAAAAATTTTAATATAATTTCATGTATAATGTATTAATAAATATCTAAATTTATCCTTATATTTATATCAATTATGGTCTTTTTATTTATAATTTAAAAATTATTTTATCAAACATAATCGTTATTTATATATTTATAGCAAGTCATTTTTGTTTGATTTACGAAACATAAATATTAAAATTTATAAAAAAATTATATTTCAAAAACTAGCTTTGATGGACTACTTTCAAAAAAAAAAAACTTTACTAAATCGATTGTTTATTTATATTAAGCTAAAGCTTCAATTTAGTTGGAGTAATATAATTATTACATTTTTTATTCAATCATGATTTATTTCTTTGTCTAAATTTTTAGACCAATTTGGTTGAAGTTTTTTTATTTAAATAAAAAATTATTTGTTAACTTGGATAAAGTAGGAAACATTTTCAGTTTTATATATGTATTATATTGTGAGGGTAATTGGGCTAGTATGCAAAATGCACTAAAATAAATTACTCCAATTTTGTAATAAAAATTGCAAAATAGGCTCAATTCAAAATCGATAATATTTCGCTAACAAGTCAGCAAAATACATTAGAAATTGAGTATATCCTACTTTGTAACTAAGGTAGCGAAATACGTGTAGTCTATCATTACTTCGCAACCTTAAGTATTAGTTATGGAAAAAAAAGACATCCTTATAAATATCAGATCTCCAAAAATGTGATCATATTTCGTTTCTCACACACTCAAATTGCTAGCAAACATCTGTTGTTTATTCGAATGCAACTATCAGATACAACTGTAGTTGTGTATTTTTTGAATGCAATGATCCTCTTATAATGCATATTTAGTAGTTGCAATCTTTGAGCGAGCTTATAAATTTTATTCTAGTGAACATGAGCTTATGAATTAAGCACATCAGAAAGGTGGAATATCAATTTTTTTTCATTTGATGTTATTCAAAGTGTTAGATATCAAGTGTTCTAGTTAAAGCACTTTCATACTATATTCGATTATCATAGGAAAATTGTAGCTCAACAAATAATGAAACTTTATATTGAGTTGTACATTTTATTAGTAGTTCTTTATTTTTTTATTTAGTTCTACTGAATCATCATGTGACATGTCATAATTTATCTGACGAAATAAGTGATTTGACTTATAATTATATTTCAAAGATTAATATGATTTACAAATTTTTTAGAATCAAATTTAAGAACGAATTAGTTATATCATTGGCGAACAAATTTGAGTATTAATTAACATTTCTAAATAACCATCTAAATGTTATCCCAAAAAGAAAAAAAAATGATGATAATCACGAATTGACCACTTATAGAAATGATACATTTTGTCAAATTCAGTTCGGGTATGTCTAAAATGAGCTCAACACTTATGTGCTTATTGAATGTGCCACATTTATATAGACTATTAGATTTTATTAGATTAAAATTAAAGGCTAATATAAAAGAAGAGTATTGATGGACTCTAATAAATGGAGAATATCATAGTACATAAATAAATGCTTTAAATGATAATACTTTAATACATAATACTTTAAATGGCAACAGAATCTTGTATTCTTAAATAATAAAATATAAAATATATAAATACAAAATATCTAAATATTTTTTATTTATTAAAATTAATTATTATACAAATTTTGTTATAATATTAAAAAATTATATTAAAATAATATTTTAAATTGTAACATAAAAATATAAAATAATTAAAATTTTATTTTATTTTATTTGATAAATAATTAAATTATTATATTTAAAATTTATTAATTAATTTTTTTTATTAAAAATATTATTATATAATATAATTTTTTAAAAAATATTTTTAAAATATAATTCACGTATATATAGGATTATATAATCTACTGTGTATATATATATCATGTATTATATATAATATTTTAAATAAATTATATTTTATTATGTATAAGTTAATAGTAATTAGTTAGTTATTACTTATTAGACTATTAATTTTATTTAACACATTTTAGATACTTTTATATCGAATAATGCCAGTTTAATTGATCTTTAAATCCTGTTTAATTTTTTTCAACATATTTCACTGTGAGAGTTTGATTTGGATAGTGTGCTGAAGAAAAATGAAATAAAAGAAATCTTTAAAAAATTATTTCATCATATTTATTTTTTTTCTATAATAATTTATTTATTTGATACGAATTTAATTCCTATATACTGATAAGAGTAAATATTTTTTATATATATACATTTACGTGTTATAAATATAATTTACGTATATATATATGATTATATAATCTACGTATATATATATATATATATATATATATATATATATATATATATATATATATAATATTTTAAATAAATTATATTTTAAAAATATTTTATAAAAAATTATTATATAATAATATCTTTAATAAAATAGTTAGTAATAAATTTTTATTATAATAATCTAATTATTTGTCGAATAATATAAATAAAATTTTAATTATTTTATATTTTTATGTTATAATTTAAAATATTGTTTTAATATAATTTTTTAATATTATAAAAAATTGTATAATAATTAATTTTAATAAATAAAAAATATTTAGATATTTTGTATTTATATATTTTATATTTAATTATTTAAGAATAAAAGATTCTGTTGTCATTTAAAGTATTTTGTATTAAAGTATTATCATTTAAAGTATTTATTTATGTACTATGATATTCTGTATTTATTAGAGCTCATCAATGCTCTTCTTTTATATTAACCTTTGATTTTAATCTAAACAAATCTAATGGTCTATATAATATGGCACATTTAATAAGCACATAAGTGTTGAGCTCATTTTAGACATACCTAAGGGAAAAAAAAAAGATGTACAGCAAGGACCAAGGACACATAACGTCTTATAGTTCTTGTACAATAAATTTGCGATATTCAACGTTTTTGTTCTCTTTATTCTGTTTGTAGTATGCGCTAATGTTTAATTAATCAAGTATTACGTTTGATGGTATTTCAGTTTTCTGAGACTATAAACACATGGGAATGGTGCTTTGGGTGAATTGATGATGTTTTTAGACAAGTGGTTTTAAATAGTTTCACATGATATATGTGAGGATGTATGTTATGTATGGTACCTTTTCAGCATTTAAAATGAGTACTGAATCGAATGAAACTTCTCTTTCATATTTAAGTTTGTATAGGAAAATATTATATTAAGAAAACAAAATAGGCTATTATTGTACATTTAAAACAAATTTATTAAAATATAAACTTCATATCTTAAGAATGTTTAGTTATTTAAGCTTTCAAGGTTAGAAAAATTACTTTTAACGATTATTTATTTTATTTTTAGTAATAATAAAAGCAATTGCAAATATATTTATTAATATTAGACATTAATCATTTTGTACTTTTTTAGCGACAATTATATAATTATTGATAAAGAGTTTTTAAATAAATGCAAAAAATATACACTATAAATATATGGGTATGTCTAAAACGAGCTCAACCATTATGTGCTTATTGAATGAGCCACACTTATATAGACCATTAGATTTTATTAGAAGAAAATCAAAGGCTAATATAAAACAAGAGCATTGATGGACTCTAATAAATATAGAATATCTTAGTACATAAATAAATGCTTTAAATG